>NW_025767449.1:0-543416 GCF_003918875.1 Haliotis rubra | reverse complement strand
CCCGTTTTCGATGCATTGTTAATTTTACCGTTCCAGAGCGTATCCTTGGAGAAGCGAATGAAACATCGAAGCGAAGGATTAAGATAATCAGCACGGCCCGGTTGTCATATTATAGCGCAGAATGGTTGTATCATGAACAGCCGTTAGTTAGGGGAATAGCGCATTCTGATGGTCAGTTTGCTCGGCGAGGCCCATCGACACCGGAACACATCGTCATCGCGATGTTATCTAAACGCAAAGTCGTCACACGACAGCGTCAGTTCTGACAGACGGGGTCAGTTCAGTAGGTAATGGCATCAAAGATTTATGACGAGATGTCATTGAATCACCGCGTCATGACATCAGCCGATCAGCGCCACTATCAATATCGACAACGCCGGCGCCGAAAGCCCGTTCGTCGCCGTTCTGTGGTCACCAAATATCATTCATCATCTAGCAACAAATTCGCGATCAGACGTATTCCGGTAACAGTAGGTAATGGCAGACAATAGCAACACCGGAAAGTATACGATCGATGCCGTTCATCGGTCGGTCATCGGCGCATCACGTTCGTCGACGCCAGTATCACCTGCCCGTATTATTGTTATCGGCCCGACAACGGTTTAAAGCAATATCACGATATCAGCATTTATTCTATAAATGCGAAGAACCAGGGTCGTTCCACCAACGATCTGTGACGCCAATGCAAACCCATAAACTCATCTGAAGCGCGAACGTTACGAATGGCATACATTCAACCGTTCATCGTCGAATCGCAAAGCCAAGATCAGTTTAATCATCCAGATAAAATCAATCGTAGAGAAACAAATGGTGGCTTTTCCTGAATTCATGCATGAAGATGAAAGATTGGCATGTCCCCTGAAATCCATCTCTGATGATGTAAAGAAACACGGTAACAACAGTCAGTCAGTTCGACACGTCGTCATGGGATAACGATACGTAACACATTTATTGCGCGTCAATGAGCCGTAACGTCATGGTTAAGAATAGAACAGCCGCAGCGAATAATGTCGAAGAAAAAGATACAGCGTTATTCGCGACGGCGGGGATTTGCAGGTCGCGTGCTGAATACATTAAAGCTTCCGACGGTTCGACATTGTCCGACTTCGTACCTGTTCCTGTTTGTTACCGTTGCGCCTTCGCAAATTATTCACCATTATGCCGTGAATAGGCGCTATTCGGTAAATGCGCATTATTATTATTGAGATGATAATTCAAGCGTTCATCAATTAATTGCATCGTTGCGTTTGAATATGCTGTTTGTGTTTTTCTCCGTTACTTTCGGTTTGCCGAAGGCCCGGTTGAATATGAACTCAGTAACCTCGATGCCGTCGAGTCGATTAGCGATCGTGGTTCGGTAATTGGTTGGTTAACATCAGCAATTCAATCACGCATACATCAATAACCATCGACATTATAAAGCTGGCATAGCGTTAACATGAACGTCATGCCGGGGCGAAAGCCAGCGTTGATTACCGAACGTCGCCGCGAAGGTTGAATACGATGAGCGCGGCGTAAATCTAAATCATTGTTCGTAACTGTTCTTCTATCATTTCGCCAGACTGAGCAAAGGAGATAATTGCGTTCGCATTCCTTCAGTTACTTTAGTGTTGTTCGATCTGCTGATGTATCGGGTTATCGGTCATATTAGTGAACGGCGTAACTGGGGAATCCGGCGTGGTTTCGTTAAGCATGTTATCGACGCGACCACCTTTCGATCGGTGTTAATGACCGGCCTGGCGTAAAGTATGGAGCGACGATACCCAGTTACGACGTTCGAGGAATATGTGATTTATTTAATTAATAATCGCTAACGGCGCACAGCGACAGCCATTTTAAATATGCCGAGATATTTGCGTTAAGCGGTGTAACATTTTGCACATTTATTGATGTCATATTGTAATACAGTTGTGGTGGAAGGGGCTGCGCGAAGGCCAATACAAAGATCATGAGTCAACATCCGCCTCATTCACTCATCTCAGTCATTTATTTGAACGACTTCGGTAATTGTTACACTTCATGAAAATTCATGTTGTACCACAGTTATTTGAGATACAGCGGGTTAGTACAGTTCCCGGCCCATGGTGTTATTGTGGTAAAGCAGCCGCATCGTTTATCAACTCACGGCGTGATTCGTACCATTACGCCGACCTGCATGTTCCGTTGCCGTAAAGACCGCTAACATTTATTTGAAAGTTCCATACCATTGTACCAAAACGGCATGTTGCATTTGACGATCAAGTTGCGCGTATAGTATGTAGACGCCTGGTCTCAACCTCGAAATGTTCATAGTAAAGAAACATTATTCGCTGCGATAATACCATTGGTAGTTCAAACAACGTCGGTTGCATCGTTACTCGTTGAAGAGCGATTCGAAGCTGGTGAACCTACTGGTGCCAGTTGCACGACGTAAGTAGTCGATACTACCGGCGTCTATCTGCCAGCGTCGCACCGCAACATTCCACGTCTGGCGTGGTTCATCAAACATTCCGTTACTCATTACGACAAGCGACGGGTTGTTGAAGCCGATCAATTTCGGTTCTTTCACTTCTTCTTTGCCGCCTGGGGTTTTGATGCGTTCGTTGCAGACTTTCTCGCATGAAAGCGGCAATTAATCGTTTCGAATACGGGCGCAATTGCAGCATAGGCGGTTAAACACGGTCAAGATCGCCATGAAGTCCGCAATATCAACCGCCAAAACAAATGCCAGCGAACCGCAAACAGTTTCACGTTCACAAAACCAGTCGCATTACGCAGTCGCACATCAGATCTCTCGATCGACTGTCGTTTTCGCCCATATCCAAAGCAAACGACGACAACGACACGTTCACCCGTTTTGAATTTAACCGCTTCATTGTCAATATCAACGCCACGTTCGCAACATTCGAAAGGGCGCCAATATTCGTGAATAAAAGTTGTCACGTCAAATCATAGCAATATTCGTCATCAATGGCCCAGCATCTAACGAGTTTATCGATCTTCCGGTCAATATTCAGCAATTCGAGATGCGAGATGCAAGCAATCACCAGCATACCAGCGTACTGGTAATTTCACAGTCTTCGCCCAGAAGTAGGTTAATATTTCCAACTCGTCAAATTTCAGTTAATGCCCAAATATAGAGCACAATAAAACAATACATACGTCGGTCAGCGTCAATGCATGTAATTCATACCTGGTCAATGATCATTGGTGGTTTCGTCAGCATAAACATGCCGGATCTACCAGTGGCCGCAATCAGCGATTTCGACGAAGCGTTCAATATGCAATAGCATCATCTTTCGATGACATCGCATTTTCGTCGCGTCATGCTGCGTCCAGTTCATATGTCGCCTTCGTTCGAAATCTCCGCAGAAGATCCCGCCTCATGTAAGTATCAATGGAAATCCCGCAAGAGTTCCCGACTGGCTCGAAGATTCAGCGTCTTTCATGTACAGAAACAAAGTTTCAGCTCAGTGCGATATCGTGGGTTGTTCAATTCCGGTACCGAACGTTCATTGTGAATGTATAACAGTTATCATCAATACGTTGCCTGATGATGAAGCGTTCGCGCAGAAAGCCCGTCGTCATTTATCAGTCAACACAGCAGCTCTCTGCCAGCTCGTACGTCAATATTAAAGCGCGGCCAGCGTCGCCTGCGTGTCATGCACCGGGGTAGATCACGATAAAGCGAAGCGACATAATGTGCTCGTGATTTATACACGAAGACCGTCGCAACTGAGCAGAAATATTTTCAAAGATGGGAGCGTGAAAGCCGACGACCGGACAAACAGAAGCAGTAGTCCGGTCGAAGAAGTTGAATGTCTGCGGTTGTTACAGACGATGTCGCTTAAACGAGGCGTTCAAATGATGTTACCTGCTCGAAATTGTGCCGACAGTACTGGACGCTATTTTGCAGACTGTAGTAAAACGCTTCGAATACTGTCGCGTCCGACGAGAAGTAAAGCCGAATAGTGAGCCATGATACATCATGTTGAGAGACGCCGAAGGGCATCATTTCAAGTCAGATCGGTGTACTTTGGTCGAGCAAAACATGCCATCATCTTGTGATAGTATCAAAGCAGCCGGAAATAAAGTTCACGCCTCAAGAGACAACTGAGTAGTTGAAGGTCGTCATCGTATTGGATTCAGCAGAGTTACCTGCGGGTGAGCAAAATAAAGTCCGAGCGTCTCAACATGTGACTACCGAGTCGGCGCCAGCATACCGCTCCATTCCGTTCTTCTTTGCTTCGAGTCTCGAGTAAGTGGCGTTGTTTTGTTGCTGCGCGGAAGTACAGGTTGTCAAACAGACGGTAATGTTTGTTATCGTCTGGCACTTCGCTGATTGCTATTACTCGCCTCAATATCGAACCGGGTCACGGCAATGAGCAGTCGGTCTTCAAGATTAAAGCCGAAGCTTTATCGCTCATGAATGACCAGTCGCCACATGTCGTTCATCATCATGTCTATTGCGTTCAACGTCGGCGACACTTTTCGTATCGTTCATCGTTATTGGTCGGTCTTCGGCATCGGCCGCACATTATCAGTTCTCGGTATCGGTTCAACGTTTGTTATGCCATTTAAGCCCCGTATATCGATCAAGCGTTATCGACTTCATCGCCTAATGTTTACGATCAGCGTCGCTATGAGTTCCCGCGTTCAACGTCGTGCCATGCCATAATCTATCGAATCAACGCCATTACTATCGGTCTGACCAGCGCCGTGTCGATGTCAGTCTCGCATTGTAACCGATTTCAAAAGCCGTTTCGCACGAGATTCACCGCGAAACGTTGTCGGGCCGCAATAACATCAAGATTGTTCAGTTTCACCTTTTCATTTGCGAAGAAATTCTGCTTGTAGTCCCGTTTATTTCCTGTGGCGAGAAATCAACTGGCCTCAATATGATATGCGCCCACGGCGACGAAATCTCGAATGACCGGTCGCCAAAGCGCGAAGAACACGCGCCCTCCTCAGAAGCGGTGCCCACATCTCGAAATGACAACCGAATGATCGGGAAAATGCGACTAACGCCGTCAATGCAAAACGACTCACCGTAATATAGCTCCCGAACGCGGAATGTTGCGACAAACAAAACCCGTTATCCACGCGAAGATGACCATCATTTAAAGCCTAAAGTCAGTGTATGTCGGTCAGCTTCTTCAGCACCATGCTTACCAACATTACCAGTCTCAGACAGCAATACCATCCGTCGTTCACCGCAGTTAGGCTTCGAATAACCTGATTTCTATGTTCAACGACCGGGGCATAGCGAAAATTACAGGCCGAAAAGTTGCACCGAGGGCCGAAAGCCATTGTTGCAAGCCAAAAACATATACGATCAGAACAGGGAACAAACCACACAACAAGCGTCATTGGCCTGCAGTTCGTGAATGGCACCGCCGAATAGATGTCATTGACAGTCGAAATATCTGCATCCACCAAACTGACAGAAAACTTCAGTTCTTCCAACAATATAATACGATGTCGCCTGCCGCAACACCTAAGCACGTTCGACCGCACCACCAGACGCCCGAGTAGCGCGATGCAATCAGTGAATATCAAACACTTCTCGGTTCAAGATGGCGTGCGAAAGTGAGTGGCGAGCGAAAGCGACGATCGACGCAGCGACGATCGACGATCGACCGACGCAGACGGAGCCGACGACGACGACGACGATTTGACGATGACGACGGTACCGATGAGCTGCCGATCGACGATCGATCGACGAGGGATTTCGACGATGGTTGGCGGGCGGCGGTCGAGCGGGCGAAAGGGTGGTGGCGGGAGGCGACGACGACTGATAAAGTAACGTGCTTTTTCAACCGCACTGCATCTTTCCGTTATAGTTCGTTGTTTGGGATCCGTACCGGGTTTAAAGCGTTATTGGTATAGCTGGAAGATATTGTTTGTGTCGAGTCTCCACATCTGCGCCTTTCGATGATGTCACCTTTTTCACCGCAATGTAGTCGGTTTCCAGTATCACTATGAATGCCATTCTTTTCATTGGTCATATCTCTAGACTCGTAGTCGGCGTATGCGTGATTCGGTCAAAGTCATCACCATCAAATAATTCTTCCCGACATAGATGCCGATGAAGAAATCAGATCGTCTTCTGGCGTCTGCATCTTCGGTGCCTGAAATAAGTCTGTCAATAGTGCAACCTTTTGTTCTTCGGTGAACTGAAGATAATAAAGACGTTTCGATCAATACCAAATTAACGCACTGACCGAGTGTATGTAAACAAAGAGGCGAAAATTCTCGTCGTTCCTTCAAAATTGAACAGAGTTATCGTCTTGATGATAACACCGTTTGTACGAATGGAAGTTAACAATAAACCGTCAAAGTTATCACGTTGCCGATAACGAATAGTGGTACACCGTTAAGAGACGATTTTGATTGAGACTACGTCATGATGTCTGTTTGTAATCCCGACCATGGAAGTATAACAGGAGAATGGTGTCAGTCACGCAACAGGATCCTTCAACGACTGTTGATCGGTAGAAAGTTAACGTCACATGACACAGTTATCGTAATATGCAATAGATGCCAGCAGAAGCCAGTAGTGATTATCGTTTCATCCTTAAGCAATTGAAAGAATGTTAGCGAAATACGTCACGATGCTCAACATGACAAGTATTAATGCCGTAGAGGGCAAGTTACGATCGCACTTTCCGGAGTCGTTTCCATCATTTTGCCGGAATACTTCGGCAATTGCTTCGCGTTTGTAAATATGACCATTCATTTATGAATGAAATAATGTTTTGAAGTCGGTCAAGATTTCTATTTCTGGTACGATGATTATTCATCGATAATCCGGTCAGCGTCATGTTTATGATGCATATAAGATCGAATTACTTTCGTTAGTAATCGCAGTTTCTCAATCTCGCATATCTTATATCGGCGAAATACTTCATTATTATCGGTCTCATCGCCTAACCCACGGTCTTCGATCATCAACGCTATCGATCAGTTCATTACTTTTCCATCAGCATTGATGGCCCGCATCGGCTCAATGCTCCAAGCACATTATCGGCCCGTCAGCATTGAATCTCAACGTCGGCCATTGGTCGCCTTCGACCGTCTACATTATCGACCGTTATTATCGACTGCGTCGTTACTCACATCGCCTAAGAATGTCGTTATCGTTGGCCCATCCAACGTCGTCATTACACCAGCGCAATGGCCCGAAGCAATAATGCAGATCTTCCGCGAACAAGACCACAGCCGCAACAACCAGACTGTTCAGTTTATCATCTGCCCTTTCTCTTCGACATTACCAGTCCCACGAACACCAAGTCAACATAGATATGCGCCCGCAAGGACCGAAACAACAGTCGACGAGCACGTCCAGCCAGTAGCCCCGCTTCAGATGGTATATTACACCGGTGCAACGACAACGATTCGAAAGTGACCCCGACGAACATCATCAATGCAAACGATCTTCATCATAGCCGAAAATAACGTATCAAACGAAAACTCCGTTATCCATCATTTGCCTGGTCACTAATGAAATCACGTATCAACACTAAATCAATAACTGACAGTCAGTTCAATCATGAATCATTTTCATGTCACGTTAACTACCCCAATCAAAGAGACCGAAAGCTCGATCGATGAAACGAAAATCGAAAGTCATTTCGTCAAAGCCAAAACAACATATATACACGATCAATCATCGATGATGGTTTCGATCGTTTACTGTGAACAGCAACAGACCACCTGAATATATGCTTCGAGTTGATAGTCGAAAGCAGTATCCAACATGGCCTCGATGTTACCAGGTCTTCCTTCATTACGACGTTCTTCGTTACCTAAGATATCGCGTTCCGACGTAACGTCAATAATTATGCATCAGCGAATATCAAACACCGGGCTGAAGATGCATGAAAGTGAGGAAGAGCGACGGATCAGATGACGATGATGACCGATCGATAACGCGGGCGGGTGAATCGAGATCGATCGATTGTCGACGACAAGCACGTTTTTAATCAGTTCAGACAGGCAGAAATGTTGTTTTGGGTACCGGCCTTTAAAGGTTATTGTTATTTTGTTTCATAATAGCCGATAATGAAATGGTTTCGTATCAGTTAATGTTAATTTCGTATTGTCAGGTACTTTGGCAAATTCAGTAGCTGGCGATGATATCGGTCGGGTATCAATAACGAACATCACCACCTCGATGCCGGATTAAGGAAGAAAGCATCAGCAATGGAAGCTTCCGCTGATGGTCTGAAATTCGTCACAGTACTATCGGTACCTGTTCTTTCGGTGAAAGCGACATACTATCAAAATGGTTGATACCACTTTCGGTTAAAATTTCAATATCATTTCGATCGAGTACCAACATATGTTAAATTATATTACACTTTCCTCGTTAATTCCAGAACAGATATCCATCTACGATCGTAGCCAGCTGATGCAGCTGGATCGAAACTTAAAGTCAAAGTTATTAATGCCGTACGATAACAGCGCGTACACCACCAAAGGCCGTAGATATTTCAACATCTGGTGATCGGCGATGTAGCAAGCGCACGCCAGAGAATGATATCAAATACGTTGTTATTTCTCAATCACCACAATCGGTAAAAGTCTCCGATTCATCGCTGGTTTAATTACGAATGTAATATGCAACAGACGTTACATTGTCGATTAATGTTTACTAGCGTTAATTAATAAGTTGGTAGCGTAATTAAAAGAGAAATATGACACGAGCGTTCAATCATGATTACAGTACAGCCGGGTAGGGTGCAAAAGGATCAGACCACCCGCATACGACAAATTTATTTAAATGGAATATCACGGCAATTAATATAGATTGCGTCAATATGACCATTCGTAGTGACCATTACCATTTGCTTAGTCGGTTATCGTGCTTGAAGTCGAAATATTTGCGAAGCCGTCAGACTTTCATTTCTAAGCACGTGATGACTATTCGTCAAGGGTTCACCAGCATCATGTTTATGATGTATAACATCGAATAATGTGCGCCATTGGTTTCGCAGCATCGAACGCTTCCTCATTATATGCCGACGTTTTAAACACAAAACAGCCCAGTCTCACTTCATTTTCATACTATGTTAATTAATTGAAAATCCGAAATAGTCACCACAAAGAAAGAAACCTTATTTTGCATCCAGTCGCGATTTCAGAATAAAATAAAGGGTTAGTCCGGTGGTGCCAAACGTCCGATCACGGTGCAATAATGCGAGTCATTTCGGTGTTCGCCGTGATATCGTCAATGATGCCAAAACGCGGCGATAACATTACCACCGTCTCCGTGAAATATTTTATCCGATGCCCGCAGCCAAAACGTTACATCGAATACCGTTCGCCGTTGCCGTTGCCGTTGTTGCCGTTGCTCGCGCCGGTCTTCCGCGACCAGTCCATATTGTTCACCCGGTCACCGTTGCTGGCGTAAACAGCCCCGTTTTCACCAACGTTCACAAATCATTCGTCGGTTACAAGAAGCCATTAACGCCATAACTCACCATATTAAGAATGTATAACTACTGTTATAGCTATCGACGTCTCCACATCGCGTTGTTCGCGTCCGAAGCGTTCAATACGCAACGCACTATCGCCACGTTGTTGTTTAGCGTTACGCCGCTAATCATCGCAGCAAAGAAGCCGCATATATAAAGGCACTTCAAACAACGTCATCACAGAAGCAACATGCGCCGAACGAAAATAATAAAGTCAAACACCGCCCAACCGCCACAGCCGCAATAAAGCGTTAACGAAAGTCGCGAATGGCAGCCTGGTATCCGTCACCCATCGCCCAAACCATGAACAATAACGTTCTCTGGTAGCGAAGTCACAGCGCCATACTTCCAGACTCGCGTCCCGACTCCATATGCAGGTTTCAACCCCGAACCGTAACAACTCAAACGCACTAACCAACCACCGAGAAAGCAAGTCCAAATGCAACACATGCCGCACAAAGAGCTCAAAACGATACAGTTACCCCGAGTACCGAAGTTTCAAAACCGGTTTGAGCCATGGTCAGGTGACAAGTTATATCCGCCGTTAAAACACCAACAACAAATCATTCACCGAAATACCATCGGCCAATATTTCCGGAACGAAAAGTGATTTTGAAATGATGTTTGCGACCGTCTGCTTCAGTAAAACCGCATTGGCATTATTGTTACGGTTGCCACAGCGCAGGATGACAGTGATTAATCAATCTAACGCATGACGCTTGACCGAAGCAGCACCACCTGGCTTTCGTTACATTCAATGCCAGCGATGCAATATTATTGCATAACAGTTGCCATCAATATTCGTCAATATCAAACATATTAGAGCTTCATCCTGATGCCGCCAGATGAAGAAATAGCATGACGCACTTCCATAATGACGCACGAAGAATGATAGTGGCTGCCTGTAGCGAGAAAGTCGCCGCCAGCTTGAGCATTAGAGTGAACTGTTCTTTATTTAAACCTTGCGTACCACGTAGCGAAGTCATCAGTTGTTAACAGCGCAGCAATATGTGGTAGCAGTGACGTCACCATAAACTCAGGTGATATTGTATTGGCGCGACAAATCGCTGGAACATTTTATAGTCGTAGTTCGACAGTATGTTGAAGCGTTCGGTCGACAGAAATAAAGATGAGCTGCAGCCACCGTGCAAGTCATAGCGCACGCAAAGCCTAGGTTGAAGCGAAGTACTCGTTGGCTCTCGTCATTTATGAAGTTAACTTCAGCAAACAGCAGATCGTGATAGAGCGTCATTTCATCGCGTACTTTACGCAGACGCCCGTTCGATGGTAATCACGAAGCACCTTCGTCTCCTTCCTCAACATTGCAGACGCATCACCACAGACTCATCTTCACAATACATGGGTTTCAGCTCATGTACCGAACCCGGTTTGTTGTGGGAATAAGAACGTTTAAAAACCGCCCGACCGCACATGGGTACATTGCGAAAGCCAATCCCGGCATTCCCCGCCGTGACAGCTGAACATATAATAACTGTCTTCCGAAATGGTCGTTTGTCATCGACGTTACCGCTTCCTCAATAAGATGGAACTTCTATAGCGACCGATAGATTACGCAACGAAATCAAAAACCGATTTGGACGAATTAGCATGTGGATATCAGCGAACGGCGTTCATTAAAACGATTACTTCATCAATGTACCGTCAACGTCAAATAGCGTAACAAAAACGATCAGCGACGATTACTACCGCCGATGGAGAGATTTCATTAATCGTATGAACGTCACGACTAAAATCACCGTTCCAGTTGAATTCGTGCAGCAAAGAAAGCATTTATTTAATGACCGCAACCAGAATGGGCATTCGTTTCGAAGGATTTCAAGGTCGACGTCACGCATTAGATAAGACACGGAATTTTCAGCCAACAGGCGTCCGATCGTACAGTTCGGCTATCGTTGTCGCTCGTCACAACCAAATATGTTCCGATCAAACGAACTCGGCAGGAAAGAATTTATCTCGACGCGAAGACCAAGATGCGCGATCGCACGTCAATGGCATTGATCGAGGATGTTCGTCAAGAGAAGATTGTTGCGGATAACGTCATCATCGTCCGTCATCTGGGTAACCATTCCGGTCGTAACATATCATCACCCTTCCAACCGGCGCGAAACACGTTCAAAGTTGAGTTCCAGGACGACTTGATAAATGTTCCGGCAACCGATTTCCGTCATTTTGGGGAACAATAATAGCGACAATCATCAGGAAGTCAACGTACCGTCAGTTTTACCGAATAAAGCGGTTAACCCCACGCACCGAAGCCTAAGATTGTTCATAATAACGCGCTATCGGCGTTTACACACGTCGCCGGTTCGTCGTCGTTAAGTCAGTTCCCGGGTTCAATGGAAGACAAAGTTCATTCATGGTCTTATCACCGAACCGACGCCAGCGAATTACCATAGAGAATGGTGAGACTCATTGTCGCACGCGTACGTTTATACATAATACGCAATATCGACGTAATTCAACGAATATTTATTGTTACCCCGAGTTTCCTTTACGTATAAGCTCCAGTCGTTCACGTAATATCTTCATTGTAACAAACGTAAACACCTTTGCCGTTTTGCCGACATTGCGCCTTTGCTTCCATCGTCTTTCCATAGCTAAGCACGATCCAGTATCAGACAACGATGGTAAAACAACAACCGCGATAGCTTCCATGTCGACGATCAATATTCCGTCGCTTGATCGTCTTTGCGTAATGTCCGAGATCCTCGTCGCGTCAATACCAAAAAGAAAGTTAAAATACGAAGAAGATACCGCATTAAGCACAACAATATCGAAAATGGTTCGCATGATGTACTGGAGCAGAGTTCATAAAGCATCGTATATGGTATTCAGTAAGTTAAAGACCAGTCCCGCGTTGTCAAACATGATGAAACATTGATAGCGTCGTTAAACCCATTGTCAATACCAGCATCAGCAGCTCTTTAAAGTGGTTGATCAATAAGATATTTTATCACGACATTTGCATTATTTGCTCATCAGCGATCGCTTTCCGATGACAACGTAGTTTGACGATGTTGAAGGTGACGATACGATATATCGTGAAAGATGATACGTAACGATGATTATCCTCGATGTTTGTATTTCGATTTAATGTTGTTTCGGCGTTACGTAGCACATTGCCGTTGGTGTTATGTCCAGTTTCGAGCTCTGACCATAAAACCTTCAGCGTAACGGAACTTTATCGATAACGAACCGGTCAGCTCGGTCTGTGCCTTTGGTTTTGAACGATTTCAAACGGTATTTTCAGTCGCAGCTTCATGGAACAATGTTGTTTTACCGTTGCCGTTAAACATTCAAAAGTCGTCTTCTTTATTTTGTTTTGCAAAGATTCATTTTGCTCATTCAGACATAGTCATTTTATATCCGGAAACTGGCGTAGCAGCGAAAACATCATGGGGACTATAAACAATCTCGGTATCCGAAGTCAGTAACCGGGATCGTTGAACATGCCCGCAGGTATGATGGTTATCAGCCAAACAAATTAAAGTCAATCTCATATCTAATAATAGCCATATCGCAGCCGTCGATCGACGTAGTTTGACCATTGATTATTGATATTATGCGTGACTGGACCAAGACAAAACGTATACCAGTTAAGACAAATATCGTCACCCCATCGTTAGGGTAAGATTATAAAGTACCGGCTTTCGAGTGAAAGACCGCTGGTTTCCATCACCAGTTGCGAGCGTCAATACAGCCAGGTAGGGCGCACATCAGACCATGGAAGACGTAAAATAAGCGCGTATTTGTCGATATCAGCATCTGTTTCATATCGAATCGCCGCCACCATAGAACAGTCAGATCATCAATTGCCGTTGTTATTACTTTGCGAAACAACACCTGCAGTCATGTTCAAAACAACAATTCGTATTTGGGTTTGTTAAATGATTTGATTCGTTCAGATCATCAACGCTAATAAACCACGATGATATTTAACGAATATCATACTTTCGAACAATGTGCGTCATTTATATCGTTCATTTCGCATAGCGTATCGATAACGAATGTTCAAGTTAACCAGTTATAAACACGAGTAAATACGAACATTACATGAGTTTATCAGTATGGTTCATATCCAGCCGGTATTGAAAGCTTCCGATGTTAAATCATCATACCGTGTCAGAAGCCGCACGTTTTGCCGCCGACGATCATATCGTTCAAGATGAAAATTCACCAGATCGTATATCATCAATATAGTCTTTGGCCATACGAACTACGCAAGAAGATCCTCATGTTGCGGAGCCGTTATAACCAGAATTCCATAAACATCGCGCCCAGCACAGATCGGCTTCATCACAATTACCGGGTCAAAGTCAATTTCGTTAAAAGAAAATACAACGGCCCAAACCAACCGTTCGGGTCAGTTCAACGATCACGTAAAACATTATCGTCCTCATCTCCATTACGTCGTCAACCGTTTCATGAGCGGGCTCCATCAAAGTCAGTACGCAGTATCCGACGAATATACAGAAAATCAACATCAAAACATCAACTTCGTCCGGCCCCCATACGCCATTAACCTCGCGCCAACTTCAATGTCGAGGCACGGCGGTTCAACACTATTTGTTCAGTCGCTAAGAAACGCCCTTTCAAAGTCGAACAAGAACGCCATCATGCCGTAGTTCGCATCACCGTTCAGCAACAATAATACATAACGTTGGTCAAAAAATCAAAGTATCACCGCGACGATTAAACAGAAATCAATAGCATCTGTCCTTTATAATATTGGTCACAGCTTCGTAACGACGTTAATTTCGGCAACCCTCCCTCCAAAGTTGCCGACACTACATCACGGTAGCGTCACATTCTCTCAACAACGTTCATGTTCGTTTTCGCGCTATTGCGAGGGCGCCATAATCGCCGACGCTGTCCACTTTATCGGTCTCTCGCTTCCACTATCAAGACGCAGCCCCATAAGCCAATCATCCAGCGCAAAATTAAGTGCAGATAACGCCGCGTACTGCGCATACGTATCTTTCAGACGCCGCATTAATAACATCTTCGCACCGGTTTCTCGCAAGGCAAGAGCATAACCAGTTTATTTTGACGATTTCGCCGGTTGTGGTGTTTGACAATTATCTCATTGTAAATATTAGCGAGTTCAACAACGCCCGATCGCTCAGCATGCCATTGAAATGTCGATCTCTCGATATCGGTCGTCATGGTACCGTTTCGACACGACACCGGAGGCGATTATTGTTCACTGCCAGACCCGGCAGGATGATGGTCATGGTTTACACCATACTTCACATCACGCGGCAGACTTCTCTGTTGTCTACCATTTCAGTTTGACAATATTACGCCACGATTACCGCAGGTGTTATCCTTCACTTTGCAGATATTGCCTGCTACCGTTGCGCACGAAACAGCACGCCCGTGCCGAAAGGTCTCTGGCGGGATTGCGAAAGCGCCGTCGTTTACATACGATGAATTGCCTTTCTATCGCTCTGGGGTCGGTGTTGCGGTGCGTGGGCGTGTGTGTGATGTGTTGAGACCGTCCGTCCGTCCAGACATTAACGCTGGAGTAATTAAAATCGTTCAATTGAGTTTTCATTGCGCTTTTGGTGTTTTGGAATTTAATCAAACATTTGGCGTCGTCGACTTAGAATCGAAGGGTAGGCGTTTTTTCGAGCACAATGTTTTTCAGCAACGTGTAGATGATTCGGTGAACATGGTGCTCGAGCCTGGTTCTCCTGAAGTGAAGGCTCATGGCAACGTTTGATTCAGCTCGAAATTGGCATCTTTTGCGCGGAGTTTAACCCTGCACCGTTCATCATTTTTCACGTCTGGTCAGCAAGAGGGTACTGAATTTCGATCGCGTTTCATGGCAACAAAGTCGACTTGTAACGAGCGTTATGGTAAAGTGCCTTTTTCCGGCACCGTTTACCAACATTTTCATCAAACGTGGCATACAGATGCGGATCTGGTGAAATACAGCCTGGCTCATAATAAAATACTTTGTTCTTCGCGGCGTCAGCAGGTAGTTCTTTCGAGCCAAACCGTTCACTATTGCCAAAACTTCAAGCACACAATAGAGTACCGGTGCTCAAGTTTTACCCGAATGTAACATTTTGCGCCCACGGGCAACAAGTTTGAATAAAAACAGAATAGTGGTAGTGCACTTTTCGGCACGTCATCAGTCCGGCACATACATAGATGTCTGGTGAGCAGTTGATATTGTTTTGGAATACAACAAAATATTTTCATCTTTTTCTGCATAAATAGAAATTGGCGGTGTTCTTTCCGGAGCCGAACTGAAAACCGTCACTGGTTTCTTCTGTCAAACTTCAAGCAATATTTGCCATGGCACCGGTGCCTTGGTAAAGCCTGGGAATTTCCGAATAAAAATGATGCTCACGGCAAAGTTCGAATAAACGCAGTTCGTGGTGGCGCACTTTCCGGCAAGTTCTGATCCGTCTCACGTTCTTCAACAACGCGTCTCGGCCATGATTCGGCAGTACCGCCTCGGCGTCTTTATTCCCGAACGACTTTCTCGCGGCAACTGTGTCGATCTCAGCCCGAATCGGCGGCGATCTTTCCGAGCCGAACTTTAAACCATGATGGTTCGATGGCGCATCGGCGCTCAGTTTCGATTCTATCAAACATTTCGGCATTTCCGCTGACAACCGAAATATGATAGTTCTGTTGCTAACCAAAACCTTCACCACCCTTTCATGCAACACCAAATATTCGACAATTCATAACCGCAGCATCATAACACGAAGACGTCATCGTTCCGTCTCTCGTCATTTCGCGCGATCAGCATTCTGTTGAAATTTTATCGGCCCAGTTAACTTCGGCACGCACCAGTGTTGGCGCACATCACCACGTCATCATTCCTCAATCATCAGTTCTCGAAAGGCGTTAGTGCCAACCGAAATTCGGGAAAGCCGAGAGCCCCAGCGACAGTGCCGCTGACAACCAGCCGTTCGGGTCGTCAGACCGCCGCGCATACCACGAAACAGACGCAACTCAGGTCGTGGAACACGTACGTCGCCCGCTGCCAGTTCAAAGTGCACGTAAAGAAAGGTACTGAACAAAGACAACAACAGAAACGCAGAATATCGATTCACAGGAGACGTAACAATTTCCGTCAATCGAACGACATTCTTTGCACGCACATGGTATTCCACCGAATTTATTCCGTTTGAATTAGATAACCGTACGTGAATCATCGGTATAGAAGAATGCCGTGTCAACCACTAAGCTCATTGCAAAATTCATTCCCTGCGATTTGTCAAGATTAGTCGTCGTTTTATATCAACGTAACGTACGTCATATTTGAACACATCTGCAGCATCCTGGATTCGAACTCACGACCGCAGAAGTCAGGTACCTACCAGTTCAGCCAGCCTGATGGTACCGGAAACACGTATGATTAACGCCATTTAAAGTGGTCAACAACATGTTTATCAGATTACACTGAGAAGCCGCGATCAGAGGGCATTGACTGGTCGACTTCGTTTTGCATTCAGAATCCGTACTTTTCGAATGTAATCCCAAATATAACATATGTTGATGGATAAGATCTCCTCACTCAGTCGATGTATACGCATATTTTAAAGGGTTATGCGATATCAGTGGCGATTGATTGTAACCATCGCTCCGTGGAATTGATGTACCGTT
Source organism: Haliotis rubra (assembly GCF_003918875.1). Lineage (NCBI taxonomy): Eukaryota > Metazoa > Mollusca > Gastropoda > Lepetellida > Haliotidae > Haliotis > Haliotis rubra. The sequence goes on along the minus strand of NW_025767449.1, from coordinate 526,308 downwards.
ATTTGAAGCCTGAAAATATTTTAAAAGACGACCGTCTGGTTATCAACGATCGACGAATAACACGACATATTTGTTCGACCAAAATCAATATGATCAGTCGAATAAAGAAATCATGTTTTATAGTTGCTGTTTGCCAAAATATCGGCCTTCATTGAATATTCATCGCGCCATAACGGTCGATTCAGCATAGACGGTTCGATGAGTGCCGACCACGAGGGCGGTGACAGTCAGTGATGGGTGATGTTGTTCATGCCGTATTCGAAAGTCCATGTGAGTTCATTTCAACCACGCAATGTCATTGCCGAATATCCAGCAGCGATATTCAACTCAACTTCATTAAAAGCGGCGTGCCATTGTCGATTTATCGAGATATCATCGTTAAACATCAGATATTATTCGAAGTCTGGCACGACGATGGTTGTTTTCAGCAGTCGATCCTTGAATACCGATGGGGAACGTTATCATATCGCGTTCGATGCGTATCATCTTCGGAAGTTAATCGCACGAAATTCGGTATCAAATCCTTTCGAGGTAAAAGTCAGTGTGCGAATATCGCGATTTATACTGCGTTCATTGGTCAATTGAGCGTTTACCCGACGCGACCTTCACGTTAGCGTAATCCAGTATCAATGAGTCTAAGCTCACTAGGATTCGCCAGTATCGATGTGCGTTAGCGACCAAAGGATATCGAGCGATGAACGGTTTACATCGACGCTGTCGATCATCGTACGTATACGTTTACGATATCGCCCCTTACCACAACATGATCAAAGTCCACTTTACAAAGTCGACCTTGCGCCTGTTGCATCGTTACCATCGAATCTTCATATTGCGTATCTTAAACTAACGACGTACGAAGATCACGGTAAAGAAGCGATGCGTAGGCGTATGTCGCGGCGTAGCGTAGAGTCTTCAAAATCTTTCATCGTCACCATAAGAAACACATCATTCATTTCGATGAGTCACCGAACCGTTCGCCGAAATAAAGCGACATATTCAATCACCGTAAACAATCGCTATAAAAACAACAATTGCGCTACGAATGATTACGCGAGAGTCAGAGGCTTCCTTATAGCACCATCATCAAACCTTAACAGATCATTATACCTTCGCATCAGAGATTTGCCGCAGCACATCGAATTCGTCCAGTCATACATGTCTGAATATCATCATTCCGTCGTACGCCACCAGCGTCAATAGCGAACGTCATCAATATTCGCCGGTAATAAGCCGCAATCACGATCTTCCGACAGACAATACGTACAGCAAATTCGACGAACCGGGTCATCAATTTGTTCCTCGTATCACGCCAGTCCAAAGTCCATGTTCGCCCCGTCCGGAAATCAGCGGAACACAACCATATGGTCGTTCATTTATCATCAAACCCGCCCGCGCCCGACGTCATCCCGACATTCCGACTGGTTGAAAGCGTTCATCTCCGATGCGCGACGTCCGACGAAAACATCAGTTCACGCTTCCAGCCCGACGAGAAATCGCATTCATTATCGACCAGTTTTCCGATGTTGAGCATCGCGAAGTCGTCAACAGCGTTCGACAGCCTGAATGTCATCATACTTCGTACGTCCGTGTCACAATCGCAGATCACGATGGAACTGTGACGAAAGCACACCAAAGAATCAAACGCACCATACAATATCGCCTTTAGGGCGAAGTCATGACAGCAGCAGCTAATTGGTTTGAAGAAGCCGAAGAACATTGAAATGTTCAAGCCGTCATTGCGACGCCCGATCAATGAGCTGAAAGCGAAAGCGAGTGTCGTCCTTCCATCGCCATAATTCGCGACAAAATCGCCAATCCGAGACGCACGGAGATTTGCGAAATCTGTAAAATCTTCTATTGAATAATAACAAAACTAACGAGACGATGGTATCTCGTCCCAATACGTCGCCGAGCACTTCATCTCGTCAGAACAAGCAAATATTAACATCATTCAGCGACGAAACAAGCAGCCGAATGAAACAGATCGTCACGCCCTTCCCGGTCATATCGTGTCGACAGCGCCAAGATTCTCGAAGCAATTAGGTCATTACCGATCCGTTAGCCACGACAGTATGTCGCAACCACCGACAACTTTCAAATTTATTTGTCAATCACCCGATCAGCAAATAAACATGTTGCCGAATTAGCCCGAAGATGTAACAGCCAGTTACTAATATCTTCACCAGGGTTCGAGCAGCGCATGTATGCTGCATAAACAGTATTGCAGCGTATGTATGGTGTGCTGTAAAAGTGCGTGTGCGTGCGTGTGTGTGCGTGCAAGTAAAGGTGTGTTGCGTGGTGCAGGTGTGCGTGTGCGTGCGTAGGTAATGCGCGGCTGCATGCATGCGTGACAATAAAAATATAGTATTTATCCAGAATTGAGATTTTATCGTTAATTGGAATTTAGTGAACAACTTTTGACCAAAGAATAAGCGTACGGTTTCATTCGTTGCCAGGATGAAATAGAACTTTGTCCATCATTATCGTGTTTGAAATATTGCAATGATAGAACGAGATTCTTGCTTCAAAACAACGAAGTTTATTAAAACTGGTTAAGCCATGATTGATAGAATGATCGAAGCGTTCGAAGGAAGATATTATTCGGAGTCGCGTCAGTTCGAAGCTGAGAAATTTCTGATGAGATCCGTTCTGGTGCCATCGCTTTCTAAGCCGGGTTGGTCATTTGAAATACCACACCGTTATTCCGTTGCCGGTTCAATTAAAAGTTACTTTTACAGACAGAAGTCATCCACTTTTCGTTTTATGGTTATCAGATTATTACGCACGGAAGACGGTTTACTGATGGACGTTATTTCAGCCATTATCAGTGCCATGTTGAATGGGGACGGCACATTACGTGCATGCGGTCGTTCAATCATCACCGATTCGCATCCCGATAATATGACGTCGAATACAAGAACAGACGTTCATGAACAGTTCATCAACTGCGCATCTATCGGCAACTTCGCTCGCAAAAGAAACAGACAATCACGACGCACATCGCCTGACCACCCCCCGCAGACAACAATTCACATCGACTGAAGTGCCGCGTATTATTGCTCAACCATCAAACAGATGTGTCGACGTTCACGTAACGACCAGCTTACCGACCATCAACAGTTAGTCAGTCTTTGACCTGACGACGTTTCACGAATGACAACAACAACCGTCGTTATCATCGCCGCGATGAATAAACACGGATGCCTGACAGAATTACGTGGGTCATGGCCGTATGTTTGTCAACCGAAATATGGGTGACAGAGCGTACGTGATTATCAGGTCATGCGTTACGATCACAAAACAACAGACGAAAGATCAACAGCAGGAAGCGCCCGAAAGCGTTATTCAGCCGAAAGTTAATATGATTCATAGCAACATCTTACACGATAAAATAGACGCATTTGCAGCGATTGGTCCATGCCTACCATACAGTTAATACAAAACGCAACGAAATATGAACCGTGGTCATCAATTAACATCTAACCGATGATCTGCTTCACGTTCCAGACGTACTGGGATCGCGAATTGTTCCCGGAGTTACCGACAAATCTTCCGAATGGAATATCACCTGGCATCACTGCAGATTGCGCCCGCAACACCGACCATTCGCAGCGATCAATACCATTTGATGAAGGACACGTGCTTCGAAGCTCGGAACATTCAGTAAGCCAGCCAGACGTTACTCTGGCCTTAAGACAGCCACTCGACATATAATCGCCAGCAAACATTTTCATACGTTTCATAAGCGCCCAGTGTTTGATGCATTCACGAAAGTTTTGATTTGCCACCCATACTTTGCGCTTCATAGCGTTGCCGAGCTAAATGGTTGCTCATTCGAGAGTTACGTGAAAGCAAGTCAAACCAAGAGGTCGCCAAAATTTCACCGTGTTGCAAAATTCGGGAGCGAAAAACAATGGTTTAATATCAGTCAACAAGTTATTATTTAAGTTGTGAATATATATCTCGTAACAGATCTTTTGCCTGATTTGAAACTTCGAGTTTTCGTGCCAGCGTTACATTTTGGTATACAGCGAAAAAGCGAATATACTTTCATCAACAAAAATAGATATTGTGTCAATCAACATGTCAATGAATACCTACTGCAAATGCGGTGCCAGTACGATGCCGTTAGTTTATGTAGGCCCGGTTTGGAGGTTAACGCCGACCGAGGTCACGTCACCACAAATGTTGAGTCATACACGACGATGACGCAGGTGCTGGTGCGAGTTTATCACCGGCTCATGCATCACTTTTCGTCAGTCTCCGTGAACAGACGGCGTCAGCCAGCAACAAAGCTCAGTACGCGAATTGATTATCAATGAGATTCAGCAATACCAGGTCGGCGATCATGCCATGCCAGCATTCCGGTTTATCATACGGCGCCGACGTGAGGCGTTAAGCCGTGCCTTTGAAATAGTGAAGTTTCTTTTGAATCAGCAGCACGTATACAAGGCATACAATATCTTAACATCTTCGTTCTTTTCAGGTACTTCGAAGAATGAAGTTTTTCTTTATTCAGCAGCAGTTGGCGTCGTTAATCTTATTTGTTGAATGCATTGCTTTATTTCACGCAGACACCCAAAGTCATTATAACACAGGGAGACAACAGTTCACGCCAGACGACAGACATCTAGAAATAAAGACATAGAAAGAAGGGAAGTCACCGAATTGAAACCTTTGCATAGATCCAGAGAACCGTATTCATGAATTACGGTATTTGTCGCGTCAGTAACCAATCATTTCACTTTGGCAGATGGATAAGATTGATCGAACTACATATCATTTAGTATTGGTTCCTTCATAAACGCATAGGTGATTTTGGCATCATTGTTCAATACAAAGAAAACGTCGAATTTTGCATATTCTGGCTTCCATCTCAGCCTTTGCTCTTTAAGAAATATTGAATTCAAAGTCAACAATAGTAAACGAAGTCGATCAAATAACCGTTGCGTTTAATCATTCATCATCGCCGTTCGAAAGAGAACGATATCCGTCAGATATAGATAAAGTTCAACATCCGTTTATCGCATCAATATCCTCCGATTGATCGCACGCGAGGCGAAATTGGTTGAACGTCGCTGATCATCATTCATCGATATAATGCATACGTATCGTACCAGTTCGAATTTGTTTATTTGCCAACATCAATTCAAGAATATCATACGATCGAAATCGATCAGTTCGTCGTTCAATATCGTTATGATCACCGATAGCCAATCGTCCGAATGACGAACCCGATCATCTTCCGCGATCAATTGCCGGATAAAGAACGTCGAAGGTCCGGTCGAACGGTTTCAAACCATCGACAACAGATCCGATGAATATGATATCGATCGAATTTTACGTCGGTCAAAACACGTCAGACGACTGGTTTGAACCATCATCGAATCGCAAAGATCATCGTTGCGTCGTCAACTCGTTCACAGATCTGGCTTTATCAACCGTTTCCACCAAATCATCGAACAATCGTTCTTTAAAATATCCAACAAACCGTTCCAGTTGATGACCGACGGTATGACGTGGTAATCACGGCGTTCATTTCGTCATCAGCACAACGTTCGCTATGTTCAAAATCAACGAAAATGATAACAACTTCAAGACGGTTGACGAACCGATAACGGGGATCGTTATCGAGCCATCGAACATACGATCGTCATGTTCGTCAACGCAAAACGGGTACCAACGGTCCAGTTTCAGGTGCGCAGCAGTACCAGTTGCCAGCGTTAAACCGTTCCGTAAACTGAAACTTCGTATCCGAACTGTCCTTCAGGTGCGTGCGTGTGTAGAACTGATCGATCCGCCAACGTCATCATACTGTCGATTCGTATCAAAGAAACAGTTCTTTATAACCGTCAGCGTCAGCGTACGTATCTCCGATCATCGCCATATGATCTTCTTTCATTAGCGTTTCAATCAATGCGAATATGATCATTTCGATGACTGACGAACGCAGTGTTCGAACGAAAAGAAGTCGGCGACGTTCGTTCGTTCATTTGAATACCCAGGGTCAATCGAGCCTTTACGTCATAAATAAAGGTCAACGATATATAACATAAAGCCAGAATGATAGAACTGGTCATCATGGTCAATGGACGTGCCGATAACGCGACATATCAGACATACAGACAAAAGTTGGAACGAGCATCAGCAGTCATCGTCAAAACGTCCATTTTGCCGTGATTTTCAACAGTACCGAACATGAACTATCGCGAATATCAACGCATGTAGCCGTCCTTCATTTCTTTATTCGCGACGCGGAACATGGTGGTGATAGCCGATACTTGTTGTCGATCCTCACCAAAAGACGTTAAAATATGAAAATTGGTTCTCGTTCGGCGCCCGGCACGTAGCATTAACAGATTGGTGTCGGTCGGAGTATCGTGTTCGATTTGGGTGATTCGATGTTAATCGTTATCGCAGGTTCAGTGATGACCGAAGACTGGTGAAACCGAAGCTTAGTTCACAGCGAAAGCGTCGCTAATATTGATACGAGCACGTCATCACCAAAATGAAGACTAACTTCGTATGCCGAATAATACCGGACCTCATCGACGTCGAGAATAGATTTGAAATGACAAAGTTAACGCGTCGATATATTTTGCGGTTTATGATTCACGGGTTGGCATTCGATTTCGGTACGAGTAGCAGACGCGTTCGAAAACACGGTACGCAGCGAATATTAATGCAGCGATAACATCAGTATCGTTATCTATTCCATCGGCATCGACGCACAAAGTACGCCGTTAACGTTCAGTCTCGATTGGTCATCGCGAAACACGCGCGACGCACGATGACGCAATATTGAAGGACATCCATCCGATGTCACGCCAACATTGCTTCTTCTTCTTTCAACAGTTCAGTTAAATATTGTTGTAATCGTAAGATACGTTTGTTGACCAATACCTCAATATGCGGCGTACGAGATCACGAATCGAGATCACCATCAATCTGGTCACCAATATACATAAATCAACATCATAATACATATATCCGAAGCATTATAACTGGTAGCTGCTGTTCTGATAACAACGGCGGTACTACTTGCACGAGCCTGAATGATCGATACAGTAAGTATTGTTGTAGTGGCAGCGAGCCATTATCATTGGGGAGTCACATTTATCACTCAAAGACACGAGTTTCAGTCCATCATCATCGTCAACAATCAATTGGTTGAATAAAGTCGGGTTAATATGTCAATACTGTAATAATCAGGTGAAATGTTCAAAACTGTTCAGCGCGAGCAGCATATATTCAGCTTTCCAAGATTATCATCATGGGCGTTGATATTATATTGCGCAGGAAAATCCGCCCTGAAAATTATTTGATTATCCGTGGCATTGATAATCGTCGCAGCGAGTTTAATTTTCACAATATTCCGTTAACACCAGATCAACAGAAATTCGTCAACATCATCGTTCCTACGCGAACCCGGTTCCGGCGCTCAAATCACGTAATACCTCTGTCGTTCGTCGTCATTACGTATCAATGTTGCCCGTGATCATAGTGAACGAATCGCTTCTTTCCGTTTCATCGATTCGTTCGTTCATTGATGAGCGGCAGATTATGTCGACACTTCCGCCGCATCATCTGCGATCACCTGATCGGAAGGTGCGTTTCAGTCGTAGTTGTCCATAAAACAACACCAGCAAACACGCGTGACAACCGCAGCCGTACCAACGAAGCTTTCAACCGACAAACAATAAGTTATCAGCAATACCGAATACAAAATAAAATGTTAACCGCTAAAGTCACCGATAACAAACAATACGTTAAATCGCGCAACACTTCACCAGAATATAACGATCGTTAAAACACGGAAATGACGCATCGAATTTTATGTCGAAGATTGAAAACGCCCGTTAACGACGAATAACATTCCGCAATCTGTTTAACGTCGTCCGCAACGAAACACACCATCGAAAGTTCACGCAACAATCAACGGTACGCATCGAACACGCGCGAAGCGTCGGCAGCGTAAGAGCATGAGGCTGTCAAATTATTGGTGCCTGAAACCAGCGGTCACGTCGTTCGAAACCGCAGCCCGAAAGATGACGAATTCCTTGTCTCAACGGCATGTCGGGGAACGCCATATCGGTGACTACACGTCATTAATAATGACTCATTAAGACGTGTCACGATTGCCACGTCACCCGCCGTTGGCTCATACCGCCCAATGGTTACGACGCTGAACAGAGGGCAGTGATGCATGATTACGTATTTTGTAACGTTTAATGATCAGAAGATCAACAGCGACAGCAATTTCAGAGTTTCACGATGTTGTGCTGTACGGGCCGCACGCCCGGCAACATTATCATTAAAGCATGTCACCGTCAATGACGTATCACGCCGTACCGGCATCGCATGCAGAAGGCCGATTGTTCGCTATGCTCAATAAATGAAGTTTATGTGAATAACATGCTGTGTGCCTATATTTCATATTTTCCGTGCGCACAGTTTCTTTTATGTTATTGTTCATCATCGTTGGCTGATTTCCGCTTTACAGATAACCGTTTACGATCTCGTAGTGTTCGCCGATAACAGGTGATTGAGATCTATAAAATAGACATTATTATTTTCCAGCCAAAATGAGATTATTGGCGATGCCATTATGCCGTGATTTAATGATATATTAACCACGGAAATAGCGTATCAGAAACATTGATGAAGCCGACCAGGAAAGCCAGACAACAAATGCAGCAAGTCACTATAAACGCATATCACATAAATGGCCAATTGGCTTTGGTGTCAGATTTATATTCGCGACAATTACTGACATTACGCCCGGCAGTTACTGCGTGAGTTTGGAGATGGCACGCGCCCGATAAAGCGATTTATAACCGACCTGACAACTTCATGATCACATTTACCTCCGCCAGTAAATAGCAGTAATCGATTAGTCAGCGCGATGGGTTCATGGTATACGGAATGGCGAAAATTCAGCGAATATGCCACGGCATAATACTTTGCCAACTACTGCTGGAAAATCTGCAATGACCGTTCATTGTCGTCACCATTGCATCATTTAATCGGTGATCTCGACAAGTGACAATACGTAAAGCCTGACAGTACTTGGGAAGAATCAACCATATTTATATTCATTCGGCAATGTAGATATCATAACATTTGGTATTTTACACCAAGCGAAATAGCTGTTAATATGACGGCGACCAAGCAAAATAGTACTTCATTCTCAACAACACTATTAAATCCTTAAAGCCAAACAAAATATATCATGTGACCATATAACAAACATTTCTACCACTTTCAAAAACAAAATGCACAGCTCAAAAGCATGTTGGTCTCTGACATCCGTTTAAAGTAAAGATAATTTGCTTTTGCTTTTTAAACTGTGCGCATTAAAATCAACAGATTGTTTTTTCGAAATTATGAGACAACCTGTCGACAAATAGGCGGCGCTTAACCAGATTGACAGCAGGTAACCGTTAGCCGTGCAAAGCCGTTTCTTCCTTCTTCCTCTTAATATTCAGTCAGTATAGCTCAGCACAGCCTAGACACGACACTTTCACGAATACTGGTCCTTGCATACAAATCGGTTCAACAGACAGTATTAAACGCATCTGCCAAGGTAATGTTTGCAAAATCATTAACTTCAGTACCAGAATTTTCGTAAATAATGTGTTAGACCGTGATATTTAAAATTCGCAAGTGGACATTACCATCAATGCCGAAGGAGAAAGCGCAACCGAACAACATCAAATTTCCTCGCAAGAATTTCACCAGTTACGCCGGAACACAGTACGAACGCCGGCGAAAGTTGAAGGAATGTTCACCGGTACCAATAACGAGACACGTCCATCGGTTACGCATGGAATCTCAGCACCCATCAACGCATTGTCAGAATGCCCTATCTGTCGACGACAATACCTCACCGCCAGCCAGCAAATCACCCTCGATTGCAGACGGATATTCAATAACAAATCGTTCGCGCCCGTCATGCTTCTGGGGATCATTCAACGCCACCCGCTCAACATCGCCGTAACTATCTGCCCGCCAGCGGGGTTAAGATGTGAAGCTGACCAACGCCCGCGGAACATGCCCACACCCAGTCTGACGTCAACAGCGACGCACGCTATTCTCGCCTATCGCGGGCTAACGTTACATGCCGACACCGCGCCTACGAAAATGATCAGTTTCCGGGATACGCGATGGCCGAGTGCGAATTGTCGGCTTTACAGCCACCACCGGAACAGCCATCAAATGTTTGTGAAGACAACTTCAAATTGCGCTCTTTGGTTTAGGAAGATAACATTGGGGAGAGCGCATCGCGACTTCGTCACGCACCGTTTTGTTTCGCTTTCATTGTTCACGACGCAACCAAAACCGTCAATAAAGCAGCGACCGACAATGCCTGTATTTCACAGCCCCATAAAACCAGCCAGATCCGATTGCCGTTCGAATTGTTCCAGCCATCATCAAGGGCAGATATTGGTTATCGATCACCGGGCTAGTTACAGATCACCGGAAGTCGGCGCAAAGTCCAGAATTTTACAAAGCCTGGTAAGAATACCTTCAGATTGTTATCATAACTTGAGTACCGCATTGCCTTCTTTAAAATCATACTTGCGCAGCTGGTTACTGTTCCACCATCGAGATTGTCTCCAAATTGCCAACCCGGTATCCAAGGCGGGTAACCTTTGCCAGTAATTATAACAGTTCATACGAAACAGATTAATTCAGCCTAACCCTTATTCCAGTAATACGCGAAGTGATCCGTCAATAATGACCAGATGAACACCGTATACGGTGGTTTAAGACACCACGTGCAGAATTTCAGCAACCTGTATCGTTATGACAGTTCACGATCGAACATCAATTCCGAAGAGTTTATGCCGATCGTTACATACCATGGACGGCGTGACGAAGTAATAACCGAATTTCGAGCGCGTAGATAATGAATAAAGAAGAAATTGCGCACATATACGCAGACGCCCGTATAACACCTTCTAATCATCACCTCAAAGGTGTCAGTTAGACGAAGTTTGATAGATTATTCTTTTCCTTTGAATATACACGTCCGTGTACAGATTGCCGGAGAGTGATGGCACAGATTCTCCCGATTGTTGTCAATAATCTCGAGGAACTCCCCGGGACAAAGCGTGATACCATTTATACTGCCGGCGAAATAGCCATTGGTTGTTTTTCGTTGCTTTTACATATGAAATGCTAAACGTTCATTGCGGTTTACGAATTATCGATGACGATCACGACTTTGGTCTTCTATCAACAGGTAAATGAATAGATGGTGGTTTAAGACGATACAGTCAGACTGCGGACGGAAGGAACGGATAAATGTGGTTGTGATGTAGTGAGGGAGGCACGATACAAACCAAATTTGCCGTTCTTTTGGCATATCTTCGAGTCTTCATGCAGATTATATCATTTCGCAATCTTTCCATGAAAGAAAGACGAATAACAAGATGTAATGGTGAGACTTCGTCCTTCAATCGTTATCGCATTATTACCGGTTTAGGCACAATGATTAACATAAACTTGTTTTCCTCGTTTTAAGATTTTCGCTCAGAGCATACATTTTCACAAACATTCAAAGTGAGTCATGTCATTAAAGCGCAGCATCCACTTTAGTTGGAAATAGTTCATAATATCTCCGTTCATACCGACCACCATATCAGAACTTGTCGTTGTGCGAAGTATATAAAGGAAGATTCCAATCCTTAACATCTTCCACTTTCAGTCGCCGGTTAGTCGGTTGATACCGATGAGTCATTGTAATTGCGCCGAACATTTTCAGTAACAAACTTTCGTTGATGAGCGATTCGTTGCGTCGATTCAACTTATACTTAGTCGCAATATCATCATCCAGCGATACGTATCTCGATTTCATTTCAATCCATAGCTCAACATTGCGCCAGCCATCCGCTACCTGTCTCGTATTTGTTATGATCGGCTTTCAACGTTTCGAAGAATAAAATCAATAGCTGGCGATGACAAACTTCGCCGGGCTTCAAGACTTTCTTTCGTGCCAAAACCTGGTCCTGAAGCAAATGCCGCGTTTGAGCGGCATCAACAATAGATCGCCCTCCGGCGTTGATACCGCCCCGGTTATGAAGTCGCGGTTTTCAACATCGCGTCATCAGTCTTCGGTCGGGCACAAATCAGTCGGCCGGTCGCATAATGCAGCCCGAGTAATACCGCAACAAAGGGCCATCTGGCAAAACCAGCCAGTTCCGCCGTACAGCAGTCGCGACGCAGTCAATACCTACGCACGTCATTTATCAGTTACCCATCGCAAAACCCGTACCACCACCGTTCCATCGTCAACGTCAATGAGATTCAGGTTCATCGTCGCGACATCATCACGAAAGTTCATTGATAGTTTATTTGCCATAGCGACCCCGAAACATAACCAGCGTGAAACCAGTTAATAACACATTTGAACAGCGATTTATAATAATAACGCCGACGGAAATACCAATCATCAAAATGGTTCATTCAAACAACGCAGATCTCCACACAGATGCCGTCTTTAAACTTCGATGAGAAAGAAAGGTCTCTTTCGAAAATATTTTAGCCACAAGATGTTCACGTCTAAATATACGCTGGTCAATATCATTGGCGAACGCCAGACAAACATGTCCGACGCCAGTGGCTGCATCGCGATGACAGAGTACCACATGCACAGAACATGATTTATAGATTTAGCCCGAAACCGCCATTACCAGCTCATTTTCAAGCCCTTCGCCAGTGGCAGCCATATCATATGCTGCCTTCGATGTGTCGACGGTCAACATACCCGCCAGGAGTACCTTCGCTCAAAGACAAACATCTCTCGACGACCGTGGGATTGGTACCAGTCTTCATACAGATGTTCTTTATCAGTTCGGCGTGACACTGTGGGTATTTTCAGCCTTATTCAGCCCACGCCCACAGAGAATGCGGTCAACAATATCATAAGCTGTTAAAGCCTGATGAGGCGCCTGTACAGAAAGCTTTCGTCGTCGACATCAGTGAATAATAATAGCAGCTCTTCAGCTGTTGGTTACTGCAATAAGCAGCCATGCGTCATGCACTGCATCACGATGAAGGGCCGAGGAAAAAGAAGTCAATTGTAGCGACGTTTTTGCAAAGAAGGTATGTGAAGTCAGAGACACCGGATCAGTGTCGCGCAGAATTAATGAAGAAGCGAAGAACATTGAAATGTACCAGAGGGTTGTTATACGATATCAACACCTGGATTAACAATGAGCCGAGTGTCTGTCGATGCTGAAGATTCAACAGAATTAACCGACAGAGGAGTCACCGAAGAAAGCAGAAGTGTAAATTTTTCGACTAATAAAACTAATGAGCAGCGGTGCCGATAGATATGATTCAGGTGAGAGGCCTGGCCGCGACATGTTGAGAGACGCAACAGCAGTATTCCGCCAGGATCGTGAATGAGGCAGCGAACATTCGGTGATATCAGCTGATGAAGTCACCAACAAGACAGGCCGATCAACAGATTCGCAACGTTGTCGTCAGTCAGCCCACCAAAGAGCTGTCAACAGTACGTAGCATGTAATAGTCGGTGAGTGAGCGGCGTTGGTGAAAGCTCTGATCGCGAGTGGGTTAGTTGCTGGTCAAATGCCGTGGTATTGCCGGGTTGTTTGTTCTGTTAGTGTCGTTGAGCGCGGCGGCGTTGGGTTAATGCGAGTAGCGAAGTGCCAGGTTTTAAAGTGAAGCGAGTGATCTGAGTCGATGGTGGCATAATGCCACCGAACAAGTCAATAAAGCCGCAGTACAAAGCTCGTTGCGTTACCGTTTGTTTCGATCAACACGCCAGCGTTTCTCGACGGCAAACAGCCCACTTATCGTCGAACAGACTGTCATTAACAGTGAATTGGCGTCAGAAAATACGGTGACGAAATCGATTCAAAGACAAAATGAGATGTTCGCCCGCAAACGCCCGCTACAACACGTTGATTCTCTTTGCCTCCGTTTGTTGAGCGAAAATGATTTAACGAAACCGAAAACGACGTCGGGAAAACCTGAAGAATCATACCATGCAAACCCCTCTAATAATAACAGCCCTCGAAAGCTCGACCGTTATCCTCAATTTATCGTCATTTGTCATTGTACCACCATATTATGCCCGTTCACGAAAATCCTCCGGACAACATATAAACAGATCGGAAACAGTTCACAAACAACGACCGCGAATTTCGTCATCCGACTTCATTCGGTGCCATGTTTGGCGCAACCGATCGCCAACGACGAAGCGAAATGAAAAGCTCGATAGCTCAGGAGATCGAAGCCGAAGCTCAAAAAGTCGTACCGATTTCGAGCGAGCCCGGCGAAAATGCGCACCAAATCAATGACGCAACCAAAATCGCTAATACGCTTCATTGCAGCCGGAAAATCGAACGCGTACCGGGATGAACAATACCACCAACATTGATACGAACATCCGTTCACGTACCGAACATGGCGCAAACCTCCGAGTCTCCGTCAACATGCATAATGCCCTTTCGGAGTTCGTCGAATGTAAGAGATCGGTGTTCTGCAACGTTCAACCTCGCATGATGCAACATCAAAATGTGCATAACGTAATGAATCGGGCGATAGCGAGCGTGAAATTAACTTCATCGCTAAGTCGGAAACCGATCGACGATCCGAAACACTTCAGCCGTGTCACCATCACTGCTGCACTTCTGCGCCGAATATACTGGAAGAGCGGCGGGCGCAGTTCAAAGCGAGTCAATTTATCTTCGAAAGGAGCGACGAAAGGCATGGAAGAGGCGACTCATCAAAGTCCGCTTTGTCCCCTGGTTCGAGCCGGGACAGCATCGCTACCGCTGCTTAACGCGTTGCGGTATGAAGACGATCAGGATCCAGCATCTTCCGATTCAGATCACCTTCGTACCAGTAAGTTCTCCACCGCACACAAAAGCGTGATACCGTTTTGTGCCAACCGTTTTCGAAGGGGTTAAAGAAAGCCATACCGATAAACAGCGATATAGAACACGTGATTCGCTACCAGCGGACAGATGCATCGAAGCCGTTCGAAGGGGAGATAACAGAAGTTCCGGATGGGGCATCGTGTTCCTGGTGATGTACCGTCGATGTTTTCGCTCCATGATGTCATTATCGAGATGCAAATAATGTTAATTCTGTAATAGCTCATGCTGAATGGGGACCTGCATTGCGTGCTGAGTGGGCAGATTCAGGCGGGTAGTCACTCATCAAATCACCTTCTTCAGATGATGGATGCCATCCGCATCGGGTACGATGTTCAGCGACGGTCATTCTCGTCAACAGTACAGCCCATCAACTTTGTCCTTTGGTTGTCAAAGAAATAATGCGATTGCCGCTTGAATTCCCGTAGATTCTTCAACATTGACCGAGCAAGTGCTGAATAAGAGTTCATTTTGCACCACTCTCGCCTCAGTATCAATTGTTCTCACCAGCAACAGTTGGCCAGTTCTCGACCACGACCGTGCTTTGTACCGATGGAAGGGTTAACAAACCGTCAGTTGAAGTCAATGCCGCTACGTGGTCATGATACGCCGGTGATCCGACTGGCGCAGATATGTTTATACGATATCGCCGGGCAGTGACCACAATCGCAGAAGCCATCATCGTTAACACACCACGCTAATGAATCAGTAGATCGTTGATTGTTCGAAGAGTTCATTGAATTCAATAAAGATCGTATGACGTATATTCATTGTCGACACGTCACATTAGCGTTAGAATTCAACGCAAAGAATCAAACGAAATCGATGAATCTATCATTACGACGAATTCTATTGCGGGATGTTATTTGGACAAGAACTTTATCTGAATTATATCGTAACCCAGCTTTGCTCGGAATATGGACCTTGCAACTATCGTAGATTGCGTCAGGTCAGCGATCATATTCGTACCGATTATCGGTCCAGAATGGTCATCGATTTATTGAAACACTATAGTTGTTGATTTCTAATGAATGCGACATCAACTCATTCATACAGATTATCTACGTTTGATTATCATAAGATCGATATCAAAGATATCGAAGACCGAGCGCTTCATCGCATCAGTTGATGAAAACGACAGCAGTTATCGTTGTTGAATGCGTCATGATGAATATTTGAACTGTTGAATATGATAACCAGAGAAACCGACAATCCGTTCCGTGACGAACAGATCGACGTCACCAGATCATCGTCACCGTCGTTCCAGTCGTTCCGTTCCACAACCTCCGTTCGTCATTCACCACATCAATCGTTGATGGTTCCATGAAATTGTTACGTACGCACGCATGCGCATGTTCAGCGCCGATGCAGGGATGATGGTTGCATGTATGCGATGTATACGATGCCGGTATGTATGGTATTTCGTTATATCAATCGAATCACGCGTCTCCGTTAAGAGATCGATAAACGCCGTATTCAAACACAGACGGGTATTGAACCAAAATATAGATGAATGCATCCGACCGGATGACGAAAAATGAAAGTTTGATAACCTGTTATCATAGCACCGGTGATAACGATCATCAATCAATGGGTCATTATCCGCGTTCAACCATCGATTGAAATATAGTTCCATCGATCAACACTATACCGTCGAGATTACTTATCAACCATTTATCATCTGACAATCGCAAACATCACCTATGAATCATTTGATCGATCCATCATTAAATTTCCGATAGCAACATCTTCGAACGATATCGCCGATTAAAGAAAGCAGCCGATGTCCAGTTGATTGACGTCATCACCGATTGTTCAGTATCAGCAAAATTCAAACGATATCCCAGAACGATCCACGACGTTTATATTCCCGGTGAACACGTCTTCGACGACAAAAACGAATTATCGTCACACCATTGGTCATCCCTCCGACAAGCGGCCCCTGCCGACATCAACGTTCACGAGAAAGCGGTCCAGCAACATTACATTTAGACTGCAACGAGATGTCGAACTGATACCGGAATCACCAGAACTTAGTCCTCATCGACAGTAGTCCCAAAGGCGTCCTTCATAATCAATACGATTGATATTTAAAGCGTTCGATGTTATGAACCGAGCTTCCGGACCGCAATTATTGCCAGCCAGCGACACCACCGGTCAGGGTTAGCGGTTATTGTTATTACATTTATTACATCATGTTCATCGTTATAATAATCATCATCAACATTGAACGCATACGCCTGAACATATCCGTTCGCCTGCAGTCCAGCAACATACTAATACTACAGTGATGACAGACATCAATCATCGCATTAATCAGCTTCGACCGTTTTGCGCCAGTCACCCGGTTACATCTCCATTACGTACATTGACACATAACAGTTGATCATCATCAAATCATATTAGCCCAGTTCCAGACAGCGTCAGCGTCCAAACACGACCGCAAGATCGACAGCTCGTACACAAGCAGTTGTCAGTAAAATCGGGCCAACTATAAAGCCGAAATAACGCGACGGTTCATCGCGACGCGAAAGTCAAGATTCAATTACCACCAGCCGTGGTGAAAGCGGTTTTAACAGCGATAAAGCCGCATCACGACCGCGCACGAAAACTCGTTACCGACTGTTCGGCAAGTTGCTTCAGTGGCAACTCGCCGAAGGCATCTTGATTTCCGGTGATATTATAACAGCCATTTGTTTCGATAATCGGCAATGAATATATTCACGCCAGCCTTAATTACGTTTATTGTTTTGCCGCATCTTGTTTTGCCGTGATACGGCGTTTGTTCCGCCAGAAAACAGAGCTTTTCAACGATATTGTTCTGTGTTCATCGGTAGTCACCATCCTGATAACAGTTTGCATATTGTGGCCGTATCTGCTTTCGGTCGACGGTGACGAAGTAGTCTGGTAATGTCACCAATAAAATACGTAATAAGAATGACCATTCATGACTTTGTCATAGACGGTCGAGCCGTTAATCGAGTAGTGCATATCGTCGCTGTTTGATAATATCGAAAGCCGGTTTTCATTGGCACAGTTTGGCGTACGACGCAGCGATAAACGACGGCGTTAATTCATCATTCAACATCGATGCGCATCACTTTGGTACCAGATTATCGCGGCGGAGGTATCAAGTCATAATGTTTGCAATGGAACGCCAGTATATAGCAAACAGTTATTGTTCATAAAGGTATACTGTGGGTGTTTATTTATTACCAGTCAGAAATATGGAAGTCGCAGTTTGTTGAATAAAATTACTCGTCTTCGATGACAGCCATATGCCGCCGCAAACATAAGATCAGACACGAGCGCTCATTACGGCGTATTTATCGTATGATCTGTTCACGGTAATTTCATCAAAGAATTTCGCACATTCCACAAACATCCAAAGGTAAAGCCGCTCAGCAGTTGTTGGTATCATTTTATGATCGTTCGTCATTATCCCAGCAACGGGTCATCAATAAAAATGAATGTCGTCGGTTGCCGCCGTCAATGCAACGTACCGGAAACCGACCACATCAACAAAATGCCAGCCCTCGCCGCGATTGCCGGAATACGCAACCATCACAACCGCCTTCTTCACCTAAAACGGTTTGGAAAATGATTTCGATTTACCGCTTTTCCATGGCCCTTTATCAGGCATGAAGCCGAAACAAAACTACGATTGCGCGATAACCAGTACGCAGATGCATATCATAATAGGGCGCACCGTGCGCAAACGGTCAGATACGTGACAATATGCCGTTAGTTTCAGCGGGGAATAGCGTAGATTCGTGCCATCAGTTTGGAAGCTTCGAGGATATCTAGCATCACCGCAAGCGTCGGATGACCAAATCAATATCGCCACCTATCGCGACGGGTGCCGGTTCGGTACCGTCATCTATCAAAGTCCGACTGCCCTGTTGACGGGGTCACAACAGTTCAGCAGTAATAGCAACACCTTCCATCAAAGATGAGACGCCGTTCACCGGGTCACAGAACACGCGACAAAGCATGGTACTACCATCACGTCATCGTCGGCGCCGAAACGCCGTTCTAAAACCGTAGCCCCAAAGCGTATCGCGACGCATCCCTCAGATCAAACCAGCACGGCATTGGCGCAACACCGGAAAGCATAATTTAGTGACGCCGTCGTCGATCATCAAGACACCAGCATCAATTCCGGCTTATCAACAGCAGGCCCGAATGCCTAAAAGCGATTTCATCAAAGCATTTATTCCCATAAAGTCGCGCCGTTCAGGGTGCCGTTCCACGAACCACGTCAACAAACCCAAAACCACCTTAGCGTGACAAAAGATGACGGTTAATAACAGCCCCATCAACTGTCTTTTACGAAAAATGATCAACATAAAGTTAAGATTCAAAAGCTTGGTTAATATGACCAACTAGATAGTTGTGTCACCGTGAGAAACTGAAAATATGAAAATAAGAGCGGAAAGATTAACGAGTCCCTGTGTCTCGATGAAATGAATTTCAGATTTTCAGGATGTAAACATATACCGCACTTGTCGGTCGTGTTGCCCGGCCGTCGTCGCTGGGGAATACACCGAAGAAGTCGGTGTCATTACAGCTGACACCGACATGAAACCAGACTTCGTACCAGTTCTCGCCATTGCCGGCAGCTCGCGTAAATTATCTGCAATTGATGGATGCTTTTGAAGACGTTCAGACGTAACAGGCGCAACGCATTATTATTGTTAGATATGCTCGATATCCAAGTGCCAATAGCCAGTGATCACAAGGTAGCCATCACTGCTCCTCAATATCGCTGTTTTCTCCACGTTTGCTGAATACCAATGAAGGCCCGGTTAGAATACGAACTTCAGTACCTGATGCCATCGTATGAGGTTCCGGTCATTTATTGTCACGTCTCAACTGCCGATCACGGATACCCGGCCCAGACCGACATACAAGATACATAGCAAAGCGTCATTTGTAAACGCTCATGCCAGCGAACGGCACAGCATCTTTAAAGCGATTATTGACCATACGAGCGCGGCGTACCCAACCGGTCAAAGTTGAACAATTTCCGTCATTGTTGACTATAAAGGGTGATATCTCGTGCATTTCGGCATTCCAGCAGCCGATTCAAAGTTGATCGACAACGGCCAGTGGTCTTTGCCACCATAGTAAATAAGCGGGCAAGAGCCGATCTAGATAACGGTTAGTAACGGACCTCTTCCCTTCAAAACGATCTTAGCGCAATGATATACTGGTACGCCCACCAACGATCTTTGCCCTGGCGTTACCGTACCTTAAAATCCAGCCTATGATGCTATGACGGCACAGCCTGATCAAATCATACCAAACAACGTGTTAAGATTCGGGTGCCATGACCGTCTTCAGATAGCTAAAATCAATCGTAGAGTGTTCAAAATGGCGGCTTTCCCACTATGCAGTGGCGAGCGAAAGTTATCTCTACCCCGTATATTTCAGATGTAAAGAAACACTGCACTGAAGTCTGCTGGAATCGGTCAGTCAAACGATCACGTAACAAACAAGAACATATCCGGTTTGTCGGTGCAACACATTGCAAGTCACCAGGCTGGTGATTTGCGGGTGCGTCGCGTCATCAAGCATCACGACGAATACGCCGCGTCACGCTCAGTTATTTCGATCAGCGTTCGGTGCTACGCTCTCGATCAGGCCAAATTTATCATTTTAAAGTCCATTTCAAAACTCGCTCCTCTATTACTAAACAGCATCTCGGCCGTAACATTCTCGCGTACAATAATAGCCGGTTAATGCCAAAGACGGAATGGAAGCACATGCGCTACTTGTTTATCATTATATTGGCGCACCGTTGCGTTTCCACGCCTTATTTAGCGTTCGCTACTAACAACCATGTCGCAAGAGTCACAGTGTATCGGGTGTCAATACGTCATCGCGACGATGCCCATGCCGATCACGCCGTTCGGTTCGCGACCGACATTTGAGACAGCTGCGACATTACATGAACGCCCATGCCAGTGAAAGCCGCCATCTTGCCAGATTGCCTATTGAAGACCGCCGCCATAGCAAGCCGAGCGCGGGCGCGTCTAAAACACCACCGGTCAGCGTCGTGCAACCGTTTTCATCATTTCAGCGACTGATAAAGGAGACTGTTCCTCGCATTATCTCGATCTGCTTCGATCGGACGCGACAACAGCACCGGTCAAGATCGGTTGCGAGGGATGGGGGTGAGATGGGGGGTGTTTCGGATGTTAATCATGATCTTTATTGACAAACATGTACAATGTGAATGACCCCCACCCCCCTTCCCCGCATTACAAGCTATGTACAATGTAACATGTCATGTACAAAATGACACACACACACACACACACACCGCTTTTTAAGCATAATGTCTCAGCATAATTTTAAAATAGTATTATGTACATGATTGCTGATCCCCCTGGTGCATTCATCATCCCCTGTTCCTCAAGGCGATCGTAGCGCTAAAGTGATCGTAACTCCCATACTTTAACATAGACTTACGACAGTCGTAGCGCTATGATCAAAGGTCAGGGTGCCGTTCCACTAATCGATCTTATCTAAGATCAATCTTAGCAAGTTACGCCAAGTTTACAATCGTCTTAGCTAAAAGTAACACCCGTTCCACTAACCGATCTTAGGCCGATTGTAGCCGGTCCCGATCTTACGATCCGATCCAAGCTTAGATCGAGACTCTTTCGTGCTAGAGATAGAGGAATGCGAGGCACGAGTTATCTCCCTTTGCATAGTCTAGCAAATGATAGAAAGTAGTTTACGAACCAACTGAGTGAGTGAGTGATTTTAGATTTACGCCGCACTCAGCAATAGTCCAGCTATATGGCGGCGGTCTGTAAATAATCTAACTAAGATGCATAGCTTTCACTAACATGAGCGTTCATGTTAGTTAACGCTATGTATCTTAGCTATAAATAATCGAGTCTGAACCAGACAATCCAGTGATCAACAGCATGAGCATCGATCTGCGCAGTTGGGAACCGATGACATGTGTCAACCAAGCCAGCAAGCCTGACCACCCGATCCCCTTAGTGGCCTCTTACGACAAGCATGGGTTATTGAAGTTCAATATTCTAACCCGGGCCTTCATGGGTATTTTTCCAACCAAGTGTAAACGTGGAGAAAAAACCTAGAGCAACATATTAGGGTAGTGAGCACCTTGGTTTCAGGTGCAAGTGCGTGAGAACGCTGGGTATCAAGCATAATATAATAATAATAAATGCGCCTATAGTGCGCCTATTCCACGTCTTTGGGCATGCTCAATGCGCTGTGTACAGATAATTTACACGAGAATATTTACAGCCGAGATTATAATATTTAAGTAATATACTGAGAACAGGTTTTAAGTCTGGACTTTAAAAATGTCAATTGTGTCAGAGCTTTTAATATGTGCCTGAACCTTGTCAATCAGAATAAACAAGGCGTGACGAGGCTATAACGTATGTAGAATCTGTCAGTGGTCTTGAATAACACGCGGCCTGCCTTTAGAATCCCCCGCAATACTGTTGTACAAATGTGTTACACCGACTCGCTCGGTTGTGTTCCCATGACGACAGTGGTCAGACTGGCCTGACATTTGTAAGGCTTCAGTGCAGTGTTTCTTTACATCACAGAAATATACAAATTCATTTCATGGGGGACTTTAGGGGACGCTCACGGTGAAATGCTCGCTCTTATTTTTCACATAGACTAGGAAAGCCACCATTTTGGTTTCTCTACGATTGATTTTAGCTATCCTAAGTTGGTCATGAGCAACTTAGACTTTGAATCTTAACTTTACGATTGACTTGGGTAAGATTGGTTAGTGGAACGGTATGCCGATCGTAACGTCACGCTAAGATTGGGATTTTAGAGGTTTACGATTAGCATAGGGCTAAGATCGGTTAGTGGAACGGCACCCAGGTCATCATTGCGCTAAGATCGTTTTGAAGAACGGGGCCCTGGGTGCCGTTCCACTAACCGATCTTATCTAAGATCAATCTTAGCAAGTTACGCCAATTTTACTATCGTCTTAGCTAAAAGTTACACCCGTTCCACTAACCGATTTTAGGCCGATTGTAGCCGGTCCCGATCTTACGATCCGATCCAAGCTTAGATCGAAACTCTTTCGTGCGAGAGACAGAGGAATGCGAGGCACGAGTTATCTCCCTTTGCATAGTCTAGCAAATGATGGAAGTAGTTTACGAACCAACGGAGTGAGTGAGTTTAGATTTACGCCGCACTCAGCAATAGTCCAGCTATATGGCGGCGGTCTGTAAATAATCTAACTAAGATGCATACCGTTCACTAACATGAGCGTTCATGTTAGTTAACGCTATGTATCTTAGCTATAAATAATCGAGTCTGGACCAGACAATCCAGTGATCAACGGCATGAGCATCGATCTGCGCAGTTGGGAACCGATGACATGTGTCAACCAAGTCAGTGAGCCTGACCACCCGATCCCGTTAGTGGCCTCATACGACAAGCATGGGTTACTGAAGTTCAATATTCTAACCCGGGCCTTCATTGGTATTTTTCCAACCAAGTGTAAACGTGGAGAAAAAACCTAGAGCAACATATTAGGGTAGTGAGCACCTTGGTTTCAGGTGCAAGTGCGTGTGAACGCTGGATATCAGGCATAATATAATAATAATAATGCACATTTATAGTGCGCCTATTCCACATCCTGGGGCATGCTCAAAGCGCCATGTACAGATAATTTACACGAGAGCATTTACTGCCGAGGTAATAAACTGAGAACAGATTTTAAGTCTGGACTTTAAAAATGTCAATTGTGTCAGAGCTCTTAATATGTGCCTGAATAACACGCGGTCTGCCTTTAGAACCCCCCACCAAATATGCGCAGTGAAATCAAACATATTTGTATCTTTTTGCTTCAGAACATTGTTCACTTCACGGCTGTCCCTATTCTTAACCATGACGTTGCAATATTGTTGCACAATACAAATGTGTTACACCGACTAGCTCGGTTGTGTTCCCATGACGACAGTGGTCAGACTGGCCTGACATTTGTAAGGCTTCAGTGCAGTGTATGTTTACATCACAGAAATATACAAATTCATTTCATGGGGGATTTTAGGGGACGCTCACGGTGAAATGCTCGCTCTTATTTTTCACATAGACTAGGAAAGCCACCATTTTGGTTTCTCTACGATTGATTTTAGCTATCCTAAGTTGGTCATGAGCAACTTAGACTTTGAATCTTAACTTTATGATTGATCGACTTAGGTAAGATTGGTTAGTGGAACGGTATGCCGATCGTAACGTCACGCTAAGATTGGGATTTTAGAGGTTTACGATTGGCGTGGGGCTAAGATCGGTTAGTGGAACGGCACCCTGGACAGGCACGGTTTATAGAATAAATGCTGATATCATGAAATGTACTTTAAACCATTCGGGCCCATAGCAATGTAGTCGTAGGTGTCACTGGCGTCAACAGACGTGTCCTTGACCTTGTGGTGTGACAGCACATCCTCAGTGTATACTCCGGTGTGCATAATGTCACCATTACCTACTGAACTGATCCTGAGTCCCCGTCTGATCCCTTGGGGCTGACATAGATGTGGACTGTCTTGGAGTGACCTAGAGGCAGCAACAGACCCAGACTCAGCACCAGTGTCTACGTCATCGCCGACAGTGATGTGGTCGTAGGTGTCACTGAAGTCAACTCACATGTTCTTGACCCAGTGGTGTGACAGCACATCCTCAGTGTATCATCTTGTCGATGGAATGACACTATTACCTACTGAACTGTTGCTGACCCCGACCTCCCGTCTAATCACTAGGAGCTGACATAGAAGTGGACTGTCGTGTGACCCGAGCACCCGACAAACCGAGCACCAACACCAACACCTACATCACGGTCGGTGGCGATGTGTTTGGGGGTGTCAGTGGCCTAAGCCGACATAACACGTGGTGTGCTAAGATATCCTCCAAGCTTAAACTGATGCACAGAATACCACTATTCCCCACTAAACTAACAGCATATTGTCCACGTAATACAACCACATTTACACACAGTACGCCCTATATTATGATATACATCTACATGCTGGTTATCATAATCAATAGTTTTGTTCCGAAAGCCCATTGTTTCATTACTTGTCAAAAGTTACACTTCTCTGGGAGAAAAGCGGGTAAAATCAAAGAGATATTTTAAACCGATTTTTAGAGGAGAAAGTGAGTTATGATGGTTTAATGCCACTTTTAGCAATATTCCAGCAAAATCACGGCGGGGAACACAAGAAATGGGCTTCATACATTGTCCCTTGTAAGCTGAATCGAACCCGGTATTCCACGTGGCAAGCGAACGCTTAAGCCACGACGCCCCAAAGACCCGGGTTCGATTCCCCACATGGGTACAATGTGTGAAGCCCATTTCTTGTGTACCCTGTCGTGATAGTATAGGAATGTAAACGAAACGATCATAAAATGCCATACATTGCTCTTCTGAAATTAAGTACTGGCTACCTTGGATGTGTGTTTGTGGTGGTGGGGGGGGGGGGGGAGGTGTGCGGGAAGGGTCTTTCGTGAAATTACCATGAACGGACGTCATACAGTAAATACGCCATGAAAGTATGAGCACTCAGTATCTGGTCTATGTTTGCGAAGAGAGAGTTGGCTTCACTCATTTCCATCATGTTGGGAATTAGCAGAGTAGAGTTACCTCCCTTCAACCTAGAGCTGCGACTTCCATTTATGACTTTCACGACAGAGGTAAACAAACACCCACAGACATCACCTTTGTGTCACAATAACCTGACACTGCATATACTGTGAACTACATTGCAAATATTTATGACTTGTGCATCCATACGATATCACCTGGGGCATAAAAGTGACATTCACGTCCGTGCATATTGGATGTCGTGCTTGCCGTGTTTATCATACGTGTACATAGAATTTGTGTACCAATGAAGATAACTCGATGTACTCAAAACAGCGACGACTCTCACTATTGCACTACTCCATTCTTGTCAGCCACGTCCTATGGTATAAGTCCTCGTCGTCATTCACTTTATTACGAGTATTTTTATTCGTGGTGACGGTCCTCGGATTACCAAGACTGAAAACTGTTCACCCCTGCCTTCTCACGTCTGGTGCAAATGTTAAAGCTTAGATGCAACCACAAATATAATACATACAAATCCTTATTTATCCAAGGATGGTGGCCCTGCCATTGAACACAGAACAATATCGTTTAGAAAGCAGACGATATCTCTGTTTTCACAGCGGAGACAAACGCCATATGCACAGCTCTTAAAGCTCAGATGCAACCAAAACAATAAACATAATTAAAACACAATTATAATTTAATCATGATATATAATATACATTGCTGATTATGAAAAAACAAATAAACAACATTATAAGCGTACTATCGCAAATCAAAAGTGCAATATTTTGTACTTGGGTTTGCTACACTGGAAACGAAGCACCCGGAATACCGAACCCAGTCAGAGCGGGGGGCGTGTAACGAAGTTTTTCATTGGCTGCGCGAATGTGTGCAGCGCAGCACAGCTGTTAAAACCACTTTTCACCACAACTGGGGTGAAATTAGTGAATCGTTTGAACTCGCGTTTGATTTCGCGGTGTTTATTTCATCACGTTATTTTTCAACTTTATAAGTTGAATTTGCATTTTTGATAACTTGCTACTTACAGTATACGGAAAGGTATCAGAATCTGCACAGTTGTGTTTTGCGTTGCATGTAAACTTTAATCTAAGACTGGGCTCTAATATGGTTTGATGTGGTGAATGTATTAACTGTTATGTAATATGTACATGTAACAATGGAAGTGTAACAAGAGAGAAATGGCCAGGTGACTAGCACAAAAACTTTGGTCAAACGGATAATACGTTGATTGATTAATCACTGTCATCCTACACTGTAGATGTGTAAAACATATTTATATATGCAGTTTTACTAAAGCAGACGGGGATGCGCCCATATTTAGGCGCCTGTGTAAAAGCAAAATACTTTGTTCAAATGTTGAGTGATGGTTAATTGCTATCTAACTAAACATGCTTTTTTTGATGAACCTTGAATATAATAAATATAAATAGCATGTGCCAGCTAACCTGACCAGTGAGACGTGCTGAAACAAACAATAAATTGCGAGTCAAACTCGAGTTATAACATCAAGAGACGCTTTAAAAATATCAAATATTTTATTGTTATAAAGAGGAACACAAGTTATATTTGGGACTACACTTTCTCAGTAAAGTTCAGATTCTAGTTCTTTTGGGAGTTGAGTGCCATCGGGGATTCGAACCCACGCTCTCTCAGAGTCAGGAACACGAATCCTAAATATAACATATGTTACTTTGGACCACTTTCTCAATGACATTGTGTATCCATAGCTTAGGGCCGTGAAGCCGTGCCAATTTACACTTATCAGAGGGGTAATAATAATTATAACAATAATTCATTTTTATCATCCAAAACTGTGTTCCACAGGAGATATCGCTTGTGTGAGATCAGACGATATCTCCTAGGAGATATCGTTTTGACAGTAGATTTTGCACAATGCCCTGACAATGCTATGACGTCATGAACTTGATGACGTCACAATGCTATGACATCGCTGCACTGCAAATCTAATGGCAGTACTGTGTTCAGAGATGTACATTTTCATCGAAAACTAATGAAGAGTGATTTTGGATGATAAATAGAATCTCACCCTCGTGTCTTCTGATATCAAATATATCAACACTCGTTGATAAAAGTAAAAATATCCTCGGCAAGCCTCGTGATATATTTGATATCAAAAGACACTCGGGTGAGATTCTCTATATATAGCGCCTAGTATCCAGCTGACTAGTTGCTCACTGGACGCTGTAATCAGAATTTGATTATTATTACCCCGGATAACCTAAGCTCCTTGTGAGGCGCTAGAAGGTTAATAGTCACATTACTTATCCCACCGGGTACCCATTGTGCCAGTTATCCGACTTCCATTTTTGTGGATATATCCCCGGATATATCGAGACATCGGTCGCGCTATAACGCAATAGTTTCTCCCCGGTAAACTGCATTCCAGTCTGTAGTACCACAGAATTACAGCGTTTATGAAATCTCTGTAACCGGAGACATAGTGGTTGTGAACGACTGTTGATACCAAAGCAGAAATACATACATACATACATACATACATACATACATACATACATACATACATACATACATACATACATACATACACATACATACATACATACATACATACAAACATATACATACATACATACATACATACATACATACATAACAAATTTCTTACGCCGTTATCAAGCTATAAGCGAAGAGGTGATGAGGAATATATATGTATAGTAGGTAGTAACAAACAGAGGTTAACAAGAACAAGAACAACTAGAACAAGAACAACAGGTAACTGATGTCTAATTGGACAGGTTACACGCAGGCATGGATAAAATATAACATTTCTAGAAATCACGACAGGGACAATAGAGGGTTTCTCTTAGTTTCATATATTCCTTTGGATTTCCAAATTAATTCATATAAAATATTTTTATTCAATATGTAAGGGAAATGTGACAACTAACACTGTGTTTTTAAAGCATCAACGCAATTATAAAGGTGAAGCGCTCAGTGCTGCGATACCAAGCGAAAAACATCACACATTACTTCAGTCTTATATATTAATAAACATGATAATATAGCTATATGATAAGTTGAAATATCACATTCCTTAGAAATGTAACTATAAGAATAT
The DNA here is from genome assembly GCF_003918875.1 of Haliotis rubra. Lineage (NCBI taxonomy): Eukaryota > Metazoa > Mollusca > Gastropoda > Lepetellida > Haliotidae > Haliotis > Haliotis rubra. Next base: position 497,669 of record NW_025767449.1, on the reverse strand, counting down.
TTCAAACTTCAAATACACATTAACCATTCATAGTTAGGTAATAATTCACTACGAATATGTCCGCTATTTACAAACGCAAATCTACAATGGATTGCAAAAGTTATATTCCAGTAAAAACAGATTTGTCACTAATTCAGATAAATTCTTATCCAAATAACACATCCCCTGATTTTAACGTATACAGAGCATAGTTTGACATTCGTGTCATGTGTCGCAGTTCATATTTCGTTTTATTCTTTTGCGACAGACTTTCTAATTAACACTAATGCTAAAACATTAATCATTACTGTAAGTACTACCATTTTTTGCATCCTGCGATCTTGTGGAATATACCAGAGACCTTCAGACAATCAACGTCCTGCCTGGGTTCATTAGCGTGTGTGTTGTACATACAGAGTGTCATGCTGATGATGAAGACTTTTCTACCGATTGTAGTCTTTGAAGGATCCTGTAACGTTGTGGCCTGATATCAGTTCTCCTGTTATATCTGCATAGTCGGGATCACCAACATGCATCATGACCCGCATGGGTCTGTCAAAATCTACATGTTTAACAGTGGTGTACACTGTGTTATCAGCAGCATTGATAACTGACAGTTTGTTGTTAGCTCCATCCAGTACAAAACACAGTCGTAGGTCAGAAGACTGGCCAACTCTGTTCTGGGTGAGTGGGGTGTGTCTGAGGCGGGTGTTATTATAGGCAACCCGGAGACACAGCTTCTGCTTGTGGTCGGGGCATGTAACAACACTTACACTCAGTCCAGTGTGTTGATGGTAGGGAGAATCTACAGGGGTGGGGGTCAGAGCAGTCTCTAGTATCATACAGCTGTCTGGTATAGTTTCTTTGACAGAGAACCAAAGGTTAAGTTGATAGATGTACTGTTGACCGGGGCTGTTTCGGACCATCAGAGGACTGGACGCCAGTACTGATCTGAGTTCTTGTATCCGACATCCTGTATCAGGAGAAGGGGTGGTTGGTGGAGTGTTGGTGACTACCCGCCTAGATACGCTTATATCACACCAAGCTGTTCCTGGGTCCCATTCCAGCATAGGGCCTGTGTACAGAATAACATTCATAATTGATACAAAGTATTTCCATTGCAGTGAACAAGAATTTATTGATATTTTAGAAAAGAAACGCCAAATATGGAGATAAAACAAATGTATGTAGGTGTACAATAGCTTTTAAATGAACCGTGTGATAGGATCCAAACGACGAACTTTACCTCCAGGGTAAATGAACTGGGTCTCATGTTACTATTATAAATATCACACTAGAGTGATGTCTTGACACATGTGACAGAAAACGTATTGAAGCATCACCAAGGACACGATGCCCCCATCCGGAACTACTCACATGTTATCTCCCCTTCAGACAACTTCCGGTCCATCTCCATCACTGAAACAAGGCAGAGGTCACGTGATGTCTCCACAATATCATGTATATGGTATGGCACTGGTAAAGCAACCCCACATACCTTTTTTTTGAAACGGACGGCTTTGCAAAACAATTATAATCACCTTTGTGGTGCAGTGGAGCAGGAGAGAACGACCTGAGAGCGGAGAGAGAGTCTGAGATCGGAAGATAACGGATTGATCCCCTGGTCGTCTCATACCACAAGCACGTTAAAACATGGTACTTGTTGTCTCCTTGTCTGGCTCTCAGAATTAGGGGACAAAACAAGGACTGGTATGCTGTGACTCAGTGAGTCATATACTCCCATACTACTTTCGGTCACTCACTCGAAAAGATGTCGAAATGACATCACTTGACATGACACTGCACCCGCCATCTTAGTTGAAGTATATTCAGCACAATGCAACAATGTCATTGTACAACAAATGGAACTGGATCATCGATCGGACCTCCATTGCGGTAAGTTAATTTCACACTCACTATCACCCGGTTGTTGTTACGTTTATGCACATTTTGATATTTACTTGATTTATGCATCATGCTACTCAGAAGTCGCGAGGGTTTGGGAAACGTTGCAGTAGGACACGATCTCTTACATTCAGTGTTATTAGGCTTCCAAAAGAGAACATTATGCATGTTGTTGTGAAGGAGGCCTCAGGGAGTTTGCACCATATTAATTTTATGCTGGATACAAAAGATAATTCGGCTATCAATGGTAAGTAGTATGTATTCATCCAGAGTTGCGTTCGGTTTTCCATCTAGTAAGCGTATGCACAGCCCAGTGACACTGAACGTCATTAATTTGTTCCCTGTAATTTCTGAAATGTATAAAAAAAAAATCAATGCAACACAACAAATAACTTCAATCCTCTAAGCTATGAAACTTTCGCTCACTTCAGTCGGTGGGAATGGTTGCATAAACTTTATAGCACGAAATGGGAAATCAAAGTTATTTTAAAAAATTCTGGTCGACCTGACTGTGGGCTATTAGTTACTGTTACAATCTATTTATGTTATTAAAGATGAATTTTCAGTAAGAAATGACCGACGTATACTTGTTAATTACCGTAACACTAAATGGTGATCAGGTGCATGGATGCTGGAGTCTTGTTTGTCAAACATTTCCAAAGGCTATATTAATGTAAGGAGTTTACATAGTGTATTCTTCAAATTTTCCCAATCGATCATTTTCAATTTCGGATGCAAGTATTTCCTCTCTAAACAAGAGCCAGAAATAAACGTGTTGCCCGCGCTAAAACGTAAGGCGTTTACGATGACTGCTCCTCGGCAATGCTGAATCGGATTTCGATCACCATGTTTTTTCCTGATACATTATCTATATTGAAATTGACTTAGTCTCTGTTCAGGCAATGTAGGACTAAATAACTCTCTTATGGTTCACCTGGTTCACCGAAACATTTTGCAAATGAGAAAACATAAATGTTGATCGAAAACTAAACGAATTTGGTTACAGTGCTCGCAACGAAACTGTACTGCAGCTGTAACTGTTCAGTGGCATTGTGGTATGCCACCATCGATAGATCACTCACTCACTAAAACACATATCCACCCTAACCAACCAGCCACTGACATACCTACCTACTCACGTGCCAACTCACTAAAACACCCACCCATCCTAACACACCCACTCTAACGACACACCCTAACCACTCACTGAACCAACCAACCAACCACCAATACCCACCCAGTCACCCACTCAACCTGTAAACCACTCACTCACTCACTCAGCCAACCAACCAACAACCCAAGCCCACTCACTCATCCAATCCGACTCACCCAACCACTCACTCACTCACGAACTAATTTTATACTACATACCTGTTGGTAACTCTGCTGGATCCAGAACGATGGTATTGTATGTTACAGAATCTGTCGCTATTGTCAGCCTGTCTGTTGGGGAGAAAGTGACTGACCTGACCATCCCAGCTGCTTTGATGCTATCACGAAGATGATGTATGTTTGCCTCCACAAAGTTCACACCAGTCCTGACAAAGGATACCTCTTGTTGCGTCTCGTCCAACATGGCTCTCAAAGAGGCAGCTGAAGACTCCATCACCTGAAGATCCTCTATCCTATCAGCTTTACTTCTCATTAGTTTTGTGTAGTCAGAAGAAGATTTTACTCTTGCCTGCAAAACTCTTGTTGATTCCAGTGACTCCTCTGTCAGTTGAAGATTCTGAGCAGATTTATCTTCAACATCTGACAAGAGGACTGACCTCCGTTGCTTCAGCTCATTGGTCAGATTGTCAAAGGTTTTGTTGATATCATCTATGGCAACCCTCTTGGACATTTCAATGTTCTTCAGCTTCTTCATTAATTCTACTTCTGTTTTGTCCAGTGTCTCTGACTTCACATACATCTTTGCAAAAACGTCTTCTATGGATTGCGACAGTTCTTGGTGTGCTTCATCCACAGACACAACTTTATGTCCCTTCCCTTTATCGTGATCTACTACAGTGCATGACACACATACAACCTTGGTACAGGTGTGGCAGTAGAACTGTAGAGGCTGCTGGTGTTGACTACACTGATGTCGACGACAGAAACTCTGTACAGGTCGCCCCTTCATCTCATCAAAGGTAACTATTGTATGTGTCTTTGTTGTTACATTCCTCCTGTGGGCATTCAGACAGATAGAACAGAGAAATACCCCACAATTGTCACACTGGGCTTGAGCTGTTTCCTTGTCAGGACAGTCTGTACATGGAAGATGAAGACAATTCTGGATCTTGAGGTAGTCCACAGTCGTCAGGATGACTGTCTCTTTGGGCAGAGATTTCACTCCACCAGGCAGGTTATGTTGGTGTCGACACATGGGGCAGCGTATGGTCATAGAGACGCCACTGTAGGTTTCCAGACAGGGCTGAAATATGGACTGGAGACAGCATGGCATACGACGAGGTATTCGTCTTTCCTCGTCAAAGTGTTCTGTGCATATTGGACACTCTGTCAGAAGGTCCTTGATTGCAGCCACTGAGACAAGATCGGACATGTTTGTCTGGCAAGAGACATAATGATCATCGATGTGTGGCAGTTGGAGACAGTGGTGTAATGTATATTTAGACGTGAGCAATGCTACGTACCACAACCCTCCTCTAATGCTGAGAAAACTATAAAAAGATATGGTAGCCTTTTCAAAGCTATGTAAGGGGAGCTAACTCTTGCTTCTCATCTAACATTACATCCCAAGTTACAAAAAGACTAGCATCTGTGTGGAGATCAAATCCTACGTTGAATATGCTGTTTGGATACTAGACCATTGTTACAGTGAAGTTAGTATTTCCATCAGCGTCCTTATTGCTATAATCACTGTTCATGTATTGTACTGTTTGTTGGTTTCACACTGAGTTCTGTTTCAGGGTCGTTTCTGCTTAAATAACTATAATGAACTTTCCATGTGTCAATCTATCTTTGACAGTAGACCAGGTTGACCTAGATCATTAACCTGTTGACAGTCGACATGAGTGAGGTGAGGTGAATTTTGGGTTTTACGTCGTGCTTGAGAATATTTCGCTCATATGACGACGTGCATGCGTGTGTATGTGTACGTGCGGCTGCTTGTACGAGCCAAGACTTAAGCTGGTTTTATAGTGCTAGCCCACTGAGATACAATGCCGCAGTGAAGCACGAATACCCCACTCAGACACATTATACTGACTCCGAGCCGACCAGTCCTTGTTGTACCCATTAATGCCGAGCGCCAGGCAGGGACCAACAAGTACCGTCTTTTTGGTATGACGCGGTCGGGGATCGAACCCGCGACTTTCCGCTCTCCGGGCGGACGCTCTAACCACTACACCACGGAGGCGGTCCACAACAAGTAATTTAGGTACCACTCAAACATAACATTTGCTAAAGTTAGGTTTAACAGAAAGAAAAGTCTTAGAAGTTGGCGAGGGTTGAAGACGACCACATTCATCACTTAGCTCTTGTTTACATTCTTCAAAGGCATTTAGAAGTTGATGTAGTAATACAAGACAAATATTATGGATAACAACAATGTTATTTCTCGTTAGAAATAAATCAAGAAGTTATTATCTATAAGATGTGTCTTGTATAACATTCAGGAAGTATCTCGAGATTTAAATCAACCTGTAAAATCACTCATCCAACAGAAAGTTTGATACTGAAAAATATGTTCTTTAATTCCTAATGAACATCTGAGTATCTTCTGACTAACCAGCGACTAGAGTGGAGATGTTAGAAGTTAGGTGTCTCCACACACTTATACATACACTTTTTCTTCACTTTAACTGACTTTCGTTCTAATTATATGAAATTGAATCAGTATGAATAATTCAAATGGAATGTGTAGACTAACAACTAAAAAAGTAGATCTGCTGCATACAATGTATTTTGATGACTCCACTTTGGATGTCACAGATAAAAGCAAATATATATATCAGCACAACAGCGCTTCTCACAGGCGAAAATCTTAAAGCAGGAAAAATAAGTTTATGTGAAAACTCATATTGGCAGTACCTGCGCTAGTAATGTATAATACGATACTGATTGAGAAGGACAAGTCTCACCATTTACATCTGTTATATTATCTCTTTCATGGGAGAGGTTGCGAAATGATATAAATCTCATGAAGGTCGGGAAATTATAATAATACCCAAGAACGGCAAATTTGGTTTAAACATGGTGCCTCCCTCCTTACATCATCACAACCCCACGACAATACGTTTCCGCTTCAAGGTCGAAATTCTGCACAGTGCAGTAACTGTATCGTCTTAAACCACCATATTTCATTTACCTGTTGATAGGAACCAAGAAGTCACGTGATATTCACATGAAATAATTCATGAACCACTTAAACAGAACATTTGACACATTTCATATGCTTAAAAATAGCGAAAAACAACCAAAGTAAACATTTCTGCCAGCAGAATCTCATGGTATCACACTTTGTCAAGGGTTCATAGCATCCTATATCGTCAGGTGGTGATAACAATCAGGAGGTAACGCAGGGTTCAATCTGTACCATCACTTCTCCAGCTTGAAATCTGTACACATCACGTTGGACACGTTGTATAATTCCAAAAGAAGAATAATCTATCAAACTGTCTAACTGTCTTACCTTTTGAGAGGTGACAGTTAGGGGGTGTTGTACAGGAGGCGTCTAGATACATGTACGCAGACACAAACCTAACAATGCATTATCTGCACACGCTCAGAAGGTCAGTTGTAAGTAGTGTACTTCGATCACGCCGTCCATTGTTTCATGGACGTAAGCTAACATTAAATCAGCACAATAAACCTCTTCAAGGGTGTGGTTCGGTCGTAGAAGGCTATCACAAACATTACTATTCGAAACCAAGATAATATGTTTCTGCCACGCTTTAAGGAAGAACTTCTGCACGGCAAGTTTCGTCGTCTTAAACCACCATGCCTGAGTGTTGTACTCGTCTGAAAAGTTCATTATTATTTGGAATCCTTCTGCACATGTGCAAAAGATAAGGGTTAGGCTGAGATTAATCTGTTTTCGTGTCCGCTGAACCCTGTTGCCATTGGCGTTCTGCACGTGTTGCTCGAGGCTGCAACGTTTTGCCTTTAACTGTGCAGAGTTACCCACCTTAGACCGGGTTAGCAACATTTGGAGACAGAAGACTATGTCTCCTCACGTGGGTAGGTTGTAACACATTGTATTGGCCACCAGAGGTGAATTTGCACACACAAGTGATTTTAAAGAAGAGCAATGCGAGTACTCAAGTTGTGATGATAACCAATCTGAAATTCCTGGCTGTGGTTCTTGCAAGGCTTTTATAAAATTCCTGAGACTGGAGCTGCGCCATAACTTTACTCCAGTGAGGGTATCTAACCTTACCTTCGGATGTGATAACCCAAGCCCAGTGATCTGATAACCAATACTACCATCTACCCTTGATAGTAAGCCTTTTTCATCTGGAACCAATGTCTCTTCGAATCAAACGCTTGAAAACATCCGGATCTAACAATTTTTTATCGAAACTGTAAATACAAAACATTATCAGTCACTTATACTGTGGCACAGTTTTTGTGTTCATCATGAATAGTAATAAAAAGCAAAACAAAACGGATACGTGAGCACGGGTTACCCTGTCACCTGGGAAGCCCAAATCACAGTATTCGACTCTCCCAAATGTTATCTCCCTTCATAAAATAATTTAAAGTTATCTCCCCTAAACGTTGTCTTGTTCCGGTGAGTAGTTTCATCAAAATGGCCCTATGTAAATGGCCGTAATTCCACCTCAGACCATCACGCTATCGCCTCCAAACCGATCAATTTTCATGACACAATTGTCAGCATAACGTTCGCCACGTCGACGGAAAACTCGCACACGGCCATCAGCTCTGTGAAGCGAAAATCTAGACTAGACTGTGAAGAGGACATGATTCCACTGACGTTGAGTCCAGCTCACATGCTGTCGTGCCCACTGTAGACGTCGTTGGCGATGTTGTAACGTCAAATCGGCCGTCTTGATGGGCGTCGTGCGATGATCCCAAAACGCCGTAAACGTCGACGAACGATTTGTTGTGATATCCGTCTCTGTCCAGGGATGGTTGGTTGCTGGCTGGAAGCGGTTCCGGAGGTGTGTCTGTGGAATCCAGTTATCTTGACGTCGGGGCGACCACTACAGGGGACGGTCTCTGACGTGATTTGTCTGTTGGTGTCGTTGCCACAAGTTCCATACTGTGTTTCGATGGACATTGAAACATCTCGTTGTGAAGTACCGGATTGGAGCATTCCAATAACTCGCCAACGTTCATTTTCTGTTAGCCTTAGCATAACAATTGTTTAATTCTGCAGAGAAATTTGATGTTGTTTCAGGTTGCACTCCTTCAACGTGTCTTTATCAGGTAATGAAACATTCTCTCCACTACCCAGGTTTAAATATCCACAGTCTAACACATTCTTTACAAAATTCCTAGTACAAAGTCATTTTTTCATGATTTGCAAACATTACCTTGACAGATGCGTTTGGATACTCTGTCATAGTGCCGTGAACCCTTTTTTGTTGATTTGTATACAAAAGTTAGTATTCATTAAAAAATATCCGTGTCACAAGAACTTTTGTTGCTGGGTTTATATATATACTGAAGAACTGAATGGCCAAGCAGTGTATTAAAGAGGAAAAGAGAAGAAACTAACTGCACAGAAACAATAACGTTTTTTATACTGTCAATACAAAGTTAAGCGCCACCCACTATATTTTGTCAACATAGGTTGTCTCATAGGAATCTTTCAGAAAAAAACAATCATAATTTGGTTTAGTACTTTTAGTTTAAAACCAAAACCATTATGGAAATTATCTTTTACTTTAAACAGGATGTGTCAGGATGTATGCGCTTTTGGAAAACATGCATTTTGTTTTGAAAAGTGAAAATCAGAAATGACTGTTATATGGTCACATGATTGTCATTTTTGACAAGTGAAACCTAAGTTTAATAGTGTTGTATAAGCAGAATAGGAATTGCTATTTTGCTTTTAAAAGCAGTGCCATCATATCTTTAACAATATTTCCTTTAATTGTAAATACAAATGATTATGATATCCCTAATTCAGTTACCAGATGAACCTTCTCTAAATATGGATTGGTCTTCCAAATTTTCATCAAACACATGTACATCACTTGTATCAGAATCCTGGTCATGGGGGTACAATAGTGGCAGTAATGTTGTCAATGCATTGCAGATTTTCCATATTTTGTACGCGGAATTGGAAATAGTTATAAAAATTATACCGTGGCATATTCTGTAATTTTTCACCATTTCCACGTGTCTCTCTACATGGATTATCAAATTTGCAATTCGTCAATTACTCTCTTTTACGTTTTAATGGAGGGGTGATTAAATGTAATCCTTTAGGGGTTGTCAGGTCAGTTATAAGAAATCCTTTATCAGGCATTACTGCATCTCCAAACTCACACAAGTTTAATATACCAGATAATGTAGTAATTTGTCACTTATAGCTCCAGACCATAAATCTGACACAAAAATGCCAATTGAACCATTTAATGTGATATGCGTTTATAGTGACTATACATTTGTGATTGTCTTGCTCCTGAATACGGCTTCTCAATGAATATTTCTGTGCACTCTATTACAACCCGTGGTTGAGGGTATATATCATTAAATCCTTTTGGCATAGTAGCATCACTAATGTCTCATTTTGGCTGGGAAATATGAAATGTCCTATTTTGTACATAAGATCAATCCACCTGTTAATTGTCCGAGCACAGGTTGTTCTGGGATCATGGAAACGGTTAGCTATATCTACAACTAAAAGCCCAAGTCGAAGTAGCAGTGAGGTGACTATTATAATACTGGCCACATAAAGAAACTGTGCACACAGAAAATATAAATATAGGCACACAGCGTATTTATACATAAATACATTTGTGAACATAGCAAGTATTGGAGACAATCAAACGCTCATGCACGTGCCAGGCGACGTGACGTCATTGACGGTGGCGTATAGCTTTGTAATGTGTTACTGAACGTGCAGCCCGTACAGCTGCACACAACATGTGAAACTCTGAAATTGCTGTCACTGTTGAAAGCTTGATCTTTGGTCATTTAAACGTTCACAAATCCACATGAGAAGTCACATGCACATCACGCCAAGATTAACATCTGTTCAACGTCATGAAGCCATTGGAATGGTTCGAGCTGGAATGAGCCAACAACAGGTGGCAGCACTTTCCAATGCCATCGTAACACGATATCTGCATAGGTCAGGCGTTATCGAAACAGTAATGACGTCGCCGTCCACCCACATTCTGGGCGTTCCCGACGTAACCGTCAAGACAGGACAAGTGGATTCCGGTGACTCATCTCAGATACAGGTTTCAGACAGCAGTGACCACGCCCCAGACCATTTCCCAGGCCTCCAATGCTCATTTGGTAGCCTCTATGCGTCGTCGTTGCACTGCTGTGCTTCACGCACATGGTGGTCATACCCGTTATTGATTTTGTGACTTCGTCGTGTGACACCTTACTCGATTTTGAACTTCTGACGTCATCGTTACGGATATTGTTCATGTTCTTTTGACATTTTCTTGTGGTCCGATACTTCAGCTTATAAAGTGTCCACATCATTTCGTCTTTGCTGTGTTGTATTCTAATTATGAAGGCATTTTCTGTGTGCACAGTTTCTTTATGTGGCTATTGTATAATTGACTTTATTGCTTTAATTGCTGCTCTTGTGTTACACTGCCTTCGAATGTGTACTGTCACTGTGATACCTTTGTAGTGAGTTGTAAGCTTTGTTAATTTTAGCTACAGTTGTCACACGTGTTTGCTGTTGGTTGTTTTATGGACTGCTTCCCGGATAACTAAGTAACATGGACTTTCATGTGTCAAACAATCTTCGACAGGAGACTAGGGTGACCTGTACCTTGTACCTGCTGATAGGAACCAGGAAGTCACTAGATATTCACAGCAAATAATAACAGTACCACTCAAACAGAAAATCTGCCACTCATCAGGCAATATCAAATGACAGACAAGTCAATAAAACAGAGAAAAAGTAACAATTGACATTCCCTATGATTCTGACAGCAGTGACACAACATTAATGGCAATGAACTTTGGGGCAGTAGGGTAGCCCATGGTTAAGGCGTCACGCCGAGACCCGGGTTCGTTTCCCCACATGGGTACAATGTGTGAAGCTCATTTCTGGTGTCCCCTGCCTTGATATTGCTGGAATATTGCTAAAAGCGGCATGAAACTAAACTCACTCACACATTCAGGGAGACATGCAGTGGTTATAATGCCACCCTGGATATCATGCCATGTTTTTCCAGAACGGATTTCCTGCATATGCATATGTAACACCCTGGTAATAATGCCAAACTGGATATAATGCCATATGACAATGGTTTTTGGAACATTTCCCCCTGGTTATAATGCTAATTACATAATATACAATATTAATTATAATGCCAACTGTCTGTAGTATTACCTTAATTGGTTAATTGAAATGACTCAAATTAATTGACTAAACTCATTAATGCTTTAGGTAGTCATGTAATCCCAGATGTGATAATATACTTCCTGCCACCTACAACAAGTCACCTGCACCCCAAGACGCTGGGATTATCCAGTCATTCAAGGCTCATTACAGGAGACATCAGCTCAAACACCTTGTTGATTGCATAGAACCGCTAACTGTCCTACCTGGTTATAATGTCACCCTGGATATAATGCCATATTTTCTACTGGACAAACGGTGGTATTATAACCAGGGTATACTGTATATTATCAGGTGTTGATGAGATTGATGAGTGATCTCCAATTCATCTGTTTATGGGAACCAGGAAATCACTCGAAATTCACACCACATATTGTTAAAGTATTAGTCAAACAAAACATATCTTACATTACAACAAATATTTAACCCCAGACAATTTAAGAAAGAGAGAAAAAGTAATATTGCGTAAACATCGGACGGATGGTCCCTTTAAGTATTGCGATATCCGTGCATCACACGCGTGACACGGTGAGCCAATCAGGACTGAGCATTGTTAGCGGGTCGTCCGTGCTGTATGTGTGCATCAATCTCGTCTTGTCTTCTGTCCTGTGTAGTCGTCACGAATACATGTTTTGTGTTATCCCTTACAGTATGAATATACATGTATCTGTTTTTCAGATTACGTCACATTCTGTAAATACTCGTACAAAGTCGGATATAACGTGAATATAAAAACCACAAAATATGTTTAAATTTATTAGTATATTTACATAACGTGCTGTCCTTCTCGGGCACTGCGCTTCTAAAATCTATTCTCGGCGTCATTAATGAAGGGTCAAGCTATTGGTAACACCATTTCTTAAAAGTTGTAAAATCTTCATTTTGAGGTGATATGACGACGTGCATGCGTGTATGTGTACGTGCGGCTGCTTGTACTAGCCCAGACTTAAGCTGGTTTTATAGTGCTAGTCCACTGAGATACCATGCTGCAGTGAAGCATGAATACCCAAATCAGACACATTATACTGACTCCGAGCCGACCAGTCCTTGTTGTACCCATTAATGCCGAGCGCCAGGCAGGAACCAACAAGTACCATATTTTAACGTCTTTTGGTATGACGCGGTCGGGGATCGAACCCGCGACCTTCCGCTCTCCGCAAATTGTCAATATGGAAATCCACCTGCCACTTAATGGCAATGATTTGCACGTGCAAGTCGCTATATCCATAGAAAGTAGAGGACAATACACATGCATTGATGCATATTCACTGTCGTTCACTGTTCAGGTACCTGTTTGAAATCACAGCTTAAAATGAGACGTTTTTTACAACTGATGTTTGCTAGTGCTGTTTTAACTTTTGTCTGTATGTCACGATGTGTCACGTTTGTCAACACATTAAACATTATGATGACATTCTTAGTTCTATCATTTCTGAGAAACTTTTCTTTACATGTGTTATATATCATTTGACCCTTTATTTATGACGCCTAGTAGAAATGATTGTGCCCTGGGTATTCCCAAAAATAGACGAAGACTTGACATTATGATTTCCCGAAGCTTCTTTTCGTTCAGAACACCCTGCGTTCATTAGTCATCAAGTGATCACGTATATGGATTCTGTTGACAAATCTTGCTAAAATGAAGATCTGTATCGGTGTGAATGGAGATATACAGCAAATACGCTTAACTGGCGGATATAAAGAACTGTTTCTTTTGTCCCAGACTCTGACTGTATGATATAGTGGCATTGGCGGATCCAGTGGTTCTACACACACACACACACACACACACACACACACACACACACACACAGAGAGAGAGAGAGAGAGAGAGAGAGAGACAGACAGACACACACAGAGACACAGACACACACAGAGACACAGACACACACACACACACACACACACAAAAAAAACAACACACACACAAAACACACACACAAAACACACACACACACACCTGAAAATGGCTTAAGACCGCATTGAAGATTTTTGTTTGCGTTGGCGGAGCCGGGATGGAGTTTGTTTTCAGCAATCCATGCTTGTCATTAAAGCGACTAACGGGATCGGATTGTCAGGCTCGGTAGTTGCAATGCCATTGTATCCCCATTGCGTAGTTCGATGCTCATGTTTGTGATCACAGGATTGTCTGGTATATTTTCGATTATTTACAGACCGCCGCCAAATAGCTGGAATTTTGCTGAGTGCGGCCTTAGACAACAGACAAATAGACACTAGCTGGAATCCAAACTACATCACTACATCAAGTGCATAAGCCATTTTAGAACAGTTTGTTGCGTTATTTTAAGAGCAATTGTTTCATGTAATTTACAAGGTAAAACGGTGAACATTCATACGTCTATAGACAAAGTGTTCGCCAACACAACAGTATTCGTCCCCACTCTTCCTGCAATTCGATGGCCAGTTGTGGAAGTGTCTGAGGCGTGTTTTGACGTTGACGTATACGTCGATCGAGTTCATCCCATATGTATTCTATCGGGTTTTGATCTGGCAATCGGTGGGTTACTGAAGGCTCATTCTAACCCGGACCTTCACGGGTGTTCTCGGTGCGAGACCGCCTCCGTGGTGTAGTGGTTAGAGCGTCCGCCCGGAGAGTGGAAGATCGCGGGTTCGATCCCCGACCGCGTCATACCAAAAGACGTTAAAACATGGTACTTGTTGGTCCCTGCCTGGCGCTCGGCATTTATGGGTACAACAAGGACTGGTCGACTCGGAGTCAGTATAATGTGTCTGGGTGGGGTATTCATGCTTCACTGCAGCGTGGTATATCAGTGGGCTAGCACTATAAAACTAGCTTCAGTCTGGGCTAGTACAAGCAGCCACACATACACATACACACGCATGCACGTCGTCAAATGAGCGAAATATTCTCAAGCACGACGTTAAACCCAATTTCACCTCACCTCACCTCTCAGTGCGATCTTGGGCGGAACCGGTCTGCAGAAAACGACCCCAAATTCGAGAGATGGTGATCTGATAAACGTTGAAATGTTGGGTAACTGCAGACTGCGACTCCCCACCTTCAAGGCGGTCTATGGCGATGTTTCCATTGGCGACACTCTGTCGTGGCATGATGATTTCCTCTTTTCCAGGCGAAAACGAATGACAAATTAAACACAACGTTTGCCTTTTTATTTTGATCGACACCACATGCACGTGTTTTCTTGGTGACTTTTGGGCTAATATTTCTTAAAACGCTTCTAAAACAAGTGGAAAAGTTAAAATTGCCGCGTTTTGTCGCTGAAGCTGTTTACAAACACACAAAGATGACGTTTTGGAAAGAAATAGTATATTTGTATTGTTTTGCCGCAGCTACATTAGTCCAATATTCTCAAAATCACCTATGCGTTTCTTTTTCTGAAGGGTGTATATAAAATGATATGTAAGTTCAGTGTGAAATCTTATATCCATCTACTAAAGTGTTGTAAGTGAGTTGGACACTGACACTTGACATAAATATACCATGAATTCATAGATACAGTTCTCTGGATCAAAACATCAAGCAGAAAGTCACAAAATAAAAAAGGTTTCAATTCAGTGAGCCATGTTTTCTATGTGTATTTCTAAGGAATATCTGTGTCGTCTGGCGTGAGATTTGTTGTCTCACACAAGTCCTCCTGTTTATGAAAAGCTAAACTTTAGATTTAGTCTGCAGTATGAAATAAAGCAATGCATTTCAATGATAAGACTAACGACGTCTGATACCTCTAGCGCCCCAACTATATACTGAGTCAAGAAAGAAACTTCACATTCTTTCTTCAGGGAACTATAAAAGAACAAGAGATGGTAAGATGGTTAAATTGTATATACTGTATATACAGTATATACTGATTCAAAAAAGAAACTTCACATTCTTTCTTCAGGGGCACAGCCCCAACACCTACGTCAGCGCCGGTAGCAATGTAGTCGTAGGTGTCACTGGCGTCAACTGGCATGTCCTTGACCTAGTGGTATGACAGCAGATCCTCGGTGAATAATCTGGCTATGGAATGCCACTATTGCCTACTGAACTGTTGCTAAACCCGACCTCCAGTCTGATTCCTTGGGACTGATAAAGAAGTGGTCCCTTCTGGAGTGACCCCGGGGCAACGGCAGTCACAGACTCAGCACCAGCACCTGCGTCATCGTCGGTGGCGATGTATTTGTGGGTGGCAGTGACCTCAGTCGACAAAACACGTTGTGTGCTAAGATAACCTCAAAGCTTAAACTTGTGTATGGAATTCCACTGTTTCCGTTTCCCACTAAACTAACAGCGTATCGTGCACATAATACAACCACATTTACACACAGTAGGCACCCTATTGGTGATATTCATTGACATGTTGGTTATTTTAATATCTATTTTTGTTGTTTTTAGTTGATAAATAGGGTAAGAAGTATATTCCTTTTTCATATATACAAAATATATGCCTTGCGCAGAAATGGGGGTTTAAAATCAAACTTAAAAGATCTGGTGACTTACAGGATATAAGAAATATATTCCCTAACCAAATATGCTTGGTATTTGATATTAAACCATTGTTTTGCTCCAGGTTTTTGCAACTTTTCAGTTCCCGGTTAAATTTTGGCGGCCATCTTGGATTTTGAGCTAAAAAAAGCTTTCACATTAATACTCAGACTGGAACCAAACATTTAAACTCCTTTAACATATAAACACAAAAGAATATATGATTTGCTTTCATCAAAAAACTTTCATGGAATCACATAAGCTACCTGACTACTTATAAACATATAAAAATGACACTATGGTTATATGTCAAGTGAAAATATCTTAAAATTAGAAATAGCAATCTGGTAGCTATAAGAATATTCCAAACTTCAAAAACACATTAACCATTCATAAATAGGTAATTATTCACTACGAATGGGTCAGTTATTTACAGACGCAAATCTACAATGAATGCCAAAGGTGATATTCCATTCAAAACAGATTTGTCAGTAACTCAGAATAATTCTGATCCAAATTACACATCCCCTGATTTTTAACGTAAACAGAATCATAGTTAGATATTCGTGAGTGTTACAGTTCATATTTCGTTTTGTTCTTTTGCGATAGACTTTGTAATTAACTCTTATAGTAAAACATGAATAATCACTGCAAATACTAGCATCTATTTTTATCATTATAGGATATTTATATAGGGCACATATTAACTCAACTAGTGCTTGCTCAAGGCGCTGCACGATCAGTGTTTCGGGCATTGGCGTCAGTACTGCACATGTAGAGTGTCATGCTTCTGATGAAGACTTGTCTACCGTCTGTTGTTTTTTGTAGGATCCTGTAACACTGTGGCCTGATATCAGTACTCCTATTACATCTGCATATTTCGGATGACAAACATACATCATGACCCACATGGGTCTGTCAAAATCGACATCTGTAACAGTGGTGTACACTGTGTTATCAGCAGCATTGATAACTGACAGTTTGTTGTTAGCTCCATTCAGTACAAAACACAGTCGTAGGTCAAAAGACTGGCCAACTCTGTTGTGGGTGAGTGGGGTGTCGCTGAGGAGGGTGTTATTGTAGGCAATCCGGAGACACAGCATCTGTTTGTGGTTGGGGCATGTAGCCACACGTACACTCAGTCCAGTGTGTTGATTGTAGGGAGTGTCTACAGGGGTGGGGGTCAGAGCAGTCTCTTGCATCATACAGTTGTCTGGCATACTTTCTTTCACAGAGAACCCAAAGTTTACTTGATAGATGCACAGTTGGTCGGGGCTGTTTCGGACCATCAGAGGGCTTGACGCCAGAACGGATCTGATTTCTTGTATTCGACATCCTGTATCAGGATACGGATCAATTGGTGGATTGTTGGTGACGACCCGCCTAGATACACATACAGCGCCATAAGCTGTACCTGGGTCCCATTCCAGCATAGCGCCTGTGTAACAAATAACGTCCATAATTAAACCATCTCCATTGCAGTGAATGATAATCTATTAATATTATAAAACAGAAATTAGGAGATGGCACAATTTTTCTATCTGTAAAGTAACCTTTAATTGAACCAGCGATCTTAAGCTCTTAGGCAAAATAACGGGGTATCATGTTAGTATTGTAAATATCACACTAGAGTGATGTATTGGCCAATGTGACACAGAAAACGTATTGAAGCATCACCAAGGACACCAGGTCCTCATCCAGAAGTACTCTCCTTCAGATAACTCGAGCTCCCCTTCAGATATCTCCCCTTCAGATAACTTCCGGTCAGTTCCTCTATCAATCATATCCAGCCTTAAGTTTTGTAAACTCCTTCGTTTGTTTTTAGAAACAAGAATACCAAGCCGCCTCCTGTCACCGAAAATCAATTTTCTGGGCCTACCTGCACCATATCCATTTGCAATATTTTTCAAAACACGATAAACAGTGGACAAAGGGATGTCTAGCTCTTCACAAACTAATAAAAAAGGATTAACGGAGTTGTCTCTCTTGAATGAAACCATGCACTTGATAGCTGGTCAAGGTTGTTTATACTAGAACTCCAATTAAACATATTCTAAAATCCTCAATAATTTCTGGTCATACTATATTTTTATTATCCACACATACATACATACATACGTACCTACCTACCTACCTACCTACCTACCTACACACACACACACACACACACACACACACACACACACACACACACACACACACACACACACACACACACACACACACACACACACACACACACACACACACACACACACACACACACACACACACACACACACACACACACATACATACATACATACATACATACATACATACATACATACATACATACATACACTCAGACCCTGGTATGCTGAAGGTGTGTAACTGGCTGTTACATCTCAGATAATTCGAGCAGCATGACCAATTTGCCTGATCGGATTGATTGACCAAATCGCATTGGGTTTAAAATACCAAGTTGTGAATTAGTTTTGTACTACATACCTGTCGGTAACTCTGCTGGATCCAGTATGATGGCATTGTATGCTTCAGAATCTGGCACTATTGTCGGCCTGTCTGTTGGGGAGAACGTGACTGATCTGACCATTCCAGCTGCTTTGATACCATCACTAAGATGATGTATATTTGCCTTGACAAAGTTCACACCAGTCCTGACAAAGGATACCTCTTGTAAAGTCTCTTCCAGCATGGTGTTTAAGGGGACAAGGGAAGACTCCATAACTTGAAGATCCTCTATCGTGTCAGCTTTACTTCTCATTAGTTTTGTGTATTCAATAGAAGATTTTACTCTAGACTGCAAATCTCTTGTTTTCTCCAGTGCATCCTTTGTCAGTTGAAGATTTTGTGCAGATTTATGTTCAACATCTGATAAGAGGACTGACCTCCTTTGCTTCAGCTCATTGGTCAGGTTGTTGATATCATCTGTGGCAACCCTCTTGGACATTTCAATGTTCTTCAGCTTCTTCATTAATTCTGCTTCTGCTTTGTCCAGTATCTCTGACTTCGCATACATCTTCACAAAAACGTCTTGTATGGATTGCGACAGTTCTTGGTGTGCCTCATCCACAGACACAACATTATGTCCCTTCCCTTTATCGTGATCTACTACAGTGCATGACACACAGACGACCTTGGTACAAGTGTGGCAATAGAACTGTAGAGGCTGCTGGTGTTGACTACACTGATGTCGACGACGGAAACTCTGCACAGGTCGCCCCTTCATCTTATCAAAGGTAACTATTGTGTGTGTCTTTGTTGTTACATTCCTCCTGTGGGCTTTCAGACAGATAGAACAGAGAAATACCCCACAGTTGTCACACTGGGCTTGAGCTGTTTTCTGTCCGGACAGTCTGTACATGGAAGATGAAGACCTTTCTGCATCTTGAGATAGTCCAGAGTCTTCAGGATGACCGTCTCTTTGGGCAGGGATTTCACTCCACCAGGCAGGTTATGCTGGTGTCGACACATGGGGCAGTATATGGTTGTATTGCCTCCACTGTAGGTTTCCAGACAGGGCTGACATATGGACTGGACACAGCATGGCATACGACGAGGAATTCGTATTGAGTCATCAAAGTGTTCTGTGCATATTGGACACTCTGTCAGAAGATCCTTGATTGCAGCCACTGAGACAAGATCCGACATGGTTGCCTGGCAAATAATGATCATTGTTATGACTCAGCGTTGTTCCTTGCCATATACATTGTACCTGGTGACATGCGGTAAAGGGCAGTGGTGTGGTATGTATTTAGACTTATGCTATATTTAGACAGAATTCTAGAATGTACTGCAACCGTCCTCTGATGCAGAGAACATAACAGAATGATCTGGTAAGGTTTGTGTGGGTATATAAGGGAAGCTTACTCTGGCTTCTCATATCAATATCAATATTGTATTCAGCCTTAATTGTTATTTTTTATACTTGATCATTGTTGCAGTGAGTTGAATACTACCATCACTTTTAGCTTCAACTTGACGAGGGTTCAGGCAATATCTATCAAAAATAGATAATCATGTTTCTTACCTTATGAGAAACGACGGTAAAGAAGGTTTTAAGAGAGGCTTCTACATACACCTGCAACGCATACACCTACACATCCCTTCTTACACCGTATCTGCTCATGCGCAGTAGATACGTTCGTTTTAAGGTCTACACAATATGGAAAATTCCAATGGAATGTGCTGTGTCACAACAAAAAAAAAAAAATAAGTCAACTGTAAAGAGTGGACTTTGATCATGACATGTGGGTGTTAAAAAGGGGCGGTAATCGGATATTGTCTCACTTATATACAGTACAATGATCGGTAGCGTCGTCTTAAACCACCAAGGTTATGCTCGATATCCTTTGGAATCCTTCTGCACATGTGCAAGCAGATACAATCTAAGTAAACTTAGACTCAGTATTATTCGTTACACTGCTATACTGAGTCTAACAAAACTTGTGGAAGGTCGCGTCAGGTAACCTTTTCAATTGACCAATTAGAACACAGCTTACCAAATCGCGATAGTTGACATTCGCACATACCTTTTGAACTTTTACCTCGAAAAAGTTTGGTACCCGAACGATTTTGAATGCTATTTTCCGTACGATTGCTTCCGAGTGATGCACATGGAGCACGGCACAACCGTGAGTAAACAGTCACTGAAAATAGCGTTTTGTCAGTATTCAAGGATGTCAGCTTGCGGAAATATTAGCTAATGATAACCATGTCAAGATTACTTAGACTGCAAATGTATAAGTGTATATCTGATAATGAGAATATCTGTGTTTGTGTGCCTTAACCCGTCTCCATTGGTGTTATGCATGTCTGAGTGAGTGAGTATGGTTTTACGCCACTTTTAGCAAGTTGGGTTGAGTTCTATGCTGCTTTGGGATATATTCCAGCAATAACATTGCGTGGACAAGGGAAATGGGCTTCACATATTGGACTCAGGCCACAGCATGAAGGACAACATGCTACATCCGCTTGGCTGTCCCACCGCCCCTCTGTGGTCGAGCACTCATAAGGAACCATCTGCTGCTGGCGGGGATGTTTAGTCCCGGCCGACCTTGGCACATGGGTACACAGGTAGATGATGTTGTAGAGGCCGATGTTGTCACGGCCGACGCCGATGCTAATAAAACTATGACTGCTGAATGATGATATATTGATTTTGGGTGTGAACAAAATATGTCGTGGTGATAGGATGAATCGTTATTCTTAGACGGAGATTATTGTCTTTTCCCAAATGTGTTTTTCGACCCCAAAAGAATGCTTTGAGACATCAAAGTTCCACAGAGCGGTGGTTGATTTTGTAATCCAATCGCACTGTTATGCATAGCCCTTTAAAGAAACTATGCGTATACATCATTTTAGTGGGAGATCTTATCCATCTAACATATGTTATATTTGGGATTACACGTTCTTAGTAAAGTACAGATTCTAGTACAAAAACAGAAGTCGGTAGTCCAGACTGCGGATTTTGTGTACCCCTCTGATCAGTATACATTGGCACGGCTCTCAGAAATTGTAATCCCAAATATAACATATGTTACATTTGACCACTTTCTAAATGGCATTGTGTAATCATACGTGACAGCCGTAAGGTGGCTGAGCGGGCTAGGCGATTAGGTGCCTGACTCTGCGGGTGTGGGTTCGAATCCAGGATGCGTACTTTACTAAGTGTAATTCCAAATATAACATACGTTACATTTGACCACTTTCTAAACGGCATTGTGTAATCTTATTCATCTACTAAAGTGTTTGCAAGTGAGCTAGTGAGTTGGACACTGACATTTTGGCACATTAACATATACAGTGAGTTCACACATACAGTTATCTAGTTCTATACATTAAGCGGAATGTCAAAAAATAAACATGTTTCGATTCAGTGAGCCATTGTTTTCTATGTGCATTTCTAAAGAATATCGTTGTTGTCTGGCGGGAGATTTGTTGTCATACACAAGTCCTCCTGCTCGACTTTAGATCAATATTCTGCATTTCTGTGTTGTCTGACAAAGTACCTCTTACGTACACCCCAAACGAGCTGTAAGTTTGACAGCAATTGCAATGTTCCTGACCCTGAGTTCCCGTCTGAGCTCGTGGGGGTGACATAAAAGCTGACAGTCCTTGAGTGACCCAGGGGGAAGGACAGCTACAGACACAGCTCCAGACACAGCGCCACCACCTACGACATCACTGGGGGCGATGTTTCTTCACACTGGCCTCAACCGAAATAACAGACTGGTTAACTTTCTTACCTTTCGAGAACTGACAGTTAAGAGGTGTGGTACAGTAGGTGTGTACATAACCTGGGGGTTATTTGCACATGCCAAGAAGTTAACTTCGTTGTCAAGAACAATAGAATGCGCAATCTCATACAAAATGAAAAACAAGAAGACAAAGTCATCAATATCCCCCGCAATGGCAAAATACTCTTCATGATTATGTCTACGAGTTATGATTATGTCAAATATTTAGGTGTGTACATAGAAAAGTGGAAGGAGAGTATTGAAAGGTTTTTAAAGTTCTGCTCCAGAAAGGAGCACTATCACCAATTTCAGTTTATGTAAAACTTGTTGCCAAGGAAATGCCAAAAATATTTTATTCAGAAATCAAAAACTACCAAAAGGCACCAGTACACCGCCAGATCTATGTATGTGCCAAGTTTGGTGAAGAAATAGTGAACGGTTTTAGAGTTCAGCTCCGGAAAAGATCACTACCACCAATTTCAGGCTAAGTCGAACTTGTTGCCACGGAAAAGACAAAATATTTTATTCAGAAATCCAAAACTACCAAAAGGCACCAGTACACCACCAGATCTATGTATGGGCCACGTTTGGTGAAGAAACATTGAACGGTTTTAGAGATCGGTACCGGAAAAGTGCACTACCACTAATTTCTGTTTTATTCAAACTTGTTGCCATGGAAACGCCAAAAATATTTTATTCAGAATTCCAAAACTACCAAAAAGGCACCAGTACACCACCAGATCTATGTATGTGCCAAGTTTGGCGAAGAAATAGTGAACGGTTTTATAGTTCAGCTCCGGAAAAGAGAACTACCACCAATTTCAGGCTAAGTCAAACTTGTTGCCACGGAAAAGACAAAAATATTTTATTCATAATTCCAAAACAATCAAAAGGCACCATGACACCACCAGATCTATGTATG
The DNA here is from genome assembly GCF_003918875.1 of Haliotis rubra. NCBI lineage: Eukaryota > Metazoa > Mollusca > Gastropoda > Lepetellida > Haliotidae > Haliotis > Haliotis rubra. Next base: position 474,645 of record NW_025767449.1, on the reverse strand, counting down.
TGCCACGTTTGGTGAAGAAACATTGAACGGTTTTAGAGATCGGTACCGGAAAAGTGCACTACCACTAATTTCTGTTTTATTCAAACTTGTTGCCATGGAAACGCCAAAAATATTTTATTCAGAATTCCAAAACTACCAAAAAGGCACCAGTACACCACCAGATCTATGTATGTGCCAAGTTTGGCGAAGAAATAGTGAACGGTTTTATAGTTCAGCTCCGGAAAAGAGAACTACCACCAATTTCAGGCTAAGTCAAACTTGTTGCCACGGAAAAGACAAAAATATTTTATTCATAATTCCAAAACAATCAAAAGGCACCATGACACCACCAGATCCATCTATGTGCCACGTTTGGGTGAAGAAATAGTGAACGGCTTTAGAGTTCTGCTCCGGAAAAGAGCACTACCACTAATATCATTCTAAGTCGAACTTGTTGCCATGGAAACGCCAAAAATGTTTTAGTCAGAATTCCAAAACTACCAAAAGGCACCAGTACTCCACCAGATCTATCTATGTGCCAAGTTTGGTGAAGAAATAGTGAACGGTTTTAGAGTTCAGCTCCATAAAAGTGTACTGCCACCAATTTCAGGCTAAGTCAAAACTTGTTGCCATGGAAACGCTAAAAATATTTTATTCAGAATTCCAAAACAATCAAAAGGCACCATGACACCACCAGATCCATCTATGTGCCACGTTTGCTGAAGAAATAGTGAACGGCTTTAGAGTTCTGCTCCGGAAAAGAGCACTACCACTAATTTCATTCTAAGTCGAACTTGTTGCCATGGAAACGCCAAAAATGTTTTAGTTAGAATTCCAAAACTACCAAAAGGCACCAGTACTCCACCAGATCTATCTATGTGCCAAGTTTGGTGAAGAAATAGTGAACGGTTTTGGAGTTCTGCTCCAGAAAAGACAAATATGCACGGATGGACGGACGGACGGACGCAGGGACGGACGGAGTCCATTTTAATACACACACACCCCACACACACCCCACCCCGCGAAACGCATTGCGGGTGATAGAAAGGCAATTCATGTATAGCAAACTTTGACAACGCTGTGTCGGTTGCCAAGGACCTTTCGGGAAATGACAGTTAAGGGGTGTTGTACAGGAGGCGACCAGATACACGTGCACAAACACAAGTAACCCAAGGTAATATCTGCAAAGGCCCAGTAGAAGGTGATTGATTAGGATCATACCTGCAGTGTCAGCGGGTAATGAGCAATATCAAACTAAGCGAATGGGCAACAAGATAACAGAAGTCATACTACCAGTGTCTGGGGGAATATCGTGTAAAACCATAACCATCTAAATATACCAGATCTAACTTGAAGGATGTTGAGAAACAATAATCATACTCCAGAGAGGCAATATTGTCAAACGAACATTATGTGCAACCAATTATCAGAGAGAGATCGACAATTTTCAATAACGTACTGGCAATCGGACATTGTTTGAACTCACTTGTATACATTTCTTACAATAAGCGGATGTGGTTCTGTCGTAGAAGGCTACCACAAACATAATCGAAAACAGAATCGATCAAAAATAAACTGGTTAACCTTCTTACCTTACGAGAAATGACAGTTGCGAGATGTTATTAATGCGGCGTCTAGAAAGATACATGTACACGGACACAACATTACCTTGGCGTTATCTGCACACGCCCAGATTTTACTTTCGTGGTTAAGAACTATGGAATGCGTCGTGTCATTTGTAGATAAGTGGGTAAGTTGTCAATCATGGGGGTATCAAGGACGTAAGCAAACCTTACATCAGCATTATAACGCCTCATATATAACGCCTCTTACACCCGAAAAGGCGTTCAGCATTGGGAACACAATGAATAGGAATTCATATTGGTAGAAGGGGCAAGAAGGGAAAATAGTTGACACTACCAGTGTCTGGGGTAATATTGTGTTACACCATTCTGGCCTGATTAGTCCATATGTAACTTGGAGGAGGTTGCAAAATAGCATCATTACAAATAGCATGAAGGTTGAAAAACCAATAATATTACTCAAGAGAGGGAACATTGTTCAAACAGGACTCGTCTGTGGTTCTGTTATTACAAACAATCATCACAGGGAGATTGATACTTTGGTAATTTTACAATAACGTTCTCACATATAGTTATTACTGAACAATTGTCCTGAAGGCTACTGCAACATAATCTAAGCGATTCTGGGAAGCGATTCAGGCTTTAAAGAAGACATTCTGCACAGCTAATTACATCGTCTTAAACCACCATGCCTCAGTATTGTAAAGCCAGAAAAGTTAATGATTTTCGTTCTTTGGAATCCTTCTGCGCATATACAAACATATAAGGGGTAGACAGAGATTAATCTTTTTGTGTATGTTGACCCCTGTTGCTGTCTGTCTCCATTGAGGTCCTGCACGCTGTGCTGAAGCTGCAAATGTCTGCCTTTAACTGTGCAGAGTTACTCCTTATAAACTGAGTTAGCAACATATGGAGATAGAGGACAATGTCTTTACATGTCGGTAGGTTGTTAGGTATTGGTTTGACCATTAGAAGTGAATTTGCTCACACAACAAGTGACTTTAAAGCAGAGCCCAGCGAGTAGTGAAATTGTGATGAGAGCCGATCTGATACTGGGGGCTGACGATGTGGTAAGGCTTTTATAGAATTCCTGAGATTATAGCAGCTCCATAACATTATTCTCCTTATGAGGGATCTTCGCTTTACCCTCCATGGATGTTATAGCCCAAAGCCTGTGAGTAATTATACTGTCTAAGGTAGTAGGCCATTTTCATCTGGAACGATGTGTCGTCGAATCAAACGCTTAAAAACATGCAACTCTAACACAATTATATTGAAACTGTGTTCTTTATCAAACTCAATACATAACGGATACGTCAGCACAAGATATGATCAGTCTGTTATACAATGTCACTCCTTCTGTGTTCAGTAACATACTCGTGGCATAACTGGATTAGCTGAACGATGCGTTAATCACAAACCACATACTGTATGCAAAAAGCTTTTGTGTAAATTGAAACGATAAAAATGTGGCACACATTCAGTTCAAAAGTATAGTAATTCGACAAAAAACATATCCTGTTGCACGTGTTGGGACTGTAGATAAAACGTTGTGTCTGTTGAGATAAATCTTTAACAAAACAAATACAGATTGTTCTTTTAGGTGAACATAACACAAGGTGTTGTTTCACAAAGTAATATGAGCACAACAGTTGTTGAGGTGGAATCTGATATTCTATAGTGCTAGCGGTTCCTGATATGATCGGTTTAGAGAATAGATGCTGATATCACGGCATGCACTTTAAACATTTTACACATAACCAGGAGGTCTGTATGGACTAGTTCTGTCTGCACCCTACCTGTGTAATTGACTTCACAATAGTGGTGGAAATATGTTAGCGGTCTTTCCTTTCAGAAGCCAGTACGCTGTAATCTATTTACCTAACTTGATAGGGTTGACGATATTTGGTGTCGCTAACTTGTATTATACGTTTTAGTCTTGAGGTTAACATAGTTAGTCACACATAATGTCAGATAATCAATGGTCAAAACTACCACGTCACATTCACAGGCAACGACACCTTGACACTGCATTAGCTGACCTAGTATTAGATATGTAGTTGACTTTGGGTTGTTTGGCTGTGAGAAAACCGTCCATACTCTGCAGGGCACATGTTCTTGATTGATCCCGGGTTTATGACGGGATACCGGAAGTTATGGAACATATGAATCCCCATGATGACTTAAAACATACACCAGTTAAACCGGATATAGATGACTATGTCTGAATGAATTTAAAATGAATCTTTTACAAAACAAATAAGAGATTGACTTTTTGGATGAACGCAACACAGTGGCTTGAAAACGAAGACCACTTTTCTTTGAGAATAAAACCAACATTGTTTCCATGGAAACGTTTGAAAATACCATTTAGAAATCGTTCAAAATACCAAAAGGCACAAGTTGAGCTGATGACCAGTTCGTATGTCAAGTTCCGTTCACAAACACTGAAGGGTTTTGTAGTTAGGGCTCAGAATAGGATACTAACGCCAACGACAACTGGTGTATACATGTACCAAGAAAACAACACATTGCTCATTTGTCCACCTGAATGAAATACAAAACATCGAGATAATCATCGTTGCATATTGCAGTATCAAATGTCACGATATATCGCTCTATGCAGTCCACATACCAATATCGTGATAAACCGTTGTCATGGAAATAATCGCTTGATACAATTGTCATACAAATGTCGCGTGACAAAATATCTTATTGATCAACCACTTCCCCAAAACACTGGAGGTGAGGTGAGGTGAGGTGAGGTGAGGTGAGGTGAAATGGGGTTTAACGTTGCTCTTAATAATGTTTCGCTCATATGACGACAAGCATGTACTAGCTGGGATTTATAGTGCTAGCCCACTGAGATACCATGCCGCAGTGAAGCATGAATACCCCACTCAGACACATCATACTGATTCCGAGCCGACCAGTCCTTGTTGTACCCATTAATGCCGAGCGCCAGACAGGGACCAACAAGTACCATATTTTAACTTCTTTTGGTATGACACGGCCGGGGATCGCTCTCCGGGCGGACGCTCTAACCATTACACCATGGAGGCGGTCCAAAAACATTGGAATATTGAGTCGTCGTATAAACTATCACTGTGCATGGCCTCCCTGTGTCACCCGTCAGTATCCGGGTTAGAATTCCATGCATCCCATGCTTGTCGTAGGAGGTCGGGTCGGGTGGTCAGGTTCGCCGACTTGGTTGACACATACCATCGTATCCCAATTACCTAGATCGATGCCATATAGAAGGAATATTGCTGAGTGCGGCGTTAAACAACAAACAAAACATACCTGTGTCAGCAATAAACGAAAACAAGAAGTGTTTTACTTGTTTGTTGTTTATCGTATACCATGAGAGATGTACATACAGACAACTAGAGCTATGCATAAAACTCAAAGTGAAAACAATAAATAATTCGGTGACCCGTTATCTTCAATGTACATGTATATATAAACATACCTGTGCTGTTTCATGGAGAGTCCTCCTGTCTCAAAAGATCTCGTAGGTGTCACTGGCGTCAGTCTGATCCCTGGTGGCAGACATAGATGAGGACTGTCTTATGACCCAGGGGCAACAACAGCGACAGACCCAGCACCAACACCGACGGCGATGTGTTTGTGGATGCCAGTTGCCTCAGCCGACAAAACACGTGGTGTACTAAGATATCCTCAAAGCTTAAACTGGTGCATAGAATACCACTATTCCCCATTAAACTAACAATACATTGGCACTTTATGATGATATATATATATACTATTCCCCCCAAAATGTATAACCCAGAAATCAGTTGCGAAAATGTAGTGTATTCAAACATGTATAAGTCGTCCACAAATAGACTTTAAGACATGCTTTTTTGCACCAGTTTAGAAGAAGGTAATGTCTGTACAACCAAGAGAATAATTTTAGATAACGGAGATGTTGAGCGCGATGGTGACTAAGTAACACGGTCCCGACGTCGGGTCTCCTGGCTGTCTCTCTCTCAGTTTGACCGGGTATCCTCCGAAGTCCAGGCACCATGGCTGCTGTGCTCTCACCCGTGGCAGTACGATCACGCAAATGTAGCACCCGGATGTACCGATGTTGGGCTGCAGTGGTGACTCGAGGTCTGCCTGTACGGGGACGCTCATTTGATGAACCTGTTTGGTTGTAACGAGCGGCAAGCAGTGATATCTTGTTCAGACTAACATTCGGACGCCTGGCAACAGAAAATTGGTAATCTCCAGCGTGCATTCTTTCAATGGTGATGTTCCGTGTCGCAGCGTCTAGACGTGGCGTAGTGATTTGACCTTGAAACTCCTTCAAAACGAATGCCGATTTCTGAAAGTAACCTGGATTTTTATAGTCAGACAGTGCATGCATGCTCTTTGCTGCACAATTTCAACTGGACGGTGATTTTTGTTGCGTTGTGGCGATTCCTTTTTGATTCTTGTAAGAAATCTCATCAAAATCAACATTTTCAGGTAAAGTCCATTTTTTACTTGTGCAATAGTGTAAAATCATGCTATCAACATTTTTGTTACATATTTTGACGATTGTTTGAACACAATTGGTAATTAATCGATTTTTTAAAAATACAAAACGCCTATGCGTTCCTTTTTTGGGATAGTATATTTACATGCTAGTTGTTACAATCGGTTTTTTTTGTTGAATTTCGTTGCGAAAGCCTAATCTATCAGTCCTTCTCGAAAGTTCCACATCTGTGGGGGAAAGCGGGTAGCATCAATGATAAACTTAAACCGACATTTTCGGGTGAGAAAGTGAGTTATTATAATATTCCAGCAATATCACGGCGGGGAATACCGGAATTGGCTTCACACAATGTACCCATGTGCGGAATCGAACCCGGATGTTCCACGTGACGAGCGAACGGTTTTACCACAACGCCCCAAAGACCCGGGTTCGATTCCCCACATGGGTACAATGTGGGAAGCCCATTTCTTGTGTACCCCGCCGTGATATTGTGGGAATGGGTCACAAGCTGGGTGTGCGTCTGTGGTGGGGGAAGTAGGGAAGGGGAGAAGGGAGAGACAGGAGTCTTTCGTGACATTACCATGAACGGACGTCATACAGTAAATACGCGATGAAAGAATGAGCACTCAATATCTGATCTATGTTTGCTGAGAGAGAGTTGGCTTCACATAGTTCCATCATGTTGGGAATTAGCAGAGTAGAGTTACCTCCCTTCAACCTAGAGCTGCGACTTCCATTTATGACTTTCACCACAGAGGTAAACACCCACAGACATCACTTTTGTTTCACAATGACCAGACACTCCATATACTGTGAACTACATTTATAAAATATTTATGATTTGTGCACCAATACAATATCACCTGGGACATAAAAGTGACATCCACGTTCCTGCATATTGCTGCACTGGATGCTCTGCTTGGTGAGCTTATCATACGTGTACACAGAACTTGTGTCAGACTGAAGTTCACTCAATGTACTCAAAACAGCGACGACTCTCACTATTGCAGGCCAATTGCACTACTCCATTCTTGTCAGCCACGTCCTATGGTATAAGTCCCCGTCGTCATTCACTTTATTTCTCACATCTGGCGTAAATGTTTAATCTAAGGATGGGCTCTAATATGGTTTGATGTGGTGAATGTATTAACTGTTATGTAATATGTACATGTAACATTGGAAGTGTAACAGGAGAGAAATGGCCAGGTGAGTTGCACAAAAACCTTGGTCAAACGGATAATACGTTGATTGATTAATCACTGTCATCCTGCGCTGTAGATGTGTAAAACATATTAATATATGCAGTTTTACTAAAACAGACGGGAATACACGCACATCTCGGCGCCTGTGTAAAAGCAAAATACTTTGTTCAAATAATTAGCCGATAGTGTGTTGAGTGATGGTTTGTTGTTATCTAACTCAACTGATGTTTTTAATGAACCTTGGATAAAATAAACATAAATAGCATATATGCTATCTCACCTGACCAGTGAGACGTGCTCAAACCATCAGTTGCGAGACAAACTCGAGTTATAATATCCAGAGATGCTTTAAATATGTTTAAATACTTTATTGTTACAAAGAGTAACATGTGTTACATTTGGACTTACACTTTCTCAGTAAAGTTCAGATTCTAGTACGTTTGGGAGTTGAGTACAGTTTGGGAGTTATAACCTACACTCTCTCAGAGTCAGGAACACAAATCCTAAATATAACGTGTTACTTGTGACCACTTTCTAAAGGGTATTGTGTATTCATAGTTTGCGGCGGTGGGAGTCGTGTAGTCTAGACTACCAGTTGTCCGACTTCCATTCTTGTGGAAGCCGCTGTAGCTGTGCGGGGTTAGGCGGGTGACATTGTGTGCTGGCGAGGAGGTGCCTGACTCTGAGGGTGTGGTTCGAGCTCCGGATGGGACTAGAATCTGTACTTTACTGAGAACGTGTAGACCCATAACATGTGTTACTTCTGTAAATGACATTAAGAAGCTGGTATGACGAGGAACACTTTTATATATACAACTTCTTTGCTACAATGAGTGCGGCGTAACACTAAACTCACTCACTCTGTGTTGCAATAGATGCGACGTTCCTCTCCATAACATGTGTTACATTGGAGCACTGGACCGCGAGGCATGCTGCGATATATGGAGACATCGATCGCGCTATAACGAGATAGTTACTCCCCGGTAAACTGCATTCTATGCCATAGTAGTACAGAGTTATAGCGTTATGAAACTTCTGTAACCGGTGACATAGTGGTTGTGAACGATTGTTCATACCAAAGCAAATTTCTTACACCGCCGTAAAGCTAACAGTGACCAGGTGATGAGAAATATATATAGATAGTCGCAGAGGTTAACAAGAACAACAACAACAACAACAACAACAACAACAACGGGTAATTGATGTCTAATTATACAGGTTACATGCAGGCATGGATAGAATATAACATTTCTAGAGTGAGTGAGTTTAGTGTTATGCCGCGTTTAGCAATATTCCAGCAGTATCACGGCAGGCGACACCAGAAATGGCTTCACACATTGTACCCATGTGGGGAATCGGACGTTTAACCACCAGACTAACCCACCGCCCCAACATTTCTAGAAATCACGACTGGGACAAAATAAGGTTTCTCTTTGTGAAATACATTCTTTGGATTTTCAAATTAATTCTTTATAAAATATATATATTAAATAAGTAAGGAGACTGTGACTACTAACACTGTGTTGTTAAAGCATCAACACACTTATAATGAGGGGAAGCGTTCAGTGCTGCGAAACCAAGCGAAAATACATCACACATTACTTCAGTCTTATATACATCATAAACATGACACTATTAGTTATGATAAGATAAATCATCACATTACTTAGAAATAGAAATCTGGTAGCTATAAGAATATTTCAAACTTCAAAAACACATTAACCATTCATAAATAGGTAATAATTCACTACGAATGGGTCCGCTATTTACAAACGCAAATCTATAATGAATTGCAAAAGTGATATTCCATTTAAAATAAATTTGTCAGTAACTCAGATTAATTCTGATCCAAATAACACACACCCTCTATTTTAACGTACACAGTATCATAGTTAGACACTCGTGACATGTGTTGCAGTTCATATTTCTCTTTATTCTTTTGCTATAACCTTTGTAATTAACACTAAGAGTTAAACATTAATCATTACTGCAATACTAGCATCTGTTGCATATTACATTCTTGTGTCATGCTGATGATGAGGACTTTTCTACCGATTGTAGTCGTTGAAGGATCCTGTAACGTTGTGGCCTGATATCAGTTCTCCTATTATATCTGCGGCGACGGGATCACCAACATACATCATGATCCACATAGGTCTGTCAAAATCTACATCTGTAACAGTGGTGTACACTGTGTTATCAGCAGCATTGATAACTGACAGTTTGTTGTTAGCTCCATCCAGTACAAAACACAGTCGTAGGTCATAAGACTGGCCAACTCTGTTCTGGGTGAGTGGGGTGTGTCTGAGGAGGGTGCTATTATAGACAACCCGGAGACACAGCATATGTTTGTGTCTGGGGCATGCAACAACACGTACACTCAGTCCAGTGAGTTGATGGTAGGGGGCAACTACAGGGGTGGGGGTCAGAGCAGTCTCCAGTATCAGCCGCTTGTCTGGTATATTTCCTTTCACAGAGAACCCAAGGTTTACTTGATAGATGTACTGTTGACCGGGGCTGTTTCGGACCATCAGAGGTCTGGAAGCCAGTACTGATCTGCTTTCTTGTATCCGACATCCTGTATCAGGAGAGGGGGGTGGTTGGTGGTGTGTTGGTGATTACCCGACCAGATACGCTTATACCACGCCAAGCTGTTCCTGGGTCCCATTCCAGCATAGGGCCTGTGTACAGAATAACATTCATAACTGATACAAACCATTTCCATTGCAGTCAACGAGAAGTTATTGATATTATAGAAACAAAAGATGTAGCTGTACAATAACCTTTAAAAAAACCCGGTACAGGATCCAAACAGCGAACTGTACCTTTGAGAGCGATCTGAGACGTTAAAACATTGTACTTGTCGTCAACTTGGTCAGTCAGTCACTCAGTCACTCACCCACCCACGTCCGTCCGTCCGTCCGTCCGTCCGTCAGTCAGTCAGTCAGTCAGTCACTCAGTTCGTCCGTCCGTCCGTCCGTCTGTCAGTCCGTCACTCACTCACTCACTCGCCATCTTAGTTGAAGTGTTTGATATTCACTTGATTTATGCGTCGCGCTACTCAGACGTCGCGAGGGTGTGAGAAACGTTGCAGTCGGACACGATCTCTTAGATTCGGTGGTATTACAACAGAGAACATCATGTATATTGTTGTGAAGGAGGCCTAAGGGAGTTTTTACAACATCAAGTTTATGTTGGATACAAAAGATATTTCGGCTATCAATGGCAAGCAGTATGTATTCGACCAGATCTGTTTGCCGCTGTTACGTTCGGTTTTCCATCTAGTAAACGTGTCTACAGACCCAAACCAATGACACTTATCGTAATGAGTTTGTTCCCTGTTATTTCTGATCGGTATATATATATTATTTTAACACAACAAATAACTTTCAATTTTCGATTTCTTTCAATCTATGAAACTTTCAGTCTCTTGAGTTGGTGGGAATGGGTGCATGAACTTTATACCACGAAAATGGGAAATCAAAGTTATTCACATACTTTCTGGTGAACCTGACTATGGGATATTAGTTACTGTCACAGTTTAAGTATGTTATTACAGATGAATTTTCAGTAAGAAATGACCGACGCATACACTGACTAAACTAAATGGTGATCATCTGCATGGATGCTGGAGTTTTGTTTGTCTAACATTCCCACGTTATTTTCAAAGGCTATATTACAGTAAGGTGTTTACATTGTGTATTCGTCAAATTTTCCCAATCGAATCAATTTATCATTTTCGGATATATGTATTTCCCTTCTAAACGAGAGGCAGAAATAAACGTGTTGCTCGCGCTACAACGGGGCGATGACTGCTCGTCGGCACTGTTGATTCAGATTTCGATCACCATGACACACTATCTATATTGAAATTGACTTAGTCTCTGTTCAGGAAATGTAGGACTACAAACAAAATATCTTCCGCAAATGAGAAAAGAATTAAATGGTGATCGAAAACTGAACGAATCTGGTTACAATGTTATTGCAGCTGTAAGTCTGTTCCGCGAGTAAGACGGGAATCTCATTACAGTAGCTTTTTAAGAAATCAGTTCCCCAATGCAGGGCCGATAAAGTATTACAACGCTGGGCGGCTGCAAGACCGATAAAGTATGGCGACGTTGGTCCGATGCGGGGCCAATAACGTATGCTGACGTTAGGCAGACGCAGGGCCTATAAAGTATGCCGACCTTGGTCCGATGCGGGGCCAATAACGTATGCCGACGTTAGGCCGATGCAAGTCCGATAAAGTATGGCGACGTTGGTCCGATGTAGGGCCAATGAAGTATGCCGACCTTCGTCCGATACAGGGCCGATAACGTATGCCGGCGTTGGGCCGATGCAGGGCCGATAAAGTATGCGGACGTTGGGCCGATGCAGGGCCGATAAAGTATGCCGACGTTGGGCCGATACAGGGCCGATAAAGTATGCCGACGTTGGGCCGATGCAGGGCCAATAAAGTATGCCGACCTTGGTCTGATGTAGGGCCGATAACGTATGCCGACGTTGGTCCGATGTAGGGCCGATAAAGTATGGTCAGGTTCGGCCAATGTAGGGCCGATAACGTATGCCGACATTGGTTCGATGTAGGGCAGATAAAGTATGCCGATGTAGGGCCAATGCACACTTATAATGAGGTGAAGCGCTCAGTGCTGCGATACCAAGCGAAAATACATCACACATTAATTCAGTCTTATATGCATCATAAACATGACACTATTAGTTATGATAAGATAAATCATCACATTACTTAGAAATAGAAATCTGGTAGCTATAAGAATATTTCAAACTTCAAAAACACATTAACCATTCATAAATAGGTAATAATTCACTACGAATGGGTCCGCTATTTACAAACGCAAATCTATAATGAATTGCAAAAGTGATATTCCATTTAAAATAAATTTGTCAGTAACTCAGATTAATTCTGATCCAAATAACACACACCCTCTATTTTAACGTATACAGTATCATAGTTAGACACTCGTGACATGTGTTGCAGTTCATATTTCTCTTTATTCTTTTGCTATAACCTTTGTAATTAACACTAAGAGTTAAACATTAATCACTACTGCAATACTAGCATCTGTTGCATATTACATTCTTGTGTCATGCTGGTGATGAAGACTTTTCTACCGATTGTAGTCGTTGAAGGATCCTGTTACGTTGTGGCCTGACACCAGTTCTCCTGTTATATCTGCATAGTCGGGATTACAAACAAACATCATGACCCACATGGGTCTGTCAAAATCTACATCTGTAACAGTGGTGTACACTGTGTTATCAGCAGCATTGATAACTGACAGTTTGTTGTTAGCTCCATTCAGTACAAAACACAGTGGTAGGTCATAAGACTGACCAACTCTGTTCTGGGTGAGTGGGGTGTGTCTGAGGAGGGTGTTATTATAGGCAACCCCGAGACACATCTGCTGCTTGTGGTTGGGGCATGTAACAACACATACACTCAGTCCAGTGCGTTGAACGTAGGAAGCATCTACAGGTGTGGGGTCAGAGCAGTCTCTAGTATCATACACTTGTCTGGTATAGTTCCTTTCACAGAGAACCAAAGGTTTACTTGATAGATGCACTGTTGACCGGGGCTGTTTCGAACCACCAGAGGTCTGGACGCCAGAACTGATCTGATTTCTTGTATCCGACATCCTGTATCAGGAGAAGGGGTGGTTGGTGGAGTGTTGGTGACTACCCGACCAGATACGCTTATACCACGCCGAGCTGTTCCTGGGTCCCATTCCAGCATAGGGTCTGTGTGAAGAATAACATTCATAATTGATACAAACCATTTCCATTGCAGTGAAAGAGAATTTATTGACATCATAGAAACAAAAAGATATGGAGATAAAACAAATGTATGTAGCTGTACAATAACCTTTAAATAAACCCCGGTACAGGATCCAAACAGCGAACTGTACCTTTGAGAGCGATCTGAGAGCGGAAGATTAGCGGTTTCGACCCTGGTCATGTAATACAACAAGCACGTTAAAACATTGTACTTGTCGTCAACTTGGTCAGTCAGTCATTCAGTCACTCTTCCACTCACCCACTCACCCACCCACTCACCCACTCACCCGCTCAACCACTCACCCACCAACCCACGTCCGTCCGTCCGTCCGTCCGTCAGTCAGTCAGTCAGTCAGTCCGTCAGTCAGTGCGTACGTCCGTCCGTCCGTCAGTCAGTCAGTCCGTCAGTCAGTCAATCCATCCATCAGTCCGTCCGTCAGTGCGTACGTCCGTCCGTCAGTCAGTCCATCCGTCCGTACGTCAGTCAGTCAGTCAGTCAGTCAGTCCGTACGTCCGTCCGTCACTCACTCACTCACTCACTCACTCACTTTTACACACGCCATCTTAGTTGAAGTGTTTGATATTCACTTGATTTATGCATCGCGCTACTCAGACGTCGCGAGGGTGTGAGAAACGTTGCAGTCGGACACGATCTCTTAGATTCGGTGTTACTACAACAGAGAACATCATGTATATTGTTGGAAGGAGGCCTAAGGGAGTTTTCACAACATCAAGTTTATGTTGGATACAAAAGATATTTCGGCTATCAATGGCAAGCAGTATCTATTCAACCAGTGTTGTTTGCCATTGCTACGTTCGGTTTTCCATCTAGTAAACGTGTCTACAGACCACAAACCAATGACACTTATTGTAATGAGTTTGTTCCCTGTTATTTCTGATCGGTATATATATATTTTTTTAACACAACAAATAACTTTCAATTTTCGATTTCTTTCAACCTATGAAACTTTCACTCTCTTGAGTCGGTGGGAATGGGTGAATGAACTTTATACCACGAAAATGGGAAATCAAAGTTATTCAAATACTTTCTGGTGAACCTGACTGTGGATATTAGTTACCGTCACAGTTTAAGTATGTTATTAAACATGAATTTTCAGTAAGAAATGACCGACGCATACACTGACTAAACTAAATGGTGATCATCTGCATGGATGCTGGAGTTTTGTTTGTCTAACATTCCCACGTTATTTTCAAAGGCTATATTACAGTAAGGTGTTTACATTGTGTATTCGTCACATTTTCCCAATCGAATCAATTTATCATTTCGGATATATGTATTTCCCTTCTAAACGAGAGGCAGAAATATACGTGTTGCTCGCGCTACAACGGGACGATGACTGCTGGTCGGCACTGTTGATTCAGATTTCGATCACCATGACACACTATCTATATTGAAATTGAGTTAGTCTCTGTTCAGGAAATGTAGGACTACAAACAAAATTTCTTCCGCAAATGAGAAAAAAAATTAAATGGTGATCGGAAACTGAACGAATCTGGTTACAATGTTATTGCAGCCGTAACTCTGTTCCGCGAGTAAGACGGGAATCTCATTACAGTAGCTTTTTAAGAAATCAGTTCCCCAATGCAGGGCCGATAAAGTATTACAACGCTGGGCGGCTGCAAGACCGATAAAGTATGGCGACGTTGGTCCGATGCGGGGCCAATAACGTATGCTGACGTTAGGCAGACGCAGGGCCTATAAAGTATGCCGACCTTGGTCCGATGCGGGGCCAATAACGTATGCCGACGTTAGGCCGATGCAAGTCCGATAAAGTATGGCGACGTTGGTCCGATGTAGGGCCAATGAAGTATGCCGACCTTGGTCCGATACAGGGCCGATAACGTATGCCGGCGTTGGGCCGATGCAGGGCCGATAAAGTATGCGGACGTTGGGCCGATGCAGGGCCGATAAAGTATGCCGACGTTGGGCCGATACAGGGCCGATAAAGTATGCCGACGTTGGGCCGATGCAGGCCAATAAAGTATGCCGACCTTTGGTCTGATGTAGGGCCGATAACGTATGCCGAACGTTGGTCCGATGTAGGGCCGATAAAGTATGGTCAGGTTCGGCCAATGTAGGGCCGATAACGTATGCCGACATTGGTTCGATGTAGGGCAGATAAAGTATGCCAATGTAGGGCCAATGCCGGGCCGATAGAGTATGCCGAACTAGGGCCGATGCCGGGTCGATAAAGTATGCCGACGTTGGTCCGATGTAGGTCTTTGGACCCACCCAGTCTGACGACCAACCCTAACCACTCACACACTCGCACCCAACCAACCACACAAAACCAACACACTCACTTACTTACTCAAGGACTCAAAACTAAAAGAAAGACAGGTCGACAGTATGCTGTGACTCAGTGAATCACATGAGCAAGTTATGGACTATTTTTACTCCTTACCTGTAGGTAACTCTGCTGGATCCAGTACGATGGCATTGTATGCTATAGAATCTGGCACGTTTGTCGGCCTGTCTCTTGGGGAGAACGTGACTGACCTGACCATTCCAGCTGCTTTGATACTATCACGAAGATGATGTATGTTTGCCTCGACAAAGTTCACACCAGTCCTGACAAATGATACCTCTTGTGGCGTCTCCTCCAACATGGTGCTCAAAGAGGTAAGTGAAGAACCCATCACATGAAGCTCCTCTCTATCGTGTCAGCTTTACTTCTCATTAGTTTTGTGTATTCAGAAGAAGATTTTACTCTAGTCTGCAAAACTCTTGTTGATTCCAGTGCATCCTTTGTCAGCTGAAGATTCTGAGCAGATTTATGTTCAACATCTGACAAGAGGACTGCCCTCCGTTGCTTCCAGCTCATTGGTCAGATCGTCAAAAGTTTTATTGATATCATCTATGGCAACCCTCTTGGACATTTCAATGTTCTTCAGCTTCTTCATTAGTTCTGCTTTCTGTTTTGTCCAGTGTCTCTGACTTCACATACATCTTTGCGAAAAACGTCTTCTATGGATTGCGACAGTTCTTGGTGTGCCTCATCCACAGACACAACATTATGTCCCTTCCCTTTATCGTGATCTACTACAGTGCATGACACACAGACGGCCTTGGCACAAGTGTGGCAGTAGAACTGTAGAGGCTGCTGGTGTTGACTACACTGATGTCGACGACGGAAACTCTGCACAGGTTGCCCCTTCATCTCATCAAAGGTAACTATTGTGTGTGTCTTTGTTGCTACATTCCTCCTGTGGGCGTTCAGACAGATTGAACAGAGAAATACCCCACAGTTGTCACACTGGGCTTGAGCTGTTTCCTTGTCAGGACAGTCTGTACATGGAAGATGAAGACCTTTCTGGATCTTGAGGAAGTCCAGAGTCTTCAGGATGACCGTCTCTTTTTGGGCAGGGATTTCACTCCACCAGGCAGGTTATGTTTGTGTCGACACATGGGGCAGGATATGGTTGTCTTGCCTCCACTGCAGGTTTCCAGACAGGGCTGACATATGGACTGGACACAGCATGGCATACGACGAGGAATTCGCATTGAGTCATCAAAGTGTTCTGTGCATATTGGACACTCTGTCAGAAGATCCTTGATTGCAGCCACTGAGACAAGATCCGACATGTTTGTCTGGCAAAGGACATAATGATCATTATTATGAGGCATTGCTGTTCCCTGTCATATACATTGTACTTGTTGACATGTGGTAAGGGGCTTTGGTGTGCTCTATATTTAGACTTGTGCTAAATTTAGACAGAGTTCTGGAATGTACTACAACCCTCCTCTGGTGCAGAGAACATAAGAGAAAGATCTGGTATAATTTTTTATAGGTATATAAGGTGATGCCTTGCATCTCACATAACATCTCAAGTTGCAAGATATTGTGAGAAGATCATATCTTAACCTGGATATTCAGCCTCATTAGATACTGGGCCATTGATGCAGTGAGGTGAATATTACTATAATTGACGTAACTGCTTTAATTCCTGATCTTGTGTTACACTGCCTTCGAATGTGTACTGGGCGTTGGGGTAGCCTGGTGGTTAAAGCGTTGGCTCGTCACGCCGAAGACCCGGGTTCGAATCCCCACATGGGTATAATGTGTGAAGCCCATTTCTGGTGTCCCCGCCGTGATGTTGCTGGAATATTGCGGCGTAAACCAAACTCAGTCAGTCAGTCGAATGTGTACTGACTCCGTAATACCTTTGTAGTGATTTGTATTAATTTGTAAGCTTTGTTTAGTTTAGTTCTAATGTAGTTGTCACACTTGCTTGTTGTTTGTTTTTGGTTAAATAACTACAATGAACTTTCATGTGTCAAACAATCTTTGACGGGAGACCAGGGTGACCTGTACCCTATACCTGCTGATAGTTACGCCATATTCAAAAAGTAATTAAAGTACCACTCATACGGAAAGTCTTCTGTAAGGCCACATCAAAACCCCAAACAGCTTACGAAAAGAAAGAAAAGTGAAAGAACCAAAATTGGTCTTCAGCAACCCATCCTTGTCGTATGAGGTGACCAACGGGATCGTTTGGTCAGACGTCCATAGACGTGGAATGTTGCTGAGTGCGGCGTTAAACACCTAACAAACCAGGTCGACCTATACAGTAAATATCATTCACCTGTCGGTAACAACCAGGAAGTAACTCGGGATTCACACCAACCTGTAAAATCACTCCTCCAACAGAATATCTGATACAACCAAACGTTGTTTAATTCCTAATGAAATTATATTATCCACCTTAGATAATGTTTCTTACCTTTCTGGAACAACAGTAGAGCTGGGTTTAAGTTAGGCGTCTACATACACGTATACATACACAACCTGTCCTACGTCATCTGCACACGCGCAGTAGCTACTTTCGTTTTGAGAACAATGGTATGAATAACTCAAATAGAATGTGCAGTCTTACAACAACGGACATGTAGGTCAGCTGTAATGAGCACAGATCACGCCATGTGGGTTGTCACTGATGCAGCCTTTACCACAATAGCGCACCATGAAAACGGGTAGAGGTGAACTGTGCAACCCGCCCCTTCTCCAACCCGCTTCTCCAAAAGCTGTATCTCAAAGAGCTGTGAAAGCTGAAACAAGCTTATGAGAGATTTCATAAAGTGTGTAATAGTTACCAAGGAACCGTTCAAAATTCATGGCTTGGGGGATGGGGGTGAGATGGGGGCGGATGTTAATCATGATCTTTATTGACAAACATGTACAATGTGAATGATGACCCCCATTCCCGCATTTACAAGCTATGTACAATGTAACATGTCATGTACAAAAAATGACACACACACACACACACACACACCCCGCTTTTTAAGCATAATGTCTCAGCATAATTTTAAAATAGTATTATGTACATGATTGCTGATCCCCCTGGTGCATTCATCATCCCCTGTTCCTCAAGGCGATCGTAGCGCTAAGGTGATCGTAACTCCCATACTTTTTACATAGACTTACGACAGTCGTAGCGCTACGATCAAAGGTCAGGGTGCCGTTCCACTAATCGATCTTATCTAAGATCAATCTTAGCAAGTTACGCCAAGTTTACAATCGTCTTAGCTAAAAGTTACACCCGTTCCACTAACTATCTTAGGCCGATCGTAGCCGGTCCCGATCTTACGATCCGATCCAAGCTTAGATCGAGACTCTTTCGTGCTAGAGATAGAGGAATGCGAGGCACGAGTTATCTCCCTTTGCATAGTCTAGCAAATGATAGAAAGTAGTTTACGAACCAACGGAGTGAGTGAGTGAGTTTAGATTTACGCCGCACTCAGCAATAGTCCAGCTATATGGCGGCGGTCTGTAAATAATCTAACTAAGATGCATAGCTTTCACTAACATGAGCGTTCATGTTAGTTAACGCTATGTATCTTAGCTATAAATAATCGAGTCTGGACCAGACAATCCAGTGATCAACAGCATGCGCATCGATCTGCGCAGTTGGGAACCGATGACATGTGTCAACCAAGTCAGCGAGCCTGACCACCCGATCCCGCTTAGTGGCCTCTTACGACAAGGCATGGGTTATTGAAGTTCAATATTCTAACCCGGGCCTTCATTGGTATTTTTCCAACCAAGTGTAAACGTGGAGAAAAAACCTAGAGCAACATATTAGGGTAGTGTGAGCACCTTGGTTTCAGGTGCAAGTGCGTGAGAACGCTGGGTATCAGCGCATAATATAATACATAATAATGCACATTTATAGTGCGCCTATTCCACATCCTGGGAGAATGCCCAAAGCGCCATGATTAGATAATTTAAGTAATATACTGAGAGCATTTTAAGTCTGCTTTAAAAATGTCAATAAACTGAGAACAGATTTTAAGTCTGGACCTGAAATTGTCAATCCAGAATCAGAGCTTTTAATATGTGCCTGAATAATCTGTCAGTGGTCTGCCTTTACGAATGCCCCACCCCCGCCAAATATGCGCAGTGAAATCAAACATATTTGTATCTTTTTGCTTCAGAACATTGTTCACTTCACGGCTGTCCCTATTCTTAACCATGACGTTGCAATATTGTTGCACAATACAAATGTGTTACACCGACTAGCTCGGTTGTGTTCCCATGACGACAGTGGTCAGACTGGCCTGACATTTGTAAGGCTTCAGTGCAGTGTTTCTTTACATCACAGAAATATACAAATTCATTTCATGGGGGATTTTAGGGGACGCTCACGGTGAAATGCTCGCTCTTATTTTTCACATAGACTAGGAAAGCCACCATTTTGGTTTCTCTACGATTGATTTTAGCTATCCTAAGTTGGTCATGAGCAACTTAGACTTTGAATCTTAACTTTTGACTTAGATTGATCGACTTAGGTAAGATTGATTAGTGGAACGGTATGCCGATCGTAGGGGTCACGCTTGGATTGGGATTTTTAGTGGAACGGCACGATTGGCGTAGCGCTAAGATCGGTTAGTGAAGAACGGCACCCTGGACAGCCACGGTTTATAGAATAAATGCTGATATCATGAAATGTACTTTAAAACCATTCGGGCCGATAGCAATGTAGTCGTAGGTGTCACTGGCGTCAACAGACATGTCCTTGACCTTGTGGTGTGACAGCACATCCTCAGTGTATACTCCGGTGTACATAATGTCACCATTACCTACTGAACTGATCCTGAGTCCCCGTCTGATCCCTTTGGGGCTGACATAGATGTGGGACTGTCTTGGAGTGACCTAGAGGCAGCAACAGACCCAGACTCAGCACCAGTATCTACGTCATCGCCGACAGTGATGTGGTCGTAGGTGTCACTGAAGTCAACTGACATGTCCTTGACGCAGTGGTGTGACAGCACATCCTCAGTGTATCATCTTGTCCATGGAATGCCACCATTACCTACTGAACTGTTGCTGACCCCGACCTCCCGTCTAATCACTTGGGGCTGACATAGAAGTGGACTGTCTTGTGACCCAGGAGCAACGGCAGCGACAAACCGAGCACCAACACCAACACCTACATCACGGTCGGTGGCGATGTGTTTTGGGGTGTCAGTGGCCTCAGCCGACATAACACGTGGTGTGCTAAGATATCCTCCAAGCTTAAACTGATGCATAGAATACCACTATTCCCCACTAAACTAACAGCATATTGTCCACGTAATACAACCACATTTACACACAGTACGCCCTATATTATGATATACATTTACATGCTGGTTATCATAATCAATAGTTTTGTTCCGAAAGCCCATTGTTTCATTCCTTCTCAAAAGTTACACTTCTCTGGGAGAAAAAAGCGGGTAAAATCAAAGAGATATTTTAAACCGATTTTTAGAGTGAGAAAGTGAGTTATGATGGTTTAATGCCACTTTTAGCAATATTCCAGCAATATCACGGCGGGGAACACAAGAAATGGGCTTCACACATTGTCCCTGTGTGCGGAATCGAACTCGGGTATTCCACGTGGCAAGCGAACGCTTAAGCCACGACGCCCCAAAGACCCGGGTTCGATTCCCCACATGGGTTCACCTTTGTGTGAAGCCCATTTAAAGCGTTGTGTGCCGAAGACGCGGGTTCCCATTGGGTGCCAATGTGTGAAAACCATTATGGTGAATGTGATATTATGGGAATGTAAACGAAACGACCATAAAATGCCATACATTGCTCTTCTGAAATTAAGTACTGGCTACCTTGGATGTGTGTCTGTGGTGGGGGTGGGGAAGGGTCTTTCGTGAAATTACCATGAACGGACGTCATACAGTAAATACGCGATGAAAGAATGAACACTCAATATCTGATCTATGTTTGCGAAGAGAGTTGGCTTCACATAGTTCCATCATGTTGGGAATTAGCAGAGTAGAGTTGCCTCCCTTCAACCTAGAGCTGCGACTTCCATTTATGACTTTCACCACAGAGGTAAACACCCACAGACATCACCTTTGTGTCACAATAACCTGACACTCCATATACTGTGAACTACATTGCAAATATTTATGACTTGTGCATCCATACGATATCACCTGGGGCATAAAAGTGACATTCACGTCCGTGCATGTTGGATGTCGTGCTTGGCGTGTTTATCATACGTGTACATAGAATTTGTGTACCAATGAAGATCACTCGATGTACTCAAAACAGCGACTCTCACTATTGCATTGCACTACTCCATTCTTGTCAGCCACGTCCTATGGTATAAGTCCTCGTCGTCATTCACTTTATTACAAGTATTTTTATTCGTGGTGACGGTCCTCGGATTACCAAGACTGAAAACTGTTCACCCCTGCCTTCTCACGTCTGGTGCAAATGTTAAAGCTTAGATGCAACCACAAATATAATACATACAAATCCTTATTTATCCAAGGATGGTGGCCCTGCCATTGAACACAGAACAATATCGTTTAGAAAGCAGACGATATCTCTGTTTTTCACAGCGGAGACAAACGCCATATGCACAGCTCTTAAAGCTCAGATGCAACCAAAACAATAAACATAATTAAAACACAATTATAATTTAATCATGATATATAATATACATTGCTGATTATGAAAAAACAAATAAACAACATTATAAGCTCAGGGGCTTTATGTTTTATCGCAAATCAAAAAGTGCAATATTTTGTACTCTGGGCATTTGCTACACTGGAAACGAAGCACCCGGAATACCGAACCCAGTCAGAGCGGGGGCGTGTAACGAAGTTTTTCATTGGCTGCGCGAATGTGTGCAGCGCAGCACAGCTAGCACAGCTGTTAAAACCACTTTTCACCACAACTGGGGTGAAATTAGTGAATCGTTTGAACTCGCGTTTGATTTCGCGGTGTTTATTTCATCACGTTATTTTTCAACTATATAAGTTGAATTTGCATTTTTGATAACTTGCTACTGTAAGTCCATACCGAAAGGTATCAGAATCTGCACAGTTGTGTTTTGCGTTGCATGTAAACTTTAATCTAAGACTGGGCTCTAATATGGTTTGTGGTGAATGTATTAACTGTTATGTACTATGTACATGTAACAATGGAAGTGTAACAAGAGAGAAATGGCCAGGTGACTAGCACAAAACTTTGGTCAAACGGATAATACGTTGATTGATTAATCACTGTCATCCTATACTGTAGATGTGTAAAACATATTTATATATGCAGTTTTACTAAAGCAGACGGGGATGCGCCCATATATAGGCGCCTGTGTAAAAGCAAAATACTTTGTTCAAATGTTGAGTGATGGTTAATTGCTATCTAACTAAACATGCTTTTTTTGATGAACCTTGAATATAATAAATATAAATAGCATGTGCCAGCTAACCTGACCAGTGAGACGTGCTGAAACAAACAATAAATTGCGAGTCAAACTCGAGTTATAACATCAAGAGACGCTTTAAAAAATATCAAATATTTTATTGTTATAAAGAGGAACACAAGTTATATTTGGGACTACACTTTCTCAGTAAAGCTCAGATTCTAGTTCTTTTTGGGAGTTGAGTGCCATCGGGGATTCGAACCCACACGCTCTCTCAGAGTCAGGAACACGAATCCTAAATATAACATATGTTACTTTGGACCACTTTCTCAATGACATTGTGTATCCATAGCTTAGGGCCGTGAAGCCGTGCCAATTTACACTTATCAGAGGGGTAATAATAATTATAACAATAATTCATTTTATCATGCAAAACTGTGTTCCACAGGAGATATCGCTTGTGTGAGATCAGACGATATCTCCTAGGAGATATCGTTTTGACAGTAGATTTTGCACAATGCCCTGACAATGCTATGACGTCATGAACTTGATGACGTCACAATGCTATGACATCGCTGCACTGCAAATCTAATGGCAGTATTGTGTTCAGAGATGTACATTTTCATCGAAAACTAATGAAGAGTGATTTTGGATGATAAATAGAATCTCACCCTCGTGTCTTCTGATATCAAATATATCAACACTCGTTGATAAAAGTAAAAATATCCTCGGCAAGCCTCGGATATTTGTTACTTTATCAACTCGTGGTGATATATTGGATATCAAAGACACTCGGGTGAGATTCTCTATATATAGCGCCTAGTATCCAGCTAACTAGTTGCTCACTGGACGCTGTAATCAGAATTTGATTATTATTACCCCGGATAACCCAAGCTGCCTGTGAGGCGCTAGAAGGTTAATAGTCACATTACTTATCCCACCGGGTTCCCATTGTGCCAGTTATCCGACTTCCATTTTGTGGATATATCCCCGGATATATCGAGACATCGGTCGCGCTATAACGCGATAGTTGCTCCCCGGTAAACTGCATTCCAGTCTGTAGTACCACAGAATTACAGCGTTTATGAAATCTCTGTAACCGGAGACATAGTGGTTGTGAACGACTGTTGATACCAAAGCAGACATACATACATACATACATACATACATACATACATACATACATACATACATACATACATACATACATACATACATACATACATACATACATACATACATACATACATACATACATACATACATACATACATACATACATACATACATACATACATACATACATACGTACGTACATACATACATACAAACATATACATACATACATACATACATACATAACAAATTTCTTACGCCGTTATCAAGCTATAAGAGAAGAGGTGATGAGGAATATATATGTATAGTAGGTAGTAGCAAGCAGAGGTTAACAAGAACAAGAACAACTAGAACAAGAACAACAGGTAATTGATGTCTAATTGGACAGGTTACACGCAGGCATGGATAAAATATAACATTTCTAGATATCACGACAGGGACAATAGAGGGTTTCTCTTAGTTTCATATATTCCTTTGGATTTCCAAATTAATTCATATAAAATATTTTTATTCAATATGTAAGGGAAATGTGACAACTAACACTGTGTTGTTAAAGCATCAACGCAATTATAATGAGGTGAAGCGCTCAGTGCTGCGATACCAAGCGAAAAACATCACACATTACTTCAGTCTTATATATTAATAAACATGATAATATAGCTATATGATAAGTTGAAATATCACATTCCTTAGAAATGTAACTATAAGAATATTTCAAACTTCAAATACACATTAACCATTCATAGTTAGGTAATAATTCACTACGAATGGGTCCGCTATTTACAAACGCAAATATACAATGGATTGCAAAAGTTATATTCCAGTAAAAACAGATTTGTCACTAATTCAGATAAATTCTTATCCAAATAACACATCCCCTGATTTTAACGTATACAGAGCATAGTTTGACATTCGTGTCATGTGTCGCAGTTCATATTTCGTTTTATTCTTTTGCGATAGACTTTCCAATTAACACTAATGCTAAACCATTAATCATTACTGTAAGTACTACCATTTTTTGCATCCTGCGATCTTGTGGAATATACCCAAGATCTTCAGACAATCAACGTACTGCCGGGTTCAGGCATTGGCGTCAGTATTGTAATGTACATGCAGAGTGTCATGCCGGTGATGAAGACTTTTCTACCGATTGTAGTCGTTGAAGGATCCTGTAACGTTGTGGCCTGATATCAGTTCTCCTGTTATATCTACATAGTCGGGATCACCAACATGCATCATGACCCACATGGGTCTGTCAAAATCTACATCTGTGACAGTGGTGTACACTGTGTTATCAGCAGCATTGATAACTGACAGTTTGTTGTTAGCTCCATCCAGTACAAAACACAGTCGTAGGTCATAAGACTGGCCAACTCTGTTCTGGGTGAGTGGGGTGTGTCTGAGGAGGGTGTTATTATAGGCAACCCGAGACACATCAGCTGCTGCTTGTGGTCGGGCATGTAACAACACCTACACTCAGTCCAGTGTGTTGATGGTAGGGACCATCTACAGGGGTGGGGGTCAGAGCAGTCACTTGCATCATACAGTTGTCTCGTATAGTTTCTTTGACAGAGAACCCAAGGTTTAGTTGATAGATGCACTGTTGACCGGGGCTGTTTCCGGACCATCAGGAGGTCTGGACGCCAGAACTGATCTGATTTCTTGTATCCGACATCCTGTATCAGGAGAAGGGGTGGTTGGTGGAGTGTTGGTGACTACCCGACCAGATACGCTTATATCACGCCGAGCTGTTCCTGGGTCCCATTCCAGCATAGGGCCTGTGTACAGAATAACATTTATAATTGATACAAACCATTTCCATTGCAGTGAACAAGAATTTATTGATATTTTAGAAAAGAAACGCCAAATATGGAGATAAAACAAATGTATGTAGGTGTACAATAGCTTTTAAATGAACCGTGTGATAGGATCCAAACGACGAACTTTACCTCCAGGGTAAATGAACTGGAGTCTCATGTTACTATTATAAATATCACACTAGAGTGATGTCTTGACAAATGTGACAGAAAAAACGTATTGAAGCATCATCCAAGGACACGATGCCCCCATCCAGAACTACTCACATGTTATCTCCCCTTCAGACAACTTCCGGTCCATCTCCATCACTGAAACAAGGCAGAGGTCACGTGATGCCTCCACAATATCATGTATATGGTATGGCACTGGTAAAGCAACCCCACATACCTTTTCGAAACGGACGGCTTTGCAAAACAATTATAATCACCTTTGTGGTGCAGTGGAGCAGGAGAGAACGACCTGAGAGCGGAGAGAGTGATCTGAGATCGGAAGATAACCGGATTGATCCCTGGTCGTCTCATACCACAAGCACGTTAAAACATGGTACTTGTTGTCTCCTTTGTCTGGCTCTCAGAAATTAGGGGACAAAACAAGGACTGGTATGCTGTGACTCAGTGAGTCATATACTCCCATACTACTTTCGGTCACTCACTCACTCCCGCGGAAAAAAGATGTCGAAATGACATCACTTGACATGACATTGCACCCGCCATCTTAGTTGAAGTATATTCAGCACAATACAACAATGTCATTGTACAACAAATGGAACTGGATCATCGATCGGACCTCCATTGCGGTAAGTTAATTTCACAGTCACTATCACCCGGTTGTTGTTACGTTTTATGCACATTTTGATATTTACTTGATTTATGCATCGTGCTACTCAGAAGTCGCGAGGGTTTGGGAAACGTTGCAGTAGGACACGATCTCTTACATTCTAGTGTTATTAGGCTTCCAAAGGAGAACATTATGCATATTGTTGTGAAGGAGGCCTAAGGGAGTTTGCACCATATTAATTTTATGCTGGATACAAAAGATAATTCGGCTATCAATGGTAAGTAGTATGTATTCAACCAGAGTTACGTTCGGTTTTCCATCTAGTAAGCGTATCCACAGCCCAGTGACACTGAACGTCATTAATTTGTTCCCTGTAATTTCTGAAATGTATTAAAAAAAATCAATTTACACAACAAATAACTTCAATCCTCTAAACTATGAAACTTTCGCTCACTTCAGTCAGTGGGAATGGTTGCATAAACTTTCTACCACGAAATGGGAAATCATAGTTATTTAACAAAATTCTGGTCGACCTGACTGTGGGCTATTAGTTACTGTTACAGTCTATTTATGTTATTAAAGATGAATTTTCAGTAAGAAATGACCGACGTATACTTGTTAATTACCGTAACACTAAATGGATGCTGGAGTCTTGTTTGTCAAACATTTCCAAAGGCTGTATTAATGTAAGGAGTTTACATAGTGTATTCTTCAAATTTTCCCAATCGATCATTTTCAATTTCAGATGTAAGTATTTTCTCTATAAACAAGAGCCAGAAATAAACGTGTTGCCCGCGCTAAAACGGGGCGTTTACGATGACTGCTCCTCGGCAATGCTGAATCGGATTTCGATCACCATGTTTTTTCCTGATACACTATCTATATTGAAATTGACTTAGTCTCTGTTCAGGCAATGTAGGACTAAATAACTCTCTTATGGTTCACCTGGTTCACCGAAACCTTTTGCAAATGAGAAAACATAAATGTTGATCGAAAACTAAACGAAACTGGTTACAGTGCTCGCAACGAAACTACTGCAGCTGTAACTGTTCAGTGGCATTGTGGTATGCCACCATCGATAGATCACTCACTCACTAAAGCACACATCCACCCTAACCAACCAGCCACTGACATACCTACCCACTCACGTGCCCACTCACTAAAACACCCATCCATCCTAACCACCCACTCTAACAAAACACCCTAACCACTCACTGAACCAACCAACCAACAACCAATACCCATCAAGTCACCTACTCAAACTGTAAACCACTCACTCACTCACTCACTCACCCAACCAACCAACCAACAACCCCAACCCACTCACTCACTCAAGCCCACTCACTCACCCAATCCGACTCACCCAACCACTCACTCACTTACGAACTAATTTTATACTACATACCTGTCGGTAACTCTGCTGGATCCAGTACGATGGCATTGTATGCTGTAGAATCTGGCACATATTTCGGCCTCTCTGTTGGGGAGAACGTTACTGACCTGACCATTCCAGCCGCTTTGATGCTATCACGAAGATGATGTATGTTTGCCTCTACAAAGTTCACACCAGTCATGACAAAGGATACCTCTTGTGGCATGTCGTCCAACATGGCTCTCAAAGAGGCAGCTGAAGACCCCATCACCTGAAGATCCTCTATCCTGTCAGCTTTACTTCTCATTAGTTTTGTGTAGTCAGAAGAAGATTTTACTCTAGCCTGCGAAACTCTTGTTGCTTCCAGTGACTCCTCTGTTAGTTGAAGATTCTGAGCAGATTTATGTTCAACATCTGACAAGAGGACTGACCTCGTTTGCTTCAGCTCATTGGTCAGATCGTCAAAAGTTTAGTTGATATCATCTGTGGCAACCCTCTTGGACATTTGGATGTTCTCCAGCTTCTTCATTAATTCTACTTCTGTTTTGTCCAGTGTCTCTGACTTCACATACATCTTTACAAAAACGTCTTCTATGGATTGCGACAGTTCTTGGTGTGCCTCATCCACAGACACAACATTGTGTCCCTTCCCTTTATCGTGATCTACTACAGTGCATGAAACACAGACGACCTTGGTACAAGTGTGGCAGTAGAACTGTAGAGGCAGCTGGTGTTGACTGCACTGGTGTCGACGACGGAAACTCTGCACAGGTCGCCCCTTCATCTCATCAAAGGTAACTATTGTGTGTGTCTTTGTTATTACATTCCTCCTGTGGGCATTCAGACAGATAGAACAGAGAAATACCCCACAGTTGTCACATCTGGGTTGAGCTGTTTCCTTGTCAGGACAGTCTGTACATGGAAGATGAAGACCTTTCTGGATCTTGAGGTAGTCCAGAGTCTTCAGGATGACCGTCTCTTTGGGTGGATTTCACTCCACCGGGCAGGTTATGTTGGTGTCGACACATGGGGCAGGGTATGGTTGTATTACCTTCACTGCAGGTTTCCAGACAGAGCTGCCACATGGACTGGACACAGCATGGCATACGACGAGGAATTCGTATTGAGTCATCAAAGTGTTCTGTGCATATTGGACACTCAGTCAGAAGATCCTTGATCGCAGCCACTGAGACAAGATCCGACATGTTTGTCTGGCAAGAGACACAATGATCATTGTTATGTGGCAGTTGGAGTCTCCGCCTATGCTTTTTAATACTTGACCATTGTTGCAGTGAGGTGAATATTACCCACATTGCCCTGTTTGCTAAAAATCACTGCTCTCGTATTATACTGCCGTAGAATTAGTACTGTCGCTGTGATACTTTTTGTAGTGATTTGTCCCAATTTGTGAAATTAGTTAATTTTAAAACTAAAGTTATTAAGTACCACTCAAACAAACTTCTGCTGAATGTCAACATAGGTTTCAAATCCCGACACTCTACAAAAAGAAAGTTACTTAGCACCCTGCTGTCTACAGTAAAACAATGTATTTGGATCACTCCATTGAGGTTGTGACAGATGCAAGCAAATTTATATATCAGCACAACAGCGCTTCTCACAGGCGAAAATCTTACAGCTGGAGACACAGGTTGATGAGAGAATTCATATTGTTAGTGTCGGAGACATACGTACAATATCATACTAAGCTACGGGACAACTGCTTAGAGGAATTCATATTGTCAGTGTGGGAGACATACGTACAATATCATACTAAGCTACGGGACAACTGCTTAGATGAATTCATATTGTCAGTGTGGAGGAGACATACATTACAATATCATACTAAGCTACAGGACAACTGCTTAGAGAGGAATTCATATTGTCAGTGTGTCAGAGACATACGTACAACGATATCATACTAAACTGCTACAGGACAACTGCTTAGAGAGAATTCATATTGTCAGTGTCTGGTGTCAGGTAATAATGTGTCATACCATTTGCATATATTATATTGTTTCTTGGAGGAGGTTGCGAAATGATATATGTCTGAAGACTATAATATGTGATAATCATACCCAAGAACGGCAATTTTGGTTTTAAAATGGTGCTTGCCTCCTTGCATACCAGCACAAACGAGTATCACACAGAGAGGGACAATTGTTTGCAAATTGCGTTATCACGTGTAAAACATGCCCACACTGAGTGTAAAATTCAATTCTGCACTTGCAATGAGTTCGGTTCAGTTGTAGAAAACTACAGACATAATCAAAGCGACAATGCATTTCCGCTTTTAGGAAGAAACACAGCGAACTGCTTTGTCTTAAAACCACCATATCTGATTCACCTGTTGATAGGAGCCAGGAATTCACTCCATATTCCCACAAATAATTTAAGTCCCACTTTAACAGAATATTTGTCACATTTTAAATCATTTATCAAAATCAGAAAATAACGAACACAGGACGAAAGGAAACATTACCACTAAAACAGAATATTTGATCCATTTCAAATTTCCTTCCAGCTGAAACAAATTATGTTAAACTTTGGCAAGGGTTCGTAGCGTCCTATATCGTCAGGTGTTGATAACAATCAGGAGGTAACTCGAGATTCAATCTGTACCATCACTTCTGCAACTGTGAATCTGGACACATCACATTGCTTATTTTTATAAGAAGCAGAATCTGTCAAAAACAGACTGTCTAACATCTTACCTTTCGAGAATTGACAGTTAGGGGGTGTTGTACAGGAGGCGTCTAGATTCATGTACGCAGACACAATGCATTATCTGCACACGCCTAGAACAAGGTTAGTTGTAAATAGTGCACTTCGATCACGCCGAGTTGATGTCAAGGACGTAAGCAAACATCATATCAGTACAATAACGCCTCTTGCGTTTAACATTATGAATAAGTTGATTACGAGTTCATACTGGTAATGTCATAGGGTAATGTGCAGTATCGCCCTAAGCGAAGGGGCAAGTTGTCTTTACCATCTGAATATTCCATATCTGAATTGGGGGGAGGTGCCAAATGATACGATAGCGAATAGTAAGGTTGAGAAACAATAATCTTACTCAAGAGATGGAACTCTGTGAAAATGTGTTAAATGGGCTTCACACAATGTATCCATGAGGGGAATCGAACAAAAAACGAAACAACAAAGGCAAACATTCCTGCAGAAAGAAATGGTATCAAACGTTAACAAGGGTCCATAGCGTCCTATATCGTCAGGTGTCCATAACAACCAGGAAGTACCTCGAGATTCAATCTGTACCATCACTTCTGCAACTGTGAATCTGTATGCATCAACAACGTTGTTTAATTCCTCAAAAGCAGAGTTTATAACCAATCAGACTGACTAACTTATTTACCTTTCGAGAAGTGACAGTTAAGGGGTGTTGTACAGGTAGCGTCTAGATGCATGGACATGGACACAATCATGCCACGGCATTATCTACACACGCCCAGAAGGTCGGGTGTGAATAGTGTACTTCGATCAAGCTGTGTTGGATGTAATCTACGTAAGCTATTTCAGCCTCCACATTAATTCTTACACAATATATTTATTCAGCATGTAAGGACACTGTGACAACTAACACAGTGTTGGCAAAGCATCAACGCATACATGTATATTCTCAGGTGAAAGGTCCAGTGCTACGATACCAAGCAAAACATCACCTATTACTTCAGCCATATATAATTAATAAACATCACACTATTGTTGTAAGGGAAGTGAAAATATCATTCATCTACATAGAAATCTAGTAGCTACAAGAATATTTCAAACTTCAAAAAAAAATAAACCATTAAAAACATAGGTTACAATTCTCGGCTAATGGGAACGCAAACCTACAATGAATGGCAAAAGTTATATTCAATTGAAAACTGATGTGTCAGTAATTCAGATTAATTCTGATCTAAATAACACTCACACTTATCTTAACGAATATAGTATCATAGTTAGACATTTCGTTTTGTTCTTTTGCAATAGACTTTGTAATTAACACTAATAGTAAAACATGAATCATAACTGCACATACCAGCATCTGTTGCATACTGCGGTCTTGTGCAATATACCTGACACCTTCAGAGCTGGGTACAGAGATCGGTGTCTGTATTGTACTTGAAGAGTGTCATGCTGATGATGAAGACTTTTCTACCGATTGTAGTCGTTGAAGGATCCTGTTACGTTGTGGCCTGATATCAGTTCTCCTGTTCTCCAAAATCTACATCTGTAACAGTGGTGTACACTGTGTTATCAGAAGCATTGATAACTAACAGTTCGTTGTTAGCTCCATCCAGTACAAAACACAGTCGTAGGTCATAAGACTGGCCAACTCTCTTCTGGGTGAGTGGGATGGCTCTGAGGAGGGTGCTCTTGTAGGCAACCCGGAGACACAGGCTGCTGCTTGTGGTCGGGGCATGCAACAACACGTACACTCAGTCCAGTGAATTGACTGAAAGTAATATCTACAGGAGTGGGGTTCATAGCAGTCTGTGTATCATCCAGCCGTTTTGTCATAGAGAACCCAAGGTCTGCTTGATAGATGCACTGTTCACCGGGGCTGTTGGACGATCAGAGGTCAGGGCCCCGTTCCTCAAAGCGATCGTAGCGTTAAGATGATCGTAACTCCCATACTTTAACATAGACTTGCAACAGTCGTAGCGCTACGATCGCTTTGAGGAACGGGGCCCTGGACGCCAACATTGATGTGACCTCTTGTATCCGAGGGCGGTGGGGTAGCCTAGTGGTTAAAGCGTTGGTTCGTCACGCCGAAGACCCGGGTTCGAATCCTTACATGGGTACAATGTGTGAAGCCCATTTCTGGTGTCCCCCGCCGTGATGTAGCTGGAATATTGCTAAAAGCGGCGTAAAACCAAACTCAGTCAGTCAGTCAGTCAGTCTTGTATCCGACACCCTGTATCATCTTCATCAGAAGGGGTAGTACATCATCGACTAGTAAGATATCAGCCCTGTTAGTAACACTGTCTTTTACGACTGGAGTTATTCTTATACAGAGTACCGCCATATAGGTGGACTACTGCTGAATGTGGCGTAAACCTAGTGGTGCAGTGTGAGTATTTCCATTTATGGTGTCCCTCAGAGTGCTGAAATATTGCTAAAATTGGCGTAAAACTAAACTCACCCACTCTAACGTCCTGGGATTAGAACTTGTAACCAACACACAGATGCGAGTCTAAGAGATAAAACTCTGAATAAATAGCTTTGCACGGTCTCGTAAAATGACTAAAAGCAAGAATCATTATCGGAGACTCAGTCACGACCAATAGATCATAAATGACTGCTATCTTCATGAATTGCTTGATGGACCTGCCGAATAGTAACTTGCTAATGCATGCAACAGAAACGAGAGTCACGATTTACTGAGTGGTATCTACAGCACACAACTATGCATCTTGTTGAAACAAGTTGTCCGTCAATTCGTATGTCACGTGTGTTCACAAACACCGAAAGGTTTTGAAGTAAGGGCTCAGAATAGGATGGTCACGCCAATGATCACAGAGCAATATGTCTCCCTTAACTTTGGATTTCATTGAAACATATTTTATTCATTGAGGAAAAGGATTGGGCACAAGTTGTCCAACTTAATGACGCTCTCTCCCAATATTTACAACAATTATACAGAGAACATATACATGAGAGATCTTGAGTTTGAGAATAAAACAGATTAGGAGGTGAGGTGAGGAGAAATTGGGTTTATCGTCGTGCTTGAGAATATTTCGCTCATATGACGACGTGCATGCGTGTGTATGGGTATGTGCGGCTGCTTGTACTAGCCCAGACTGAAGCTGGTTTTATAGTGCTAGCCCACTGAGATACCATGCCGCAGTGAAGCATGAAAATCCCACTCAGACACATTATACTGACTCCGAGCCGACCAGTCCTTGTTGTACCCATTAATGCCGAGCGCCAGGCAGGGACCAACAAGTACCATATTTTAACGTCTTTTGGTATGACGCGGTCGGGGATCGAACCCGCGACCTTCCGCTCTCCGGGCGGACGCTCTAACCACTACACCACGGAGGCGGTTAACAGATTAGGAAGAACAGAGGAATCGTTTAGTTTGATTGATGTAGTGACGGACATGTTTGAAGATATTCAGATTTTCTTAAGTTGAGAGGTCTGCATTGCCATATAAAATGAGACATAGATCTGGTAAATATCTGTTTTGTAAAATATCTCTTATGTTAGCTAACAAAGTTTCTCTACGTGTTTTATAACGGGGACAAAAATCCAAGAAATAATGATATACATTTTCACAGAAACATCCACAAGAACAGGATGGATATAAATCATAGTTGAACGTACTTACATTGTATCGTAACTTTGTGTGTAAAATTGGCTCGTAACGCCGAAGACCCGGGTTCGAATCCCCACATGGGCACAATGTGTGAAGCCCATTTCTGGTGTTCCCCGCCGTGATGTTGCTGGAATATTGCTAAAAGCGGCGTAAAACCAAACTCAGTCAGTCAGTTGTGTGTAAAGTATTTAGCTTACGTATACCAGATGGAAAGTATGATGGGGCACTATTACGCCTTGTTGTAATGTTTCTTTTAAATGAGGAAATGGAGTCCCAGTTTCTCACCGTTGACAGGAGATTGTCCCAGGCTTTTATGGTTGACGGAATAAATGAAGATGCTGAATATTTTAGTCTTGTATTGGGTACAGTATAATTTTCAGCATCACGTAAGTTATAATGGGTTCTTTTTCCTACAACAGGTGGTAACAATTCATTTTAAAAAGACGGGGCGATGTCATATTTAATCTTATAAAACAAGTTTAATTTACGCTTCTTTCTTCTCTCTGATAGCAATTACATCCAGTCTCATAATAAAGAGCTCTACTCGGCGTGTACTTGGGTAGGCCAGTTACTATACGAGCTGCCTTTGGAGAAACTTTGGAGAAAGACATTACCAGTATCCATTACCTAGAGAAGCAGATTTCATTGGACATGAAAGGCTAAACAGTAATTTAGTTCTCGTTTATACACGCTTCAAAAAGAAGAAACGGATAAGCCATTTTTAGAAGAATTTATTGCGTTAGTTTAAGAGCAGTTATTTCATGTAATTTCACTCACTCACTCACTCACTCACTCACTACAAGCTAACCATCTTGCACCAACTGCGAAAACATGCAAAAAGTGTCAAAGCAGAAGAGATCGCGACAAGTCGAAAAGGCTTTAGTTAGATCATTTGTCGCTTTGGTTGATTGACCTTTCGCGTCTTTTACTAAGCTCGACGATGCGACAATGAACCTTCTAGTGAGTGAGTGAATATAGTTTTAAGCCGCTTTTAGCAATATTCCAACAACATCACGGCGGGGGACACCAGAAATGGGCTTCACACATTGTGCCCATGTGGGGAATCGAACCCGGGCCTTCGGCGTGACTAGCGAACGCTTTAACCACTAGGCCACCCCACCACCCCAGTACCTTCTGGGATGCCATAGTTGTAACGTCTGGCAGGTGGTGAAGTATGATGCGGTTTACAAGTGTTTGAGTGAGTTATTGTGACGCTGGACGCTTGTCGATCCACGACACTTGACGACGATGTAGACGGGATGGAGGAACGACAGCAGCACCATGCACAGCATCAGGATACACATCTGTGGAGGACGACAACGATGACTTAGCAATGTGGTGTAGACTCTTGTCATCATAAATGTGCACACACCAAGAGCCTGGGATTAGGGGTTCGGGTCTCGGTTAGCCCATTACGTTTGAAGTGGCCACTTAAAATTCGGTAACAGAAACTTTGAATGAGTGAGTGAGTTTAGTTTTACGCCGCACTGAGCAATATTCAAGCTATATGGCGGTGGTCAGTAAATAATCGAGTCTGGACCAGACAATCCAGTGGTCAACGGCATGAGCATCGATCTGCGCAATGGGGAACCGATGACATGTGTCAACCAAGCCAGCGAGTCCACCCGATCCCGTTAATCGCCTCTTACGACAAGCATGGGTTACTGAAGGCCAATTCTAACCCTTTGAATGAAGATACAGAACACCTTGACCAGCCTTCACAAATATTTAACATACATTATGTCATTCAATGTGCGCCCAATAGAGTGACAACAAGAAAGTAAATGGGGTGACTTTTAAGCCGGAACTGGTAATTACTGTATATCAAGACGGTGTTTTGTTTGGTTTGTTGGTAATACGCGGCACTAAGCAATATTTCAACAATATGACGGCTATCTGTACGTATGTAAAAGTAATACGGGGCGTAGTGACGGAAGGAGAGGACGATATGTACGTACGTGTGTATACGCTCCTTCGTAAGCGTACGACCAGTAGTACTAATACAGGGCGTACTGAAGAAAGGAGAGGACGATATGTACGTACGTGTGTATACGCTCCTTCGTAGGCGTACGACCAGTAATACAGGGCGTACTGTACGAAGGAGAGGACGCCTCCAGAGATGATCATCACCGTGTACAGGATACTGAAGTGTTCAGCTGGAAACCTGCAAATACATTCGGACATTTCAAAGTCGAACACAGTTTATTAACACGCGAGATAATGTTATTTTGCGACTTCAACAATGGAAGGAAGGCAGGGCCGATCTATACTCACACCTGGCAGAGCAAGAATTGATATACATACATACGTATACTTGGTAGACCAAGAACACAGCCATAATGTACTGATATTGTGAGACATACGTTCACCTGGCAGACAAACAATACAGCCACAATGCACTGATATTGTGAGACATACGTACACTTGAATGCACTGATATTGTGAGACAAACGCACACCTGGCAGACCAAGAACACAGCCACAATACACTGATATTGTGAGAGACATACGTTCACCTGGCAGACCAAGAACACAGCCACAATACACTGATATTGTGAGACATACGTACACCTGGCAGACCAAGAACACAGCCACAATACACTGATATTGTGAGACATACGTACACCTGGTAGACCAAGAACACATCCACAATGCACTGATATTGTGAGACATACGTACACCTGGCAGACCAAGAACACAGCCACAATGCACTGATATTGTGAGACATACGTACACCTGGCTGACGAAGGACGCTGCCATAGTGTACAGGAACGATCTGTACGCAGTGGTGAGGACAAAGATGGCGTACAGGACTTCCCGATGGGGGACGAATATGAGGACTGACAAGAGGACCCCAATCAAGGACGCCACACTCAAAGGTACAACGGCTGGCAGAAGTGACCGTTTCAAAGGCGTCGAGGCTAGATATGTAAACAGAGGTTTATGTGCACAGTAAATTTCCCATATGTTCATGAAAAACAGTTACTAAACCCAGTCACCCCCATTCAAAATATCTGTTACAAACTGTCGACTGTGCGACTCATAACAAAAAAAAATGTTATTCATGAAATAACATGTCCTGTGTTTATGTTCTTCCAAAGTCTAAAATGCCTATACAACGCCATTATAAATTTATAATGTGTACATGAAACCTAATCATCCAAACTACAGCTACCCAATGCAGAGTCTGAACAAGGGATTGACGCCATGTAATATTACTGTACAATTATACGAGCAACCTGACCTTTATATTTGGCCTTCTGAAGGTCGTACACGATGCCGCTCAGACAGGAAGTGACGTAACCAAACATGGTGGCGTACAGGAATACGTTGGTGAAATGACTGACTGTAACAATAAGGTTTTAGTTTGTCAGCAAAGACTTGGGCATGCTAGAGTGTTCACTAAAGTGACAATAAAACCTCAGCGTCAGTATGTGAGTGAGGTCAACGACCAATGAAATCACACAATTAATAAGAAAATGAACACTCATAATCTACGTATACAGAAAAAATTGTACCCATGAAGAAAGAAGGTTGAGCTAATGTATACAAATAGAGGACATTGAGGAATCAACAGTATACACACATACACGCACACGCACACACACACACACACATCACGTTTTCTACATATATAAACAAAACGAAACAAAGATGTAATGGTTGAAGCCAAATATTCTACACCATGTATAATAATATATCATTCATCGTTAAATGGGATGATTTTCAATTATTATATCTGTTCTGGTGAAAAGAAAAATCCTACAAGAAGTAAAATTTAGATATTCGGTTTGCCTCGAACACACAAGACGTATTAATTAGTTCATCATTTGCGTTCATAATGTTCGGTTCACAATATACAAAACCTATTTCTAGCTTTTCCTGAACAAGAAATATCGACCACTTACACACACTTAACTATTCCATAACCCGTACCCTGTAGTGTGTTGCCCCGTGTGATGTAGGTGAGGTATGGGTTCAGGAGGGAGGTGAAGTTGATGAACCTGACCTGCAAGATGTTGTACCACAGAAGGTGGAACAGGTAGAGCGGGGACAATAGGTACGTCTTTACCCCCGGGATCTTCACCCCAGGGGTACCTACTTTGGACGGATGAAGCTGTTTGTTTTCCTCCTGCTGGTGTTGTTCCCTGTCGCTGTCTGAAATATGTCACCAATATCAGTCAATTGTACGGGCTGGACTAGACTAGAATCTCGAAATGCTTTTTTACACCTGTCTTCGTGTTGAGAATTGACCTTTCTGTTTAATCATTAACATGCGGAAGGCAGACACCTCAACATGCTTCTAGCCATTCCAGCTTATCCAAAGCACCAATCGCGGCTATTTTATGTTATATCAAATGGAATCTGCTTTTGCGGATAGTCAAGACTGGATATTCGTTTGCACTGACGATGTATCCATATTTGGCTTTCTGATTTCATTATAAGTTTAAATTATTGTAAGGAAAGTTGTTGAATCACTGACATATTCCCTGATCGGTATTGGCCATATAACGGATATGACCATGACGCAATATAAAGATGGAACGTAGAAAACCCTTCAGGTGTCAACCAGTAGTCGTAATGAGACTAACTAATTATCTCCATTCTGATTACGGTCAGAACTGAAGAATACATATCCCTATCATTTTGCAACAACCCTGGGAGACTTCTAAACAAAAGAATGGTCCACGTATGAGCTATTTTTGTGTTACACAACAAGCATACACAAAGACACGTAATATCTAAACTAGATCTGTTCATTTTAACTTATATGTTTAATATTTGAATGAGATATAGGAATGTAAAATGAAGTAAAGATGTAAATTGATGTCAAATAAATGTCTATTCAGGCATTAACCCTTGGATCGAGGGCAACATAAATCTATGGAGATGCTGCTCGGTATTCATGAGTGAGTGAGTTTAGTTTTACGCCTCTTTTAGCAATAGTCCAGCAATATCACGACACAGGGAGACCAGAAATGGGCTCGGTATGCATGAGTGAGTGAGTTTAGTTTTACGCCTCTTTTAGCATAGTCCAGCAATATCACGACACAGGGACACCAGAAATGGGCTCGGTATGCATGAGTGAGTGAGTTTAGTTTTACGCCTCTTTTAGCATAGTCCAGCAATATCACGACACAGGGAGACCAGAAATGGGCTCGGTATGCATGAGTGAGTGAGTTTAGTTTTACGCCTCTTTTAGCATAGTCCAGCAATATCACGACACAGGGACACCAGAAATGGGCTCGGTATGCATGAGTGAGTGAGTTTAGTTTTACGCCTCTTTTAGCAATAGTCCAGCAATATCACGACACAGGGAGACCAGAAATGGGCTCGGTATGCATGAGTGAGTGAGTTTAGTTTTACGCCTCTTTTAGCATAGTCCAGCAATATCACGACACAGGGACACCAGAAATGGGCTCGGTATGCATGAGTGAGTGAGTTTAGTTTTACGCCTCTTTTAGCAATAGTCCAGCAATATCACGACACAGGGAGACCAGAAATGGGCGTCACACATTGTACCCATGTGGGGCTCGGTATGCATGAGTCTTATTGGTTCATATGAACGGATAGCAGTACTCACCTTTGACCTTGAATGGCTGCACTTCCTGTTCCTGATCCTGACCGCCAGGAGGCGTTGCTTGGTGATTCCTCTTGAACATTCCCGACGGCATCCAGCCGATAGCACTGATGACTGTCATCACGCTCGCCCCTGCCAGAACCAGATGGGTGATCATGAGTGATGCACCTGCTTCGTAGGCAAACTGCAACATTACGTTGTACGCCGCTTTTAGCAACATTCCAGCAATATCACGGCGGGGTACACCAGAAATGAGCTGCAGAGACTGTACCCATGTGGGAAATTGATAGAACAGAGAATTCAATTTATATTGAACAGGAGCCCTATTGATGTGACAGGTTAAGATCTTGCTTCATTTGGGGCGGTGGGGTAGCCTAATGGTTAAAGCGTTGGCTCGTCACGCCGAAGACCCGGGTTCGAATCCCCACATGGGTACAATGTGTGAAGCCCATTTCTGGTGTCCCCCGCCGTGATGTTGCTGGAATATTGCTAAAAGCGGCGTAAAACCAAACTCAGTCAGTCAGTCTTGCTTCATTTATGGATTTTGCATGAAAGTAATGGCTTGGTGGAGCGTAAAATGACATGGCTCAGTGATTGTGAGGCAGGCACACTGTATCATGTATGTCACGTGTCTCTATTTAAATACCATTATTCATCCTCTTTGTGCTATGAATGAATTCCTGTGATTAATTCACTCAATGGAGTCGGTTTCATTGGATATTCAAACATTATCTGGAATTTACTGTTTGATATTTCACATTCCTATGTCACCTTTCACTATGTTCCTAGCAATATTCCAGCATCTCGAATTCCCCCTGGATAAGGATTCAGAAAGACATGCTCAATTCTCAATTCGTACTAAGCAATTTTGTTAGATATATGCCGGCTGTCTGAAACTAATTGAGTCTGGATCAGACAATCCATTGACTAATATCATGAGAGAACTGTGCATTGACGCAATTGAGATACGATGACATGCATCAAGCACGTCAGAAGGCCTGACCACGCGACTCCGTGAGTCGTCTCTTACGACAAGCATGGGATGCTGAAGACCAATTCTAACCCGGATCCACACAGGGTAATAGTTAATACGATACAACAATAAAAGTAGAATTTATGAAGCGTGCTGCAGTGAGTGAGTTTAGTTTTACACCGCACTCAGCAATATTCCAGCTATATGCATGAGCATCGATCTGCGCAATTGGGAACCGATGACATGTGTCAACCAAGCCAGCGAGCCTGACCACCCGATCCCGTTGGTCGCCTATTACGACAAGCATGGGTTACTGAGATCGATTCTAACCCGGATCTTCATGGGTGCGTGCTGTAGTGACGTACTTTGATGAAGAGCATTACGGAGCCGGCGAAGTCGTAGCCTCCACATATGAGGGATGTCACAGTGCCGCTCGTCGTGGAGAACAGATACGACACCTGTAGGACATGAAGCGAAGAAGAACTGAGAAGGTGAATGAATGTGCCAGATGAACTGTCTCTTTTGCACAACTACAGTAAAGGCCTACACATACACATGTCTAAGCCTTAATATTCGCTATGACTAGCCTGGACTTCTAAAATCGTCATATATAGAAACCTTCAATAGAAACCTTTAGATCCAACTCTCTAAATACAGGTCCAACTCTCTAACTGTATTTTTGACTAATAACACCTACAGAATCACGTCTGTTGTGACCAACATCATTATTCAGTATCTACCTGTAGATTCTATATCCATGTTCACTCGTCATAAGAATCCTACGGTTTGAACTATCTACCTGTATATTCGTCATTAGAAACCTGCGATTAAAACAACGTTTATAGTTTTCAGAAGTTTACAGCTCTAACTATCTACCTGTATATTGGTGAGAAACCTTCAGCTCAAGCTATCTACCTGTATATTCGTGAGAAACCTTCAACTCTAACTATCTACCTGTATATTCGTGAGAAACCTTCAACTCTAACTATCTACCTGTATATTCGTGAGAAACCTTCAGCTCAAACTATCTACCTGTATATTGGTGAGAAACCTTCAGCTCAAACTATCTACCTGTATATTGGTGAGAAACCTTCAACTCTAACTATCTACCTGTATATTCGTGAGAAACCTTCAGCTCTATCTATCTACCTGTATATTCGTGAGAAACCTTCAGCTCTATCTATCTACCTGTATATTGGTGAGAATCCTTCAACTCAAGCTATCTACCTGTATATTGGTGAGAAACCTTCAACTCTAACTATCTACCTGTATATTCGTGAGAAACCTTCAACTCTAACTATCTACCTGTATATTCGTGAGAAACCTTCAGCTCTATCTATCTACCTGTATATTGGTGAGAATCCTTCAACTCAAGCTATCTACCTGTATATTCGTGAGAATCCTTCAGCTCAAACTATCTACCTGTCTATTCGTGAGAAACCTTCAGCTCAAACTATCTACCTGTATATTCGTGAGAAACCTTCAGCTCTATCTATCTACCTGTATATTGGTGAGAAACCTTCAGCTCTAACTATCTACCTGTATATTCGTGAGAAACCTTCAGCTCTATCTATCTACCTGTATATTCGTGAGAAACCTTCAGCTCTATCTATCTACCTGTATATTCGTGAGAAACCTTCAGCTCTATCTATCTACCTGTATGTTCGTGAGAAACCTTCAGCTCTATCTATCTACATGTATATTCGTGAGAAACCTTCAGCTCAAACTATCTACCTGTATATTCGTGAGAAACCTTCAGCTCTATCTATCTACATGTATATTGGTGAGAATCCTTCAACTCTAACTATATCTACCTGTATATTGGTGAGAAACCTTCAGCTCTATCTATCTACCTGTATATTCGTGAGAAACCTTCAGCTCTTACTATCTACCTGTATATTCGTGAGAAACCTTCAGCTCTTACTATCTACCTGTATATTCGTGATGAGAAGCCCCAGTCCTGCTACACCAACTGTCCAGTATCCAACGAATATCAACCAAGCAGTCTCTGAAATAATATCATGTCTGTATCTCAAATATTTCATCATTTCTTTACAACGAGTTTTCATACTTAACACGATACATCATTCATATTCAGTTCGTTAAATCTTCCTCCAAGTATCTTTGTACTGTTATGGTGCGCTATAACATTAGAATATTGCTGTTAATCTTGTACGTAACAGTCTTCCATGATGTTGGTTA
Organism: Haliotis rubra; assembly: GCF_003918875.1. Taxonomy (NCBI): domain Eukaryota; kingdom Metazoa; phylum Mollusca; class Gastropoda; order Lepetellida; family Haliotidae; genus Haliotis; species Haliotis rubra. Next base: position 431,764 of record NW_025767449.1, on the reverse strand, counting down.
ATTTCATATTAAAAGCACATGCTCAAAAAACAAAGCTATTGTTCACTTTATTTTGTATGGCAGTGTTATGAATAATTATTCATAGTCAACCCACCATTCGTCACGAAGGCCACACAGAGGCAGCCGAAGACAAACAGGACCCTGAAATGTGTAATTGAAAGTTAATTAATAAAAGTGACTACTGATATTAAATACACATATAAAGGTAGCCATCAGGAGTTAATTGCAAGCGCTGCTTAATCCCACAGTGAGGTTTCGTCACGGTGTTCCCATACATCTATTAGTTACAACAAGAGAACCGATTGGGACGTTTTTAAACCATCTTCATGTAAGTTCTTCAGTGTTCGAGCATCCTTCTTTAAAGGTAGATATATTATCACCATTAAACGTTCCACGCTACCATAAAAGGACAATGAGAATAAGGACTCTTACGTCATAATTTCCTTTTCAACTGACTGTCACATACCAAGTTTTTTCAAATTGCAATTTACCAAATTCCTATTCTGAGACGCTTGGTTCCAATCCGTCTATGAATTAGGCCAACCAGAAGTGTTCCTATGAAAGACACACTACCGGAAATCGTCTGCCCTAAAGCAATTATTGAATCCTGGGCTTTGCATTTCACACTTCCGGTAGCGAATCCTTCACACGTTTGCGTTGAATTGTATTGCTCCGTAAAGCCCTTTAAACTCTTATTCATATATTGTCCGTGCGTCCCGTTTGGGTATTCTGAGTATGTCTGACTCGTGCGGTCTACGTATGACGGGGATGTTGATTCTATGATATATAACAAGTTGGAGCCAGAAGTCATGTTTTGGTTGCTGTGAGAGTTCTGCGAAGAATTTGTTGTACAGAGATGAGAATATAGTCCCTCCTCCTTGATGATGTAGACAAGAGACGGCCATCCGTACATGACTCCGCCGAACAATGACGTCTCCACGACTGCCCACGTCGCCACAAGGAGACGATACCTATGAGGGTCCAGCATGATTCCAAATGGTAAACTGGATGAGAATTGGTTACAATTATTCAAAAGAAAAAAAGGAAAAATGAGGGATGAGTGAGATGGGAGGGTGGGGGTTGGGGGGTATGAAAAGTGGTGAGAAAAGTGAGAGGAAGGAGAGGGCAGAGACAATAGGGGGAGAGAGAAAGAGGTGAGCGAGAGAAGGGGGTTAGAGAGAGACAGAGTTGAGAGAGAAGTGAGTGAGTGAGTTTAGTTTTACGCCGCACTCAGCAATATTCCAGCTATATGGCGGCGGTCTGTAAATAATCGAGTCTGGACCAGACAATCCAGGGATCAGCAGCATGTGTATCGATCTGCGCAATTGGAAACCGATGACATGTGTCAGCAAAGTCAGCTAGCCTGACCACCCGATCCCGTTAGTCGCCTCTTACGGCAAGCATTGGTTGCTGAAGATCAATTCTAACCCGGATCTTCATGGGTGCGTGCTGTAGTGACGTACTTTGATGAAGAGCATTACGGAGCCGGCGAAGTCGTAGCCTCCACATATGAGGGACCAATTCTAACCCGGACCTTCACGGGTGGTTGAGAGAGAAAGGAGTGAGCGAGAGAGAGAGGTGGAGAGAGAAAGATGTGAGAAAGAGAAAGGGTTAGAGAAAGGAGTGAGAGAGAGAAAGAGGTGGAGAGAGAAAGATGTGAGAAAGAGAAAGGGTTAGAGAAAGAGATGAGAGAGAAAGGAGTGAGAGAGAGAAAGAGGCGGAGAGAGGAAGAGGTGGGCGAGAAAGGGTGAGAAAGAGATGAAAGAAAGAAGAGGTGAGAGAGGGAAACAGGTGAGATAGAGAGGTGAGAGGAAGTACAGGGGCGAGACAGATGAGACGGAAAGAGGTGAGAGAGGGAAGAGGTGCAGAAAGATGTGAGAGAGAAAGGGTTGAGAGGGAGAGCGAGAAAGGTGTGAGATGGAAAGGGGTGAGATAGAAAGTGGTGAGAGAACGAGATGAACGAGAGAAAGAGGTCGGAGAAAGAAAGAGATGCAAGAAAAGAGATGGGAAAGAGATGAGAAAGAAAGATATTTGAAAGATTAGAGATGGAAAAAAGGTGAGATGGGAAAGAGGTGAGAGAGAGAGAGAGAGAAATGGGAGATGTTCTTATATCACCAAAATTGGAGAGTGAGTGAGTGATGAGAGGTGATATTAGAGGACTGATGTGAGACAGGTGAGAGAGAAAGGGAGAGTGTGTGTGTGTGGGGCATGTAATATAAAATATAACGCTTACTCTGTTGATTAGCATACTCTCACAACACAAAAAACATGTACATTAGTGTATATGAACGTCATGCACATGTCACAGATGAAAACCTATCCTCACTGTTTCCTAGCAATAATCAGCATACATATACACACGGTACCTCGACAAACTGCAATGTTCAGTGCCTACCTGTACAAGGGGCTCCTCCAGGGGCAATATGATCTCCGTTATAGGAGCAAGGACATAACATTGTGCTCCTCTGACGACCTCCACTCTCATACTATCTCCCTCCCGAAACATGGATATAAACAGCGCGATGCTTTCAGCCCGACGCCGTCGCCTTGACACACATAGATATACATGGTCCGTCGATATTCGTGCGTTGAAGGGTCAGGTAACATTATCACTGCGTTAAATGACATGTCCGACTTACATATACAGATTCAGGGCCCTTGAAGCGGTGTTGGTGTTAAAGCTCACACTGGGCCCGTTAAAGGCCGTTCTGGTTCATTGCATGAGGGCTGTGTTAACATGGGGGATAGACTGCGGCCTGCTATGAGTTTTGAACTAGTTTTTTGTATCAGTTGACCGGGAACGGCGTGCATACTATAACGGTAAACTCTGTATGGCTGATATCTGTACTGTTGCCACGTTAATTTTTAACTGTCAACCTCTCAGGCCATCTACCAATCTTTTGTTTGCTTGCTTGCATGTTTGTTTGTTTTTTCTTTGTTTAACCAGCCATTCTCAGTTAAAATATACTATTGCCAGTGGAAACTCGCGGGAAACGCAGTGTTTGATGTTCGATAAATTGCATTACTTTTCATGAAGTACAAGCATTAGAGAATCTGTTACTAAATATAGTTGCAAGCAACGACGAGGGCTCCTCGGCTTTAGTTCTGTCTAGCCTTTTGTGCCTGTCACATATTTGATGAAAGTTGTAATAGTTATAGTTAATATGAATCATTCCACTGCTTGTCTTTGGAGATACATTACTGCAATCAGTAGTTATAATCGACACTGATAGCCCACTTGTACAGGTACATTTTGGTCGAAATCGGAAGGTTGGTTTGAGAGTTACGGGTGTTTGAATTGTATTTGAGGGCTAGAAATCATCGTCCAAAAATGGAGCCAGAACACGTTTTTGACAGGCGAGCGGATCTTCCAAATACGGCCGGGGTCGCGGGGGTGATGTACCTTTTAAGAAGTTCTGGAGAAGAAATAGTTCCCTCTTTAAATGGCTGTATCTCAGTTGTTCTTTGGTCTACGGTCAAAACAATTAGTTTTCTGGAATCACCAAGACTTCATCTATCGTACTGGCACTTTGTGCAGAATTGGCACATTTTGGGAGCAAACTACTCAGAAAACTCCTGAAAAACATGGCCAAAAACTGAAAACAAAAATAGCTGCCAAACGGTACAATTTAGCGACTTGACCCGTCCAGGCAAAATTGTTGGGAATTCGATTGTGCATCTGTACAAGAGATTTGGAAGTGTTGGAACAATTAGCTATTGAGATATTTGCTGTCAAACTTTGAACATGTGGAACTAATTTTGAATTATCCCCCTTTTGCTATTGGGCCCAGAGCCTAGAGATTTTTAAGGGGAATATCTTCACCTCCGTAGGCATCTGTGTGATGTTTTGTACCGATTCGGAGCATTGGTTTAGGAAGTTTGTTTGGTACAAGAATCGGCGGAATAATAAATAATAAATTAAATAATAATAATAATAATCCGAACGATTACAATAGGTCTCTTGTGTAGAGGCAAGGAGCCCTAAATATTCAGCACTCAGGAACCAACAATTACCTTGCAACAACTCTTTATACTATTTTACCTTGAAGTATCACGTGACGACATCAAAGTCACAATGACCAGCTGCTTTTCAAACAGCAACACATTGGTATTTTCAAAAATTGAGTTGTTACACAGACGGCAAAGAATGGTTTTCATGAAACATGTCTAAAATTATGGAATTATTCAACTTCATGAACCAATACATTATCATAATGTTTTAAAGCTGTAACCCGGGAACATCATACATCATGTGGCAACACAGTAGTCACCCTTACCTTTGAAAAACACTTATTCCACTCCAGGAAACTCTCGTTCATCAAAGCTCACGTTCGAATGACATAACCACTGCTTCCAACACGTGATTGCATATGGTGGTTGTGGTGCACATTTTTACTTACACGGAATTTCTGAACATCTACTAAACATATTTGTATGTATAAGTATGACTGACTGACTATGGTTTTACGCCGCTTTTAGCAATCTTCCAGCAATATCACGGCAGGGGACACCAGAAATGGGCTTCACACATTGTACCCATGTGGGGATTCGAACCCGGGCCTTCGGCGTGACGAGCGACTGCTTTAATCACTAGGCTACCCAACTGCCCGTGTAAGAATGATGGTGAAAGTATGATGGTGAATGTGAAAACGAATGCAGATAGATAATACCTGTGCACGTGTATCTCTGTGTGAGCGCCTCTGTGTTTACCACTGATACTATGTGTGCATGTGTGTTTGTGCGCGCGCGTGCGTGCGTGCGTGTGTGTGTGTGTGTGTGTGTGTGTGTGTGCGCGCGCGCGCCCGCGTGCGTGTGTGTGTCATGTTTAATTTCAAGAGTATAATTTTATGTAATTCATTTTATCCATCTCACGTATTTTTAAGCTCTTTAAGTCTCTAATAGCCTTCTGGCGGCTTGTGCATCCACAGCTCTATAAATTTATGTATACATTATATTTGAGACTAAAATAAACAACTACTACTAAATTGCAACACGTAAATTACATCGATCGAAGGGCATAACTTACCTGTATGCGTTTCATACAAATGTTAGTTACGTCTCATTCGTAAAATTCAATTGTATTATAAGGGTGGCAAGTGAAATTATTTGTATGCGATTTCAAGTGTCAACAATTAGCTAAGAATATTTTGTTTCAAACTTCTTTCGCCCGTTGTTAAATAATTATATACAGTTAATAAGAAAATAAGTCGAGCATTGATTCAAACTCTAATACTATAGAGCATTGTCTTTCTTCGGTTGTGCATGTGTTACAGTCAATGTGTAGAATCGTGCAATTTGTAAATTGCCTGAAAAATGAGTCGATTTATTTGACAGATTAACTGAAAGTCAGTTTCAATGTGTATTATCAATATTGGTGTATGAAAACTTAACGTTTAGAGAAAACCTAAGACACAGACACTCAAGGGACATCTTTATTGACATTAAACAATATTTCAACAATATTTCAAAATATAAAAAAGCATTGGGTGACATTGTTTGCTCACATTTTGTTTGCACAAGTGAGGCTTTCGTGGCACCTGCTTCTGCATTTTACTCATGTCCAGTCGGAATACCTCACTGACTTACATGCTCATGACGACGACGTTGATGATGCTGATAATGCTGATGATGATCTTACGAACGCCTACCGACATGATGCGTATACTGTACAGGGGCCGCTAGACCAGTTAGTGAGTGAGTGAGTTTAGTTTTACACTGCTTTTAGCAATATTCCAGCAATATCACGGCGGGGGACCCCAGAAATAGGCTTCATATACTGTACCCATGTTGGGGATCGAACCCAACTTCGGTGTGACCAACGGACGCTTATAGGTCAGTTAGTGTGTGAGCGATAGAGGGAGATTGTGACCGTTTGAGAGAGCAACTTTTGACTCTGTGCAAAGTTGCATATTTAATTTATGTTAAGCCTATAATCCCACTAATCCCTTGCTTGAAATTGTAATGTGTTTAGCCCATTTCAGGTGTCTCTCGCAGTGATATTGCTGGAATTTTGCTTAAAGCGGCGTAAAATTCAACTCACTCACTCTCTTTATTAGCTAAACGAAACATTTCATTTCTTCCGTAAAAGTTAATGTTGTACATTTTGTATGTTCCAAAATGGGGATGGCACGCCCTTTTTCATTACCGGCCAAATATTACAGGTATTACACATTGCTGAAGCCAGTCATGACTAATGATAGGTGATAAAATAAGTACATGTTGTTATCTATGTTTGATTTATGGGATAAATACCTGTTTATGATAAAATTGCTGTGATGTCATCGAACCACCGACCTTCCCCTCTCCAGACAGACGCTCAATCCTCTACACCACTTGGTCGTATTATCAAAGTGTGCCTTGAACAAATACGTTTCTATGAGTGAGTCGGGTTTTACGCCGCTTTAAGCAATATTCCAGCAATATCACTGCGAGAGACACCTGAAATGGGCTTCACACACATTCGCGTCGAACCCAGACCATTTCTGGGTACCCAACCGACCCTATTCCAGTGCGAACCGCTCACTGTCAGGCTGACATTGCATCTTCCGACCAAGAAGCCTATGGTGCTGACAAATCAATCATGATAATCACTGCATGCCTGCGATCAGGGGATTCACGTTACTCAAGGGACGTCACTCTGTACAGACTTGACGACCGTCCTCCACATGTCCCTATTTCGCCACGCAATATACAGTCTGTTGGATTTCATTTGAGACAGATGAATTGCTCACTAACACAAAATCTAATACTTGCAACAAAACCAAATTTTGCACAGTTACGTGAAATAGACAGACCAACTCTGATGATTTGTCTCATAATTTTGGACACACGAATAAAAAAGTTGTTTGGCATTATTTTGTTGTCACTTTTCGCGATGTTTTACGATGGGAGACCACTTGCAGGTAGAACAGCCAGGTGTGCGAGTTGCACGTGTCAAGATGAAATTTCACCACACACGGGTGATGATTACTTGGCTGTTCTACCAGCAAGTGGTCCCCCCTTGTACAAAATAGCGAAAAGTGACAGCAAAATAATGACCGTTTGTTAAACAACTTTTATAATCGGGTGTCCACAATTGTGACACACATCAATCAGAGTTGGTCTGTCGATTTTATGTGACTGTGCAACATTTGGTTGTGTTGCAATTGTTAGATTTTATGTTAATGAGCAATCCATCGGTCTCAAATGAAATCAAACGGACTGACTTACCTTCTCCAAACTGTTCTCAAAGTTTGACAATTATGTCGAGGCCTTCTCATAACACCAACGCACTGTTCGAAGATGTATTTTAAACAAGATCCATCAGTAAATCAATGTGAAATTTCTGAAAGTCAATTCAATAGAGGAATTTCACTAAATAACCGCCACATACAAGTAAGTTATGGAAACTGGATTTATGCAGATTGATTCCTTGTATTAGGTAACATTATCGATCAGTACAATCAGTAAGATTGAACTTACCACGTATAACACATGAACATACTTGTTAAAACCCTTTTGCAATATGGGCCATGGCCTTGAATCCTCGAAATATAGTGTCTGTCTGTCTGTCTGTCTGTCTGTCTGTGATAACCTTGAATGTAAAAGAATCTATTCCAGCGTTATTGTAAGAAATTGTTATGAAGATATGCATACCTTTTCATACAAAAAACGTGTAAGTTATTTTGAAATAATTGCTAAGGATGTTGTCGTTTAACATAAACTGACGGGCAACATTTGGATTTATTTTAAAAAACAACAAAAACCTGTGTTTTCTTGTGACTTACACGACTTACAAGTTACCCAAACCCCACAGATGAATACTATGCATTTGTCATATAGATCTGCCACAGTGAATGGTTCCTTTAGGAATAAAAGCATGTAAAAATGTAAAATATATTACAGTCTCTTAAATAAAATTGAAATTAATTGTCAAAACATACAAAATCAAGTTGCATATGTGAATAGTCCAACGCGGAATATTTCACAAAGATGCAATAGGTTTAGAGGCTTGATCACCGATCCCAACAAAGCTGGGATTGGCAAGGGTGACACAAAACTTGAAGTACAAACGTAATCTGTATTAAGTAGAATGTTATTAAGCAAAAAAGGTCTACGCAGTTCAGAGTGGCTTGTTTGCAGCTGTTATTTGCATCTGTTATATGGCATCATCATGATGACCCCCATCCCACATACCCCCACAAACGCTCCCCCATCCCACACACGCCCATACCCCATCAGAAAACTGGTGTAGTGGTTAGAGCGTCCGCCCGGAGAGTGGAGTGGTTAGAGCAAACGGTTCGTTACAACCGTAGTTGGTTATGTGCATTACAATATACAGCATGGTGTTAGGACCGGCAAACAACTCGTTACATCCGTAGTTGGTTATATACATTACAATATACAGCATTGTGTTAGGACCAGCAAACAGCTCGTTACAACCGTAGTTGGGTCTATGCATTACAATATACAGCATGCTGTTAGGACCAGCAAACAGCTCGTTACAACCGTAGTTGGGTCTATGCATTACAATATACAGCATGGTGTTAGGACCGGCAATCAACTCGTTACATCCGTAGTTGGTTATATACATTACAATATACAGCATGGTGTTAGGACCAGCAAACAGCTTGTTGCAGCCGTAGTTGGTTATATACATTACAATATACAACATGGTGTTAGGACCAGCAAACAGTTCGTTACAACCGTAGTTCGTTATATACATTACAGTATACAACATGGTGTTAGGACCAACTAACGGTTCGTTACATCCGTAGTTGGTTATATACATTACAATATACAGCATGGTGTTAGGACCAACAAACAGCTCGTTACAACCGTAGTTGGTATTACACATTATAATATACAGCATGGTGTTAGGACCAGCAAACAGTTCGTTACAACCGTAGTTGGTTATATACATTACAGTATACAACATGGTGTTAGGACCAACTAACGGTTCGTTACATCCGTAGTTGGTTATATACATGACAATATACAGCATAGTGTTAAGACCAACAAACAGTTCGTTACAACCGTAGTTGGTTATATGCATTACAATATACAACATGGTGTTAGGACCAGACAACAGCTCGTTACAGCCGTAGTTGGGTATATGCATTACAATATACAGCATGGTGTTAGGACCAGCAAACAGCTCGTTACAACCGTAGTTGGTTATATACATTACAATATACAGCATGGTGTTAGGACCAGCAAACAGCTCGTTACAGCCGTAGTTGGGTCTATGCATTACAATATACAGCATGGTGTTAGGACCAGCAAACAGCTCGTTACAGCCGTAGTTGGGTATATGCATTACAATATACAGCATGGTGTTAGGACCAGCAAACAGCTCTTTACAACCGTAGTTGGTTATATACATTACAATATACAACATGGTGCTAGGACCAACTAACGGTTCGTTACATCCGTAGTTGGTTATATACATTACAATATACAGCATGGTGTTAGGACCAACAAACAGCTCGTTACAGCCGTAGTTGGTTATATACATTACAATATACAGCATGGTGTTAGGACCAGCAAACAGCTCTTTACAACCGTAGTTGGTTATATACATTACAATATACAGCATGGTGTTAGGACCAGCAAACAGCTCGTTACAACCGTAGTTGGGTCTATGCATTACAATATACAGCATGCTGTTAGGACCAACAAACAGTTCGTTACAACCGTAGTTGGACCTATGCATTACAATATACAACACGGTGTTAGGACCAGACAACAGTTCGTTACAACCGTAGTTGGGTATATACATTACAATATACAGCATGGTGTTAGGACCAACAAACAGCTCGTTACAACCGTAGTTGGTTATATGACATTACAATATACAGCATGGTGTTAGGACCAGACAACAGCTCGTTACAACCGTAGTTGGTTATAGACATTACAATATACAGCATGGTGTTAGGACCAACAAACAGCTCGTTACAACCGTAGTTGGGTCTATGCATTACAATATACAGCATGCATGGTGTTACAACCGTAGTTGGACCTATGCATTACAATATACAACACGGTGTTAGGACCAGACAACAGCTCGTTACAACCGTAGTTGGTTATAGACATTACAATATACAGCATGGTGTTAGGACCAGACAACAGCTCGTTACAACCGTAGTTGGTTATAGACATTACAATATACAGCATGGTGTTAGAACCAGCAAACAGCTCTTTACAGCCGTAGTTGGGTATATGCATTACAATATACAACATGGTGTTAGGACCAACTAACGGTTCGTTACATCCGTAGCTGGTTATATGCATGACAATATACAGCATGGTGTTAGGACCAGCAAACAGCTCGTTACAACCGTAGTTGGGTCTATGCATTACAATATACAGCATGCTGTTAGGACCAGCAAACAGCTCGTTACATCCGTAGTTGGTTATATGCATTACAATATACAGCATGCTGTTAGGACCAGCAAACAGCTCGTTACAGCCGTAGTTGGGTATATACATTACAATATACAGCATGGTGTTAGGACCAGCAAACAGTTCGTTACAACCGTAGTTGGGTCTATGCATTACAATATACAGCATGGTGTTAGGACCGGCAAACAACTCGTTACAGCCGTAGTTGGCTATATACATTACAGTATACAACATGGTGTTAGGACCAACAAACAGTTCGTTACATCCGTAGTTGGTTATATACATTACAATATACAGCATGGTGTTAGGACCAGACAACAGTTCGTTATAACAGTATTTGGTTATATACATCACAATATACACATTGTGTTAGGACCAACTAACGGTTCGTTACATCCGTAGTTGGTTATATACATGACAATATACAGCATGGTGTTAGGACCAACAAACAGTTCGTTACAACCGTAGTTGGTTATATACATGACAATATACAGCATGGTGTTAAGACCAACAAACAGTTCGTTACAACCGTAGTTGGTTATATACATTACAATATACAGCATGGTGTTAGGACCAACAAACAGTTCGTTACAACCGTAGTTGGTTTTATACATTATAATATACAACATGGTGTTAGGACCAGCAAACAGTTCGTTACAACCGTAGTTGGTTATATACATTACAATATACAGCATGGTGTTAGGACCTACTAACAGCTCTTGACAACCGTAGTTGGTTATATACATTACAATATACACATTGTGTTTGGACCAACTAACGGTTCGTTACATCCGTAGTTGGTTATATACATGACAATATACGGCATGGTGTTAAGACCAACAAACAGTTCGTTACAACCGTAGTTGGGCCTATGCATTACAATATACAGCATGGTGTTAGGACCAGACAACAGCTCGTTACAACCGTAGTTGGTTATAGACATTACAATATACAGCATGGTGTTAGGACCAGACAACAGCTCGTTACAACCGTAGTTGGTTATAGACATTACAATATACAGCATGGTGTTAGAACCAGCAAACAGCTCTTTACAGCCGTAGTTGGGTATATGCATTACAATATACAACATGGTGTTAGGACCAACTAACGGTTCGTTACATCCGTAGTTGGTTATATACATGACAATATACAGCATGGTGTTAGGACCAGCAAACAGCTCTTTACTGCCGTAGTTGTTTATATACATTACAATATACAACATGGTGTTAGGACCAGCAAACAGCTCGTTACATCCGTAGTTGGTTATATACATTACAATATACAGCATGCTGTTAGGACCAGCAAACAGCTCGTTACAACCGTAGTTGGGTATATGCATTACAATATACAGCATGGTGTTAGGACCAGCAAACAGCTCGTTACATCCGTAGTTGATTATATGCATTACAATATACAACATGGTGTTAGGACCAGCAAACAGCTCGTTACAGCCGTAGTTGGGTATATACATTACAATATACAGCATGGTGTTAGGACCAGCAAACAGTTCGTTACAGCCGTAGTTGGTTGTATGCATTACAATATACAGCATGGCGTTAGGACCAGCAAACAGCTCGTTACAACCGTAGTTGGTTATATGCATTACAATATACAGCATGGTGTTAGGACCAGCAAACAGCTCGTTACAGCCGTAGTTGGGTATATGCATTACAATATACAGCATGGTGTTAGGACCAGCAAACAGCTCGTTACATCCGTAGTTGGGTACATGCATTACAATATACAGCATGGTGTTAGGACCAGGAAACAGTTCGTTACATCCGTTAATTCGTTAAATGCGTGTTTGTTATTACCGTAGTTATTTTCTTATTCCTGATCGTTACATGGGGGTGTACTTCGGTAAATCATCTACATCTGATATTAACATGATTCTTCATGGCGATTCACGAAAACAGAAATAACGTCCGCACAAGATATGCACCTCGCGTCCCCGGTGCTGTTTAGCGATATTTAATCACGCTAACCAGCCGCCATTGGGTCGTATGGATTACAGGTTAAGCCAACCTAAATCCCGATTAGTCGCACAGTGGTAGAGTTGGGAATTGTCACAAGGTCACAGCGCCTGTACATGTCAACAGTGATAAGCTGGTATGTCAATTTATTACCCACGTGGTCAACGTATGGGTAGTTGCATACTAATCTCGTACGTCACACGTGTGTCGTATCGCGTTGACCTGTGTCGTAACGACTTGACCTGAGATCCTAACGATTTGATTGGATAACCGATGACCTCTCAATTAGGTCACACTCTGACGTAACTATTTTTTCATTCATAACAAACACGTGAATTCATTCATTCTACAACTTAAATGCATTGTGGGAATGTAAACATTGCGAACGTTGCCGTGTCGCTGTTTAATTGTGAGTCGAACTGAGACATTATATCCGTCGAATGGGTACAATGAGTAAAGCCCATTTCTGCTGTCCCCCGCCGTGATATTGCTGGAATATTGCTAAAAGCGGCGTAAAACCAAACTCAGTCAGTCAGTCAGTCCGTCGAAAAACAAACGCAATGTTTCCACCAGTGATGTTAGCCGAATGAAGCAACTGCAAACCAAGAAACGGAGTAGTTTACTGTAGGAGGCTGTACGAGGCGATGACAACTGACATGCATCGTGACGTCGGTTACCAAGGCAGTGACGTCATTACAGTGTGACGTCATGCAAATAATGCACTACAGTACAAAACTCTTCCGCAACCTCTTTATGAAACCGGTTTCGGTTTGAAACCATTAAAATAACACAAATACGCTATTTTGTCAATTTAATGCATGTAAGACGTGGGTAATAAATAAAATACCACACGAGGTCTCATAACATACGAATTATACGAAACTCGTGACCTTCCTATGGTTTCTGATCTCGCTTTCGCTCTGTCAGATACCATAGGAAAGACACTCGTTTCGTATAATTCGTAAGTAATGAGACCTCGTGTAGTTTTCCGTAAAACTTTTAAGTTTGAAATTCTTTCTTCACTATTCAGCTACAGCTTAAGAAAACACACCACCAAACCAATATGCAAATTGACGAATAAACATGGAAGTGAATTTCTTATTTGGTTCTTATGTATTGTTCACTACAGAGAAACCTATTCAATTATTTACGTTAAATGGAATGTTACGACAACGTAAAATACGTTAGTATCCAATAAAATTGTGACGGCGTTAAAATGACGTATCACAACGTCACGTCCTAACGTTGTGACAACGTATATGGGAGTTCACAGAATAACGTCGTGACAACGTAAATGGGAGTCCATAGAACAACGTTGTGACAACGTAAATGGTAGTCCACAGAACAACGTCGTGACAACGTAAATGGGAGTCCCCAGAACAACGTCGTGACAACGTAAATGGTAGTCCACAGAACAACGTCGTGACAACGTAAATGGGAGTCCACAGAACAACGTTGTGACAACGTAAATAGGAGTCCACAGAACAACGTTGCGACAACGTGAAATTGTTAGCTGGGATACTCGTTCATGCGCATGATACAAAAGTCGGAAATGTCTCAGACTAAACCGTTTGGACTGTCATCTAACATTTGGGTGGCATTCTAGTTTGTTTGTAATGTTTCACGCGCTCTGAAAAATATTTCGCTGTACGACTGCGCTCTGTAAATAGTCTGGACGAAACAATCCAGTGATCACCATCATGAACCTCGATCTACAATTGGGATGCAATGGTAAGTGTCAAGCACGTCAGCGATCCTGACCACCCGATCCCGTTAGTCGCCTCTTACAACGAGCCTGGGTTGCTGAAGACCAGCTGTTGCCCGGATCTTCACGAGTCCCAATTCAACAGCCTTGATACAAATGAGGATGTGTGTGAGTTGGTGTGACTTTATTTGTGGGCTTCATTCTGTCAGGGCTTCAGAATCAATTGTTGTCTTTTACACACAGTGTATATATTCTGACTAGCAAGCATGTCCGCTGTAAGATGACCGTATACGTGTTTGAACCTGATGCCACTTTGGGTTGTATGTATTGGTCGGCAAAGCATGCCTACAGCAGTCGTAACGTATATGCTACATGTCATCTCGACGGCATTACCTTAATCTTTGATGCCGATGTCGAAGGACCTCCCTAAATACTTCGAGCTACCTGATGTTCGACACAACCGCAAATAACGACTGAATAAAACATCTTTTACTTGGAGACAACCTTAAATTACACCTAAAAAGTGTCCTCTCAATGGCGTTAACTGTAGTCATGTATCCTTTTTCATGCAGAGTTGTATATCGTGATTATATGCAAAAAACAGCGGAGGGTAATTCCAACCACCACAAGCCAGTTTTTTTCCAGTTTATGGCGAACAGGTGCTACAGTTTGAGTGTGAGTGAGTTATAGTTTTACGGCGAGTTTACAACATTTCTGCACTATTCACTATTGGGGACAACCAGCAATGTTGTGAGTGAGTGAGTGAGTGAGTGAGTGAGTGAGTGAGTGAGTGAGTGAATGCTTTGAGCAATATTCCAGCAATATCAAGGCGGGGGATCGTTATAGGGATAATGATAGTTTAATGTCATACAAGTGCTATTATACAATGGAAGTATGCGATGAATGTGTTATAAAAGATTATTGAATAGCATTTTGTTCAAACTTTTCAAACATGTCTTCTAAGTATTAATTTCTAAAGAGCATGATCAAAAGAACTTTGTTGAATTCGCAAACGTCTTGTCTGTCCTGTAATATTGCTTTGGGGTAGCCTAGTGGTTAAAGCGTTCGTTCGTCACACCGAAGACTCGGGTTCGATTGACCACATGGGAACAATGTGTGAAGCCAATTTCTGGTGTTCCCCGCCGTGATGTTGCTGGAATATTGATACAAGCGGCGTAAAACTAAACTCACTCACTCCTGCATCTTACATATTCCAACGTTAAAAATAATGCTACTTACTACGTAATGAAATATTATTTTTGAATTCCCTATTTGGACTTGTACGATATGAACGATTTTGTCAATGAGAACAATTGGCCTGCCTTTGTTGTGAGTTTGTGATAATTTTTTTCCCGAACACTAATTAATAATACATCATAAATTAGATATAAGCTCATGACATCGTCGGAATCGTACAATTTATTCTTGGCCTGCTTTTGTGTGAAGTTGTGGTGCATTTTTTCCCGAGCTGATAATAATTCATAGATATAAGCTCATAATATCGTCGGAAACGTACAATTTACTTTTGTGCCTGAGATTACTTGCGAAGAAGGAAACGACCATGTCGATTTATTTATTTATCTTCATCGACCGTGTGATAAAATTATTTCATACTGTAATAAACCGATTTTCGTTGTAAGGTGAATCACGTTGCGGAGCGGTGTTTAAACGAGTCGAACTCCTCTATAAGTCGAACTTCTACTGAGAAAAGGATCTGTACATGGGTATTCAACTGTAACAGTGTCATGCAATCGCTCCACGTATGCTTCAGTATGTTTACATTCCACGTTAATGTTTCTGCTTTTCGTTAAGCCTTTGCAATTTCCTCTTAATCCAGGTGTATTGTGACACATATCGATGCCATGCAAGGAGAAGTCACTACACCTGTTATAAATCACCGTGTCAGTAAAGTACAATGACAACAGAGAACCCTTTCATGCATTGACAAATACATTGAGAAAAGCTTAATTGTGTCAAAGCTCCCTAAATCTTCACCCCTGCTGTGTGTACGGCAAGGTGCACGTCTCCATCCTATTCTTTTTATTGTTTCTACACAGCTCGATCGGGGTCCAATTCGTGAGATTTGAACAGGCATTAAAATTTATGGTAGGACAGTTGCTATATTTAAGAGAAATACTGTTAACTTGTCACAACTGATTTGGATTTGGTTTCCAAATCGGTGTAGGAAGGTGTTTAGACGGAAGTACGGGCATTTCAGCAAGTGGTCTTGGAGAGAGAAGAAGTATAGAACGTGGATGACAGTTACGAGTTTTACACCACAGAGACGTGGACACAATACGTGAGTGCTAACAAATTCATGAAATATTAATGAACAGAATTTAAATTTTCAAAATGTCATAAAACTGAAAACTACCCGTTCCTTAACTAGAAATTATTCCACTTAACATCAAATTTTTGTTAACTTTTCATTTTCTAAATAATTCTGTTTTACCTACGAAACAGTATAAGTAAATATGGAAATCGTTTATATGGAATTTATTCAATTCAAAATGATTTGGTTTACTTCATCTTTAAATGAAACCTTCACGTTCAACATTCGTAAGTTTTTAATGAAAAAGGTAGATTGCCTAGTTGTTAACCGTCGGCTTTAACAAAATTAAACATTATATATGTTAAATTAATTAATGCCTGAATCGTGGACACATAGAGTTTGGTCATTCAAAAGTATTTGCAAAATTTTGTACCACATGTCTTTGTTATTACGGCAATGTATTGTATTCACATCGCTACTGATCAAATAAAGACTGGTAATTGTGTGTTTGGATTCATGACGATGTTAATGTAATGGTCATCATCTGTTTACAGAATGAACCTGCACCTCATAATAGCGCTGGTAGTTACGACATGGACCGGATTCGCCAAAACGGATGGTACGTGAAAATTTTGAATGTGTATTAGTTATAGATACGATTTATATAGGTGCCGTTGTGTGTCCGAAATTTGAAATAGAACTCAAATATTTCATCACATATTTTATGAACAGTGTTAAAGAGTTTGTGAGAAAGAATAGATTGGCTCCGCTTTGAGGCATATTGATTGGCAATGACAAGAGGAAAGGTATTTATTGTCTTTTATCAATCTGTGATTCCACTGATTAGAAATCCTGTGGTAATATCACACCAGATTTACAAACTGTACGCATGTTGATAAAGAAAATTGATCTTTTAGTTAACGAACAAGTGCGTAAACCACAAGCCTTCTCTGTTGTCTATTGGCGTCGATTGGTCTCGGCATGCCACACATGTCAACCAATGACAACCAAGTCTCTATCTTGGTAGGCAAGCGATCTAAGACGCTAGGCTAGTGATATAGCGAACTTAAGGTGCCGGGATCGAGCCCACCTGTGCCCGGGAGTAAAAACTTTGGTGTCAACTTTGTGTGCAGACTGTTTCAGTGTTGTCACAATTCCTAGTGTACAGTACACAACCCCGTGCACTTAAAAGAACCCACGAATACGTTGGTAAATGACTGACTGACTGACTGAGTTTGGTTTTACGCCGCTTTTAGCAATATTCCAGCAACATCACGGCGGGGAACACCAGAAATGGGCTTCACACATTGTACCCATGTATGGGTTTCGAACCCGGGTCTTCGGCGTGACGAGCCAACGCTTTAACCACTAGGCTACCCCACCGCCCGGTAAATGACCAGGTGGTGGCCACATGAATACGTCCAAACACCTAGTTGCGGGTACAGCAACGTGCAGTCAATTTGTGTCTATGTGTCACAGTCCACCCAGCTGTGAATGGGTACCTCGTAAGGATGAGAAAGACATAGCAAGAGTTGTATGATCCCCAGGGAGTTGAGATTGAAATATACGATGTGCCGTTGAGATTGACATCCAATGATCGAGGAAAAAACAAAAGCACCTTTGAGCAGCTGAGCTGGATAGCGGCGCTAAACAAATACAACTATCATCAATTATACATCATTAGCAGGTTGGCGAAGATGGTCATTATTTAAATATTGCCGTAAAAGTTGACTAAGGATGATCGGGTGCTCTATCTCGTGACTTGCTGATGCCGTGTCATTATGCCCTGGGTGAAATCATGATCTGATAATGTGAGGCGTGTGATTATGTCCTGAAGATGTGAGGTGTGTCATCATGCGCTGATGATGTGATATGTGTTATCATGCCCAGATATGAAGTGTGCCACTATGTACCCATGTATGCCCTGATGACGTCAGGTGTCACCCCAGTGCCCGGCATGTCATCAAGCCCTGATGACCTGAGGTGTGTCACCATGAACTGATGACGTTAGGTGTGTCACCATGCCCTGATGGCCTGAGGTATGGCATCTACCCTGATGACGTTAAGTGTGTCACCATTCCCTGATGACGTTAGGTGTGTCACCATGAACTGATGACGTTATGTATGCCCCCATGCCCTGATGACGTTAGGTGTGTCACTATGCCCTGATGACGTTAGGTGTGTCACCATGAACTGATGACGTTAGGTGTGTCACCATGCCCTGATGGCCTGAGGTATGGCATCATGCCCTGATGACGTTAGGTGTGTCACCATTCCCTGATGACGTTAGGTGTGTCACCATGAACTGATGACGTTATGTATGCCTCCATGCCCTGATGACATTAGGTGTGTCACTATGCCCTGATGACGTCAGGTGTGTCACCATGTCCTGATTACCTGGTGTGTGTTTTCACGCCCTCATAATGTAAGGTGTGTCACCAAGCCCTGATGACGTTATGTATGCCTCCATGCCCTATTGACGTTAGGTGTGTCACTATGCCCTGATGACATTAAATGTGTCACCATGCCCTGATTACCTGGTGTGTGTTACACGCCCTTTTGATGTGAGGTGTGTCACCGTGCCCTGATGACGTTAGGTGTGTCACCATGCCCTGATGACGTTAGGTGTGTCACCATGTCCTGATGACGTTAGGTGTGTCACCATGCCCTGATGACGTTAAGTGTGTCATCATGCCCTGATTACCTGGTGTGTGTTAGCACGCCCTCATGATGTGAGGTATGACATCATGCCCTGATGACGTTAGGTGTGTCACCATGCCCTGATTACCTGGTGTGTGTTATCACGCCCTCATGATGTGAGATGTGTCACCATGCCCTGATGACGTTAGGTGTGTCAACATTCGCTGATGATGTTAGGTGTTTCACCATGTCCTGATGATGTAAGGTGTGTCACCATTCCCTGATGATGTGAGGTGTGTCACCATTCCCTCATGATGTTAGGTGTGTCACCATTCCCTCATGATGTGAGGTGTGTCACCATTCCCTCATGATGTGAGGTGTGTCACCATTCCCTGATGATGTGAGGTGTGTCACCATTCCCTGATGATGTAAGGTGTGTCACCATTCCCTGATGATGTGAGGTGTGTCACCATTCCCTGATGATGTGAGGTGTGTCACCATTCCCTCATGATGTGAGGTGTGTCACCATTCCCTCATGATGTGAGATCTGTCACCATTCCCTGATGATGTGAGGTGTGTCACCATTCCCTGATGATGTGCGGTGTTTCATTGCTGCGAAACAGCTAGAATATTGCTTATCGTGGCCAACAGCATTCCAGCACTCGCGCAGTTTTATATCCGGTATCAGACGGGCTTACCACACGGACCTTAGTAAGTGAATCGAATTTTACGCCGCTTTTAACAATAATCCAGAAATAACATATCGGGGGACACCAGAAATTGGCTTCACACATCGTACCCATGTGTGGAATCGAACCCGACCTTCGGCATGACGAGCGAATGCTTCGACACCTAGGCTGTCCCACCTCCACAACTGGACTGAAACCCTAAGAGAGACCATAGTCAATGCCGAGGCAATACCTTAGCATGCGGATTGAGGTGCCTCTGCCAAAAGTGTCTCCATCTCATAAAAGCAAACACGACTACCGTCTAACCATCTCACCAAATCGAACACGACCTCCTTCTAACCATCTCACCAAATCGAACACGACCTCCTTCTAACTATCTCGTGCAAATCGAAACGACCAACTTCTAACCATCTCACCAAATCGAACACGACCTCCTTCTAACCATCTCACCAAATCGAACACGACCTCCTTCTAACCATCTCACCAAATCGAACACGACCAACTTCTAACCATCTCACCAAATCAAACACGACCAACTTTAACCATCTCACCATCTCACACGACCAACTCCTAACCATCTCACCAAATCAAACACGACCAACTTCTAACCATCTCACCAAATCGAACACGACCAACTTCTAACCATCTCACCAAATCGAACACGACCAACTTCTAACCATCTCACCAAATCGAACACGACCAACTTCTAACCATCTCACCAAATCAAACACGACCAACTTCTAACCTTTTCACCAAATCGAACACGACCAACTTCTAACCTTTTCACCAAATCGACGACCAACTTCTAACCATCTCACCAAACAAAACACGACCAACTTCTAACCATCTCACCAAATCAAACATGACCAACTTCTAACCATCTCACCAAATCAAACACGACCACCTTCTAACCATCTCACCAAACGAAACACGACCAACTTCTAACCATCTCCGAATCCCCACATGGGTACAATGTGTGAAGCCCATTTCTGGTGTCCCCCGCCGTGATGTTGCTGGAATATTGCTTAAAGCGGCGTAAAACCAAACTCAGTCAGCAGTCTAACCATCTCACCAAATGAAACACTACCAACTTCTAACCTTTTCACCAAATCGAACACGACCACCTTGTAACCACCTTTCCGAATCGAACTGGTAACAGCCTCGCTTAATCGAACACTAAATTTGTGACCATCTCGCCCAACCGAACCTTGTAAGCAGATTATTGAGTCAAACATGAACACTATCTAACCAATTCGAAGGGGTGATAAATATAACCGGTTTTCCTTGCAAAATGGTCTCCTGTCAGATACAAACTGACATGCCCACACACGGGGCGTCGCTTGTCACGCCTTTAAATCCCTTCTCGCAGTCGGGGTCGCTACATAAAAGTTTAAACTACTATTTCGCATCACATTAAAATATATTGTTTAATTAACTCCCCAAAAGACTGAGTAATTGACGTATCTGGATGCATTTCCCCTCATAAAACCTTTCACGGTCATTTTCCGCAGTGAGAGAAATTATTTACGACCATGCCATTATATGGAATAAGATTAGGGTATATGTGCCCCGGGGGTGGCCCTAGTGTGTAGTGTGTGATGGGAGGGTGGGGAGTAGGACGCGGGAGGGAGGGAGGGGTATCTTATGCAGATCCGCACAGTGTGAGTTGGGGTGGGGTGGGGTGGGGGCTCTGTTAACCTTGCAGAATATGTAAACGCATGGAAATATCATGAATATCCGAATAATTGATTTTCCTTTTCATGTGTTTGTGATCGGACACGCCCACCTTTTCGCAAACACCTGGTACAATCACTATTTGGTACTAATTCCCTTGAAGCAAACTGGAATCTGTTTTTGCATGTAATTGATACAATGCTATCGTAACTGAATAACGACTTCGTTATAATTAAAGAAAGCATATACATAATGTTTTAGGGATCATTTCTATAGCATGCGTCGCTATGACTTCGGGTAAAACTGACAGTCTACCAAACAACGAGGACAGTACATGTGTGTACATACTGTTAAGGTTCATTAAGGGACGAATGGCATGTCAGATTACAATTACCGAGGTCATATAAAATCGTTTGTCAATATGTGAGACATACAATTGTAATTATGATCATAGTGATGCTTATAAGAGGGTCTAATAAACATATTTTACTGATATTTACTGCTAACTGTCAAAAATGACCTTTCTTTTTACTCGAAACGAGGAAGGAATCCCTATACAATCCTGTGTACTGATATCTTAAGCGTGTTTCGGCTGATTTTATGAACTTATAGATGAAGTGTTAAAATAGGTTCACAGTCGCTATGATGTTACAAAGGCCTGCGTTTCCGAAATGCGAAAAAGATCTAGGTGTGTCCATATTAAACTGTTTTATATAATGTGACTGTATATACATTTATATTATTCATGTACCTGAGCGTACATTTTAATATATGGCAAGTTAGATGTATGTGGCGACTGATAGGACCGGGCTCGTTGACGTGCCTGTGTCTGTGTTACTGTACGGTATGAGAGGGTGCTCATGATATATAGCTCGAAGTCGATTACTTACAGACTACCTTTATGCCGATGTCGACGCAATACAAACAAACAAATGGAATTGTAACATCATGAATTATTTCACACTCCGTGATGTAACCGCTGTAGTGTTTAAAGCGCCGTCAAATTACTCAGTCTTTTAAATGTTCGGTGGGATAGCCTAGTGGTTAAAGCGTTCGATCTTTACGCCGAAGACTCGAGTTCGATTCCCCACATGGGTACAATGTGTGGAACCCATTTTGGGTGTCCCCCGCCGTGATATTGCAAGAATATTGCTAAAAGCGGCGTAAAACTAAACTCACTCACTCACTCTTTTAAATGCTGGTAAAGAGCACCACTGCGTTTCTGGCACAAATCATGTCAGGCGCGTAGCCCGATAGGTTACAAAACTTTATAATAGACAGTATTGAGGGCTTGCCCAGCCTATTTAGCAACAATCATGTGCAAGCCCGGGCTTTTTTTTTCAATGGTAGCTACGCTCCTGCATGTTATCTCCAAACTAAACCACTCGGTAGAAAAGTTGATACCCGTCTTTTGGAAATGTAAAATTGACCAAAACGAAACTAAGGTATGATAATTATCAGATGTGTTGAAGTGTCTGACAACTGAACAGTTTTCATAGCGTGAAGGTATGACTAGTCGGTCATACGGACCAAGAAACAAATATATCCAAGAAAGCCCACAAAGGTCTAGAAAATGTGGCAAGTCTATATTTCCACAGCTTAAGGAAATGAAGAAATTCTAGGGGCTCCTTTTCATTATATTTTTTGCTTACTATGAACTTTTACTCTGTAAAATATGTTAATTTCAGAGACTAGTTGTTAGTCTATAGTATGACTAAAGTAAGTGTAATTGTTTGTTTTATTCTAACTTCAAGAGAAGTTCTGCCTATGATCAAATCAGTGAGCAGGTTTTACAACTATAAACTAAGAAAATCAACTTAGTCAAATATAACACTAACAGTTCCGAAAACCGCTAACATCACAGCACACAAATACAATACTACGCCCATCCTGCTACTCTATTAAAAAGGGCTTTAAGAGGATAACATTCCCATCACGGCATCAACAGTGCCAGAACTGTTAGTGAAGCGGGTGACGGGTGAAAGATCAATGTGTCATTAAATATCCATAAAAGAATATTTCAAATGGATAGGTTAATGACGCTGTGCCAATTGTTCTCAAGGTTGAAAGGGTCGTTATTTATGTTAATGTATGTTTGTAGTTGACAGTTATGCCAATTGTAAAACCTATAGAATGGTCATACCTGTCAGGGTTAAAGGTTCTGCAGTGTCAGACTACAAACACTTTTTATGCAAATGGTGTGAATTGCGGGCTTTACCTGTGTGCCAGGACATGTTTGTCCTGTTCGCGGACACCTGTTGTCATCACAGATTTTCAATGACCCATGTAAGTTTCACTGTTATTTTACCTATAACCCCCAATATAATCTGTTTCGGGGAATAACCGAGATGTACATTTACATCTACATTTAACAGATTGTATCTCGCCATCTAATGATCCGTATAATACAATTATGATTGTCTATTTCTGATCACAAAACTGTCACTTTATTAATAATCTTTATAAATCTCCATAGAAATATTATGATAAAATTACTGCCGTAGGTTTTGAGATTCGCTTTACAAATCCGATAACTCTTCTAAATTGAAATGTTACAAAAAGAAATGAAAAGCAATGACGTTATTTATTTCGTGGACCAGTAAAGGGTCAAATATAAAAAGTCAACCAATTTGCTGTCGCTAGTAATACTAGCACATTGATTATGCTGTTGTGATTAAACCGTGTTCACTATCTTGTTAAATGTATCCTAAGCCACTCAAAACAACAATTTATAACGAAAATTATTTACAATTTAAATTTAATTATTTTTGCCAACCTATATGTTCGGACCAGTAGTCCATTATTGCAAAATTGAACACTCTCGTGTGGCTTTCCAACTCTAGGTTACATGTATGTTGCAGGGTGCAGCTCCTGTCCCATCGACGGCGACCATGATCATTGCGACGACGTGTACAGCCCTCCCCCGAGGATACAGATTGACCCCGGAATGTGTGACAAGATAAGCGACCTTCCTACTGAACGTAAGTCATACCGCCATTGATGTTACCATCTGGTGGTTGGTCTGTCTACTGAACGTAAGTCATAACGCCATTGACGTTATCATGTGGTGGTTGGCCTGTCTACTGAAGGTAAGTCATAACGCCATTGATATCGACCTCTGACGGCTGACCTGTCTACTGAAGGTAAGTCATAACGCCATTGATATCGACCTCTGACGGCTGACCTGTCTACTGAAGGTAAGTCATAACGCCATTGATATCGACCTCTGACGGCTGACCTGTCTACTGAGCGTGTCCTACCTGCCAGAGGAAGAGAGTGATATTGGTTTTACGCCGCTTTTAGCAATATTCCAGCAATTTCCCGGCGAGTACACCAGTAATGTGCATCATACATTTTGTCAATTTACTGAAAACAGTCAGAGAATCATTGAGATACCTAGATGCTGTTCTACGGACATAACGTGACATGTGATACCACTAACAAAACAAGCAAATGTCATCATAATACTGATGACAGACACACCTTTACCGGAACTTAGGGTTGCTTAAGCGTAAATGTTTTCCACACATATCTCCAACCGACCTATATTGGCAGAAATGTTTGAACCTAAAGAGAATGCATGCTTTATTCCGATTGATCCACCTGTGGCACACACCACAGTACGATTCCCATAAAAAGGGTCAATTAGACACTTTAGTATGATTCTGCAAGCAGAACGTAATTATCAAAATTGAAGTCATCCAATTGGAGCATACAAATTCTACTTTTTAATGTGTTAACATTTGTTCATA
This sequence comes from Haliotis rubra, assembly GCF_003918875.1. Lineage (NCBI taxonomy): Eukaryota > Metazoa > Mollusca > Gastropoda > Lepetellida > Haliotidae > Haliotis > Haliotis rubra. The sequence goes on along the minus strand of NW_025767449.1, from coordinate 406,676 downwards.
TGTACCGTATCGTCCCGTAGTTTGAGGTGAACAAGTGTCTAGCCTTTGCAGTTGTTTGTGCCACTGACAGGGCAGAATACACAGCCGAATAGTACAATCGATTCTTCTTATAGCAGAGAATTGTTATGGATGATCATCTATTTACTGTTATTTATTCACGTAGAAAGTAGGACTTCTTTCGAAACCATTTGGCGTATTCCATAGGCAGAATTAGAAGAATTTTTACCTTTGTTTCAGAGACCAAACTCTGCAAGAAGTACGAGAAACATCCGGGATACTACGTTTCCTGCTCTAGCCAAGGCATGACCTTCTCCTGCAAGGCCTCTTGCGGGGTCAAGGTCGAAGACGTGGGCAAGAACTTCACAATCAACGACAAGCTGAAGGACATCATGTCCAATGGACTCCTACTGGGGTTGAACACACCGCATGAGAAACATGAAGATCTTTTAAGCGGTGTTGGGTTCGGAGGAGACCTTTTGAGTTTTGCCAACCATCCAGCCACGCCAGAACATACTAACCCAAATCCATCAGCAGTCCAAGCTAATAACGCAGGACATGCAAACCCATTTAACCAGAATCTTGTTCCACAAGGAGCCTACGATGTGTACCAACCTCTCATAATTCCAAACCAGCAGAACCAGCAACAGCCTCACACAAATTTCAACTTTAACCCCCTCCCACAACCTGGCCACTCTGTTCACAACCCCTTCCCATCGGGACCTTCCAACTTCCCTGGAACCCCTTTCTTCCCCAGCAACGTCCAACACCCAGCTCCAGCAGGACCAGCAGTTCCTGTACAACACCCTGCTCCTTTCTTCACCAGCAACGTCCAACACCCAGCTCCAGCAGGACCAGCAGTTCCTGTACAACACCCTGCTCCTGTCTTCCCCAGCAACGTCCAACACCCAGCTCCAGCAGTTCCTGTACAACACCCTGCTCCTGTCTTCCCTACCAACGTCCAACACCCAGCTCCTGCAGCACCAGCAGCTCCTGTACAACTTCCTGGGTCCCCATTACTATCTTCAAATCTCAATTCTGGAAATCAACCAGCACTCAAAGAAAACGTGAATGTTCAGAAAGGAAACTCTAATCCACCTCCCTATGGTCCTGGGTCCTCGTTCCTTCCAACAAATATCAATACTGGATATCAACCAGAACCCCAAGCTAAAGCTAATTCTCCGAAAACAAATCCTATTGGCCCTCTTGTAAATCAGCCAGTTCCCCAAGCTGGCGCTAATGTTCCCCGAGCGGGCGCTAATGTTCCCCAACCCACCCTTACTCCACCACCACGTGGCCCTGGGTCCCCATTCCTCCCTGCAGATCTCAACACTGGATATCAGCCAGCTCCAACTCCACCTCAAAGGGGTCCTGGATCTCCCTTCCTTCCCACAGATCTCAACACTGGATATCAGCCAGCTCCCCAAGCTAGCGATAATGTTCCCCAAACTGGCGCTAATGTTCCCCACCCAAGCCCTACTCCACCACCACGTGGCCCTGGATCTCCCTTCCTTCCCGAAGATCTCAACACTGGATATCAGCCAGCTCCTCAGGCAAGGGATAATGTTCCTCAACCTGGCACTAACGTTCCCCAACCAAGCCCTACTTCACCTCCACGTGGTCCTGGATCTCCCTTTCTTCCCACAGATCTCAACACTGGATATCAGCCAGCTCCTCAGGCAAGCGATAATGCTCCTCAACCTGGCGCTAATGTTCCCCAACCAAGCCCTACTCCACCTCCACGTGGTCCTGGATCTCCCTTTCTTCCCACAGATCTCAACACTGGATATCAGCCAGCTCCTCAAGCTAGCGATAATGTCCCCAAACCAACCCCTACTCAACCTCGAAGTGGTCCAGGGTCCCCCTTCCTGCCAACCGATCTCAATACTGGATATCATCAAGCTCCCCAAGCTAACGCTAATGTTCCCAAAACAACCCCTACCACGTTTTTCCCAACTCCAAGTGGCGCTGGATCTCAATTTCTTGCCACAGATTTGGACGCCGAGTCGGCAATCCCAGCAAACCCTACCCCTCAGCCACCAAAAGTTAATCCTGGTTCAGTCAACCCTGCATTTCAATCCCATGCTGGATCCGATGGTGATGCCGTGTTGACCCATCCATCTCCAGCGGCACCAGTTTTAGTGGCCCCTGCTGCCGCTGTCGTCAATGACCATCATGTTTACGAACCAAACGCCCAAACAGGGTTTCTCCCAACAGTGTTAGCCAACAAAGCATCAATAAGTGCAAATAAACCTCTCCCTGGTGGAAACCATGCTGATCCCCAGTCTCATCTGTCTGAATCAGTACATGTTAATTCATTAAACACTCTTCCAGCTCATGTCATCAGTAATCCTGCCAGTTCCCTCCCAGACCCAAAGAAGGTACTGTCACATACCGTCAACAACATTCCTGCTAATATCCCTAGGTCGAGTTTACCAGCTGTATCGAATCCCTCAGTCATCAGTGTTCTCCCCGCAGCCTCTTCGTCCAACTATGCCGTCCCCCAAAATTCTGTTCATCAAGCTGGTCTTCTAAACGGACTAAACAACAATGATCAGGCTTCCTACCAAAGCCTGCCTTCCCTTCCCAGCAACATCCATGGCGGCCACACTTCCGGTCTGGCCTCTGTCCCCTCTTCTGGTCCAGCTTCCGGTCCTGCTTTGAATCCTGTTTCCGGTCCAGATTCTCATTCTAACTTCGGTTCTCTTGTTTCAACTCATGTTGATCCTAGCAATGCTGGAGGGTCGTATGCGGGGTTCGCGGGCTTTGCTCCGTTTCCTGGTCACTCAAACTTCCACAACAACGCCGTAGCCCATCCTGCACCCCAAGTCCCCACCCTCCCAGACCTCCGTCTCCCAAACGTCCCAGCATACAACAGCATTCATGGAAATGCTGGACATCAGAATCCTCCTCCCAGTGCTGGCCCTAAATCGGGTGGTGATCCATTCTTCGGATTTGGCTTTGGTACCTATGGCGGTAACAATGGGTACCAGAACCTAGGTGGCTTCAACAACAACAACAACTACGGCAGCACGAACAACCACCTTGGACAACTCACAGACAGCCTCCATAAGCAGGTATATAGTAACTGCAAGAATGAGATTTAGATAAAACAGGTAAAATGTATTCCATGAGATAAACTTTATCAGAGGGAACAAAGGAGAGTCAGTCCAATTGTTGTTTCATGCCTCATACGAAAACGACGAAAAGTACATGATGCATACAATTTATACATCGCTTTTGGCACTGTAAGGAAAAACATAAAAACGTACCTATGGACACATTTTCATTTTAAAACACGACCCCTTAATATATTGTTCAAGTTGAAGGCATAAAAACCCGTGAAGATCCCGGTAAGAATTGGACTTCAGCAACCCATGGTTGTCATGAAAGACAACTAACGGGATCGGATGGTCAGGATCGCTGACATATTTGACACATGTCATTGTATCCCTATTGCATAGATCAATGCACATGCTCTAGATCACTGGATTGTCTGGTTGACACTCGATTATTTACAGACCGCTACCATATAGCTGGAATATTGCCGAGTGCGGCGTTTAACAACAAACAAAAACGATGGACGAACGTTGAGTTGTCTTTCCCTTATACAGAACATACACAGTGAAACGTGCAACACAACTTCGCGTTCTCAACAATTTCTGTGACTCACATTTTCTTACATTTTCACGCATTAGTTTAGCAAACCAACATAAATTTACACTAACTGTCACTGATAACATATGACACTGCAAAGCCTTTACTTAAAAATACCTTCTAATTGATCTCATTGTTTGGCCAAGGGGTAGGAAGAATCTGTCATTTCTATGTTCACACTTCCCTGACTTATGACACGTGCATTACATAGTATACAATTGTTCATCTTTCAGATGAATGACCTCAAGGATACCTCAGCGTCTGGAGCCAAAACTGTTGGGACGTCCAGCTCCACCAACACCGGCAAGACCGCCTCATCCTCCAACATTAACTCCTACAACACCGACTCCAGCAACGCCGGCTCCACGTCAGGGGGCAGTTCGACTCACGACCTTGGAGCTACTAACAATGCCGGTAAGTCACAATGCCAAAGCTGCTTGTGCTCGCTTAGGGTATTGTCGTATAGTCAGTTCGGATTGTTCCGTAATGACGATATTTCTGAAGTGAAGATAAAAATATCTTTATTATGATATGTTTTCGGGACTTGAATTTAGGATGTTTGTCAAATGAAATTGTTGGTGGATAAGATATATTATATATATCATATAGGGTATTATAGTTCCGTACTGGATCTCGCGTTTCCAGTCTACTAATTATTTTTATTTTTTTGTAGTTTCGATAACTTTCATTAATATTTTGGTTAAACCAATGTGTATACTATCCTATAAGTCGACCATCGTAATGACGATTACATTGTTGTCACAAGTATAAGTTTAAACTTAGTCATCAAAGTACACTTTTGATAGAAACAAACCGCTACATTTAAGCTGACAAAAGACCCCAGTTGGAATTGATCCAGCTGAACCACTTCATAAGTCTAGTCTTGCTTCGTTTGGGAGTGTCGCATTACAGTGAGAGTGAAATTGAAAGTAATATGGTCAAAATACTTTAAAACAGACTACCGGTAATGGTCTCTCACACCTTAAACGCAATTTCATTACAAAATAGTTTAAGTTAAATTACCTTTAAGAGCAAAACTGCATCTCAAATTATCTGGCAAATTCTTTAGTTCACATTGGAATGAAGTAAATATTTTGCTATTGTACTTCCCAAGGGCACACGTGTTATGCTAAGGTCATACGTTATAAAACTCCAAGCTTGTAGCAGTTGTTATCAGTGCAACAAGACCTAGAAAGAATTGAAAGCATAACACAAACTGGAATTCAAGGTCATTTCCATTTTCCAAGGTCACGACATGACCATCGGCAATGACCTTTTTACTGGCTTTGGTAACATGTTAAGTGGCCAAGGTGGATCCACATCAGGTAACCATGGCAACGGTAAGTGTCAGTAGTAACTGATGAGAGCACTCCTACTTGTATTGCGGTGCTTTGTAACAAAATAAATAACAACACTGGTACAGGTGAGAAGTGCTTTACCTAGCTTTTATCGATGTCATAGCGAATGCTTTACCCATTAGACTTACCTACTGTCTCCTTTGTAATGACACACTTACCATTAACTGCATACGTTATTAACCATAGCCAGACGTAAGTGAGTGAGCGAGTGAGTATGGTCACACGTCCCTCTCAATAATATTCCAGCCATATCAGCCATACACAAGAAATGGGCTTCACACCATGTTCAGATGAGGGGAATCGAACCCTGGTCTTTGGTGTGATGAGCTACCCCACCGCCCCGTTATAGGACTTTCCCTGAGTGTTTATTAGTGTTGGGAATTGGTTGAAATCTAATAATTGATGATTGATCCATTACAACCGATCAATCATCGAAAATAATTGGTTAGCGTCCTTTATTAAATGTCCCTGTTATTTTTGTTAATGCACACACAAAATTAAGAAAAAACATGTAGTAATTTGGGTTTTTTGCAAATTGTTTAAAGTCCATTTGCAAATTTTGCATATTTAAATGATGATTAGAATGTTAGGAACACATATTTCCTGGATTCTTTAATATAAATTCAATCATGACTTGGAACGAGCTTGTAGTGCTTATGAAACGTAAATTGATTGACACAGACAAAACCAGCCTCGTGAAAAATATTGTTAATGCAAACAAGTGTTCCAAGATTGGTCGTGTTCGATTACGAGAAAACATGTTCGATTGCTTGGTCGCTGAGTCACTGCGACCAATCTTCGATTATTTCAATTAATCGGACCACCACCTGTGTGTATTACACTGGGCGACATGTTTAATTTTTTTAATTTATGTTTGCCATGCAACAGATTGAAGCAGAAAATCACAGAAATGGCATAGAACCAAAATAGTTTAGCTTCATGTGCCTGACCACTCCAGCTTAATTAATACTTTGAACTACAAAACAAACCAGGAAATTAGAGGAGTGTATTCTGTTCGAGTAGTTCCTTCAATATGGTTTGACAGCTTGCAGAAAATATTGAAGCGGACGTAACATATTCCCTCTGAAACCTGAATGTAAGTTTCCAACATAATTCCAATGCTGGATCCGTTTAAGAGACTCAGAAATGAATTTGAAGCCCATATTTATATATTTAATATTTATAACCCACCACAATTTAATGTTTTAATCTTAGAAATATATAGAATTTGGGTATCCGTTATAGAAATGAACACAATTATCACAATTAACATCACCATAAACATCATCCCCATCATCTCCCGATTCAGCGAACCTCCGTTAGCTCCACACTGTTGGCGATTGCAGGACAGTGAGTGAGTGAGTTTAGTTTTACGCCACACTCAGCAATATTCAAGCGATATGGCGGCTGTCTGTAAAGTGGTGAGAGTGTAATGAAAAGTGAGAGAAGTGAGAGGAAGGAGAGGACAGAGACAATAGGGGGAGAGAGAAAGAGGTGAGCGAGAGAAGGAGTTGAGAGAGAGAAAGGGGTTAGAGAGATAAAGAGTTGAGAGAGAAGTGAGTGAGTGAGTTTAGTTTTACGCCACACTCAGCAATATTCAAGCGATATGGCGGAGGTCTGTAAATAATCGAGTCTGGGCAAGACAATCCAGTGATCAACACCATGAGCATCGATCTACGCAATTCGGATACGATGACATGTGTCAGCCTGACCACCCGATCCTATTAGTCGCCTCTTACAAGCATGGGTTACTGTAGGCAAATCCTAACCCGGATCTTCACCGGTAGCTTGCAGGACAGCCACATTCAACTTAAAGAACATTACTACGTGCCTTAGACTCGTTTATCCGGAATTAAGTCACAAAAAAGTAAAGATAGATTGGTTCCGTCCAGATAAACGGGGTTGTATTACGCCGATCTTCGCTGTCGTCAAAACACCACAGTTTCAGGTATAGATAATCTACCAATAGTATTATCCTTTGTTAACTTTCATTATTTTCCTCTAAGACTAATACCGCCTCCGTGGTGTAGTGGTTAGAGCGTCCGCCCTGAAAGCGGAATGTCGCGGGTTTGATCACCGACCGCGTCATACCAAAAGACGTTAACATATGGTACTTGTTGGTCCCTGTCTGGAGCTCGGCATTAATGGGTACAACAAGGACTGGTCGGCTTGGAGTCAGTATAATGTGTCTGAGTGGGGTATTCATGCTTCACTGCGGCATGGTATCTCAGTGGGCTAGCTCTATAAAACCAGCTTAAGTCTGTTCTAGCCGCACATACACCTACACACGCATGCACGTCGTCATATGAGCGAAATATTCTCAAGCACGACGTTAAACCCAATTTCACCTCACCTCACCTCACCTCTAAGACTAATTTTACACTAACATTAACATTCAATTATACACTTTGTTGCACTCACATATGATACGAATAATAATTTATTTTCTGTGTCCTTAAAACAATAACTGCATTTTTCCGATCTTTCCGGTTTGTTAACACATATCTGATCCCGTATCATTGCAACTCAGTCATTGCAACTAAGGGGAGATAACTAATACTCTTCGTCTTAATCTTCATCAGTGTGTCCAAGTTCGTATTTACATTCAGCAAAATGATTATTACTTTGACACATTTTAGTAATTAGTTACAACTCGTTGTAATCTCTGTATATCAAATAGTGACAGTGGACGTTGGAGAAAGTCAAACTTTGGTAATAGCAGTGTTCAAAAGTACTGTTTAACAAGGTAAATAGACCTGCTTCCATATCACTGGAGAACACAATCCCTGAAAGTCTTATGCTCCTATTTTGCTTTGGGTTTCTTAATCGTATGTGTAAGGGTGAGAGAGCCGTCTCTTATATTTTTATACATAGTTTAAAGGTCGGTGCTGTATTTGGTTTAGCATGAAACAGGAAATGACGAAAATCTTTCAAATCAAGACGTTTTGATCTGTTGATATCTTCGAAGTGATTTTGACAGGTTTCCATGCCAACCCGGCGTCACACACCATGTTCAACCAGCTGAGCAACCACCAGGGTTACTTCCAGGGATTCCAGCCATTCAACAACTTCATGGCTCCACCGAAAAGAGGTACAGCAGTTCTTCAATTCATTTGATTGCGTGGGCTGTTTTTGTTTGTTTTTTAACTCAGCAATTTTCCAGCTATATGACGGTGGTCTGTAAATAATCGAGTCTGGACCAGACAATCCAGTGATTGACATCATAAGCATTGATCTACGATAAATTGGGATACAATGACATGTGCCAGACAAGTCAGCGAGCCTGATCACCCGATTCCCTTAGTCGGGTCGTTCGAGCATGGGTTGTTGAAGACAAATTCTAACCCTGTGTGTTAGTATATGGTTTGAGTGAGTGAGGTGGGGTTTAACGCCGAATTTAACAGCACTCTTGTAATATCACGGCATGTCAGCTGAATGTGGGAAGAAAGCCCGAAATGTTGCAGGTCTCCGATGTTTTCAGCTTTAGTGAAACACACGAGCACGTTAATTATAAGATGGTGACAACATAAACACTTAATCGAGGCAGTGATTCGGACCCTAAGCAATATTTTTCTGGCGTACCCAAAGGACGCAGTTCTGCACTGTGAATTGCCGCTCAAAACAACGGATCCATTCCTTCCCCCCTCTCCTACGACTTACAGGGTCGACTTGAGGTCAGATCGAGGACTTGTATGCGTGAGTGAGTGTGGTTTTACGCCGTTGTTAACAATATTCCAGCAATATCACGGCGGGGACACAAGAAATGGGCTTCACACATTGTACCCATTTGGGCAATCGAACCCGGGTCTTCGACGTGACCAGCGAACGCATTAACCAGAATACTACCCCTCCGCCCCCGAGGACGAGTACAAATCGTATCCAAATTGTGTTGATCGATTTCCATTATGTTGTATTTATTGTCTAGCCCAGACTCGATTATTTACAGACTAAAGACACATAGCTGGAATATTCATCACAAATGAATAAATTTCGTTTAGTGACATCAGTATTTCAAAATGGTAATCTATTACAATCGAATTAATGACTTAAGTGACAAGGCTGTCGTGTATGTATTCATTTCAATACTTCTGCTAGATATCTTACACTGCCTTTGTACCATCCATAATTGAATCTTAGGACTAAAATATTAGTATCTTTTATGGATCTCTACTGATTCACTTCATGATACCAACAGTTAATTTTGCAGAAAGAAACAAATGTATAAAATGAAAATGAAAAATGTACCTAATCATTTGCACCCATCAACATGAAAATGTACAACGGTTTGACCTCAGTTGTTATTCAAAAGGCCGTCATTGCACCAGCTCACTCACTCACTTTTGTATTATCTCCTCCAGAAAACAAACAACAACCAGTCTCCAAGAACAACATCTTCAGTAACGGCCTCTTCGACTTCATGGGACGTCGCCGTTAGAAGAAACTGCATCAACAACCTGAACACCAAACTGCATAAATAAAATGACGAAATGGACCTAAGCATTTTAACACATATGTGTCTAAATCAACTGGTCTAATGTGTTTACTGTACATGTGTTTAGGAGTAGCTATTATTGTATCCCAAAGCACCAGGTGTACTTTCTTTTGAACGTCAGTTTATTATATCCGTATGTGAATAATATCTGATATTTGTTAATGTTTCAACTTAGTCATTACGGTTTAATTTACCTAGCATTGTAGATATCAAAATTAGCTTCGCTTCCTACCACTCCCATCTTCGATAATCCAGGATATATTTTTTATATACCCTGGAACCGGAAATGGCGCTACCACTGCTTCCTGTTTTATGTGGACCCTAATGACATGAGGTGATAAATAGTTGTGACGCATTAAATGACCCTTATAAATGGTCGTGACGTAATAAATGACTTTGCAAACATACGTGACGTAATACATGACGTAATTAATTACTCTTCTTGACGAGAGAAACTGTGTGCTAAGTTAGAGATAGGTGCAACGGCAAGGATGACGTCACTTCCTGGTAGAACATATCTTGTGAATAGTTCCAGGGTCTATGTCGTTATAGAATATGGAGATTAAGTACCGAAGGTTGGTGAGGATGAAGAACCATTCAACATTGTAGCAGGTGGTTTTGCTGAGTAAGCATTCTTAAGACGTGTTGAGTTGCTTCCCTTATGTGTCAGGATACGCTGATTATTGCCCGACGCATGATCCTTGGTCCATCGGCTTTCCTTCCACATTATAATACAATGTGATATGAATGAAATATTGTCAAAGCACTGTAAACCAGAAGCTAAGTGTGATGCTGTGAATAAACTACTCACTACTACACCATTGAATGTTGTGTTCGTTTATTCGTTGGACGTTGGACGTGGTTGTTCAATACATACAATATTTTACCTGCGCTTCAGTTACATATCCGTGCATTGTCTTTTTACAGTACATCTTAAAAATATCGTTTACAGTCCGTTTAAGACAAAATGATGCCGATGAATTGCAATCTAACACCAGACCCGTGAAGATCCGGGGTAGAATAGGTCTTCAGCAACCCATGCTTGCCACAAAAGGCGACTATGCTTGTCGTAAGAGGCGACTAACGGGATCGGGTCATCAGGCTCGCTGACTTGGTTGACACATGTCATCGGTTCCCAATTGCGCAGATCGATGCTCATGATGTTGATCACTGGATTGACTGGTCCAGACTCGATTATTTACAGACCGCTGCCATATAGTTAGAATATGGCTGAGTGTGGCGTAAAACTAAACTCACTCACTCACTCACTCAATCTAACACCAAAACAAACAGACATAAAAGAATCAAACCAACGCGGACTGCAATAAAAACAACAGACCAACTCTAGAAAACTTGCATAATTTTTTGTCACAAAAATAAAAAAGTTTTTAAAAAAACTGTCATCATTTATTTGTGCGTTTTCCAAGTTAATTACAAGGACGCATTGGCAACTAAAGGAACAGCGCCTAAAGCGAGATGCTCGTGCATTAGTGACGTCAGAGACATGCGATTACTGCTGATTGACAAAGTTAAGAGAAAATGAAAGTCTATGATTTGCAAAGTCTATGATTTCTTCAAGGATGAAAATGACAGGGGGTGACCCAAGTATGCAATTACTAAGTACATACAGCGCATTGCCTGTGCAGTTGGGGGTACGTGTCATCTCGCCAGCTCAAAAATTTGTTCAGAACCCGTTAACGCACGTGCATCTCGCTTTTCGCGCTTTTCCTTTAGTTGCCAATGCGCCCTTTTCTACGTCAGTTTAGATTCATCGAGCAGCTTCGCAGACTTGGTTGATGCATGTCATCGTACCCAAATTGGTCAGATAGATGTCCATCACCGGATCGTCCTGCCCAGACATGATACTTTGCAGACCGCCATCATACAGCTGAGGGGCGGTGGGGTAGCCTAGTGGGTGTGACGATTCATCGATACGCATCGATACATCGATCCATGGGCCGCCGATACAGTGAATCGATACAAAGTATTACATTGTCGTATATCCCGATATGATACTTCAAATGGGCGGCGATACATCGATGTTTCACTTTGAATTTTGCCGAATCGCGATATCTGTCAAGAAAAGAAGACTCACTTTTGTTTGATGATTAAAATATTTGTTTACTTATTTTCCCTTCATAAGTAAACGTTTTCTCGGAAATTCTTGCAAGAACTGTGTCAGACAGCGCTCACATGTTATTATCATGCACAAAGTCCGTGTATAAACTTAATTATCTCGTTTCCGAATGACCATTGAAAAACGCTGGCGGAATTTGACGAAATACTTTAAAATGGTTTTGTTTTGATATTCAGGTGTTTTATAGTTGGTGTTAAAATTAAGGATTTTAGAATCATGCGTATCGTATCGTCACCCTTATATCGGGATTCGTATCGTATCGCAGCTTCAGTGCACGATACTTTGGCAATATATCGTCGTGACTAAGATTTTAGCATTGTGATGTATCGTATCGCAGGTTGTATGCCAATACCAGCACTATAGCCTAGTGGTTAAAGCGTTTGCTCGTCACGCCGAAGACCAGGGTTGTATGAAGCCCATTTCTGTCCCCCGCCGTGATATTGCTGGAATATTGCTAAAAGCGGCGTAAAACTAAACTCACTCACTCATACAGTTGAAATACATGTAATACAGCGGGCGTTAAGGAACAAAGTAAAACAATCTCACCCTTTTGCAACACCCCCTCTACTCCCATTACAAGGCTGTAAAATCTATTCAGTGTCACTATTCAGTGTTACCCTCAATGTACGTAGTAGGCAGTGTTTAAAACTCCCAAAATTCCAAGTTAGACAGCCGGACTGGTAACTTTAAAAAATTACCAGTCAGGATACAAACTTGCCTATCCGGTTTTCAAAAATAAAAAAAATAAAAAATCAGGTTAGTCAGGATAATGTTTGTAGGCATCGCAATGAACTACATAGCACTAACAGGCAATGCACCGAGTTTAGGTAAACTGAAAGTACACGTGTTGCTTGAACTGTCCAATCGTAAGTAGTTTAACATAATCATCATAATACCGTAAACACCTCAAACTGACGAGGAGAGAACCTGTCTGATATTATGAAATATTTACTGTTAGGGGTAAAAACATCTACCAGACCACCGGACAGGCTACTTTTGAAATTTGACCGTCCGAGATGAAAATAGACCGTTCCGGACGGTCGGATAGGCGGAAATTTTAAACGCTGTAATGGGCGTTGAGACTTCCCACAGAAGTGATCCTTACGTTCTCAACTTTCTGACGGGGCTACATTCTATTTTCTGTTCAAGTCAGGAATATGTCGGATCAGCGATCCGGACGCGAACATTTTATGGCCGCTGCATCAGATAAGTTCCGCGTTGAGTGGATTTTGTGTCAAGGGAGGTAACCGTTATGTGCATTACTATTACCTCCCCTTACCCAAGATGCCAGAGTAGGGTGAGTGGCTGACTAAACCGACGGTGCCAAGTTTCTATGGCATTTAATTTGACTGCTGACGTGAGTTCGCCATCAACATCACTTGTTTGTGGTCTTTGATAGAATGTATACTAGTATTCCGACAGTTGTCACTGCCACCCTGTGGTGGTAACGTGGACTGGCTAGTAGTGTTACAACTCTTCAAGTTCAACCCAGCTGTAAACAACACCATCTGTGGTCGACTATTTAAAACCGGGTACACATAGGCCGATCCGGGAATTTTCAAAGGGGGGTGGGGTGGGGCGTGTCCGCCAATTCAAAGCAATAACTTCAATGTGGTCTTTAGTCAACACCCCCACCCCACCCCGCCCCCACACCACACCACACCCACCACCACCCTGGATCGGCCAATGGTACACATGAACTGATGTAGAGCATAGAACTTTGTGTCTGGTTAAACACACACACACACACACATCTGTTGAAATATAGGCCTAATTGACTTGTGTGTTCATATTACAGAAAAGAAATTCTATGTACATAGATTTATTGTATTCTTAGTACTTTAAATGTGTTTAAGAATTGGCTTACCATACAGTGAATTTGGCATAGGAACAAGAATATACCTTTCACTCGGTGAACTTCAAGATCAGGCTTAACTGCCGGGGGTCAGTTCAGTTAATGGATTGTCATAATTCACTGATGCATTACAAACTTACACTTAACAACACAAACACACAATAGACCAACCTATGTATTGATTCATGTTTTAATTTTATGTCAGTTTTTAATTGGTATTTACAATGTTTTATTTGACCTGGCACGGACCATACCTTATCTGGGAAAAAAATCAATCATTTATTACTGTTTGACATGTATTTAAAAACTGACTTGAATACTTCATTATTAAACACATACTTTTGCAGAGGAAACATAAGTGCGAAAATGAAAAGCTCTTTTGCCAATTTAATGCCATAGATTTGCTATATACAGTATGTTCATAACTACACCTGCTGGTGTTTGTATGTTTGCACTCTCATGCATTGATAATTATTCATTCTCAACAAAATAACTGTAGGCAACAACACCAAAACAGTGACATTTTCAGAACAAAAATGCAACACTACCCCTACATACCTTTCTTTGATTGGCATTCTAGAAGTTGGGTAGATGAAGGATGAGGACTATTTTTATGGATATACAACTTCAATCTGTATAGGCAATGTTTCGACATAGATTCTAATGTCGTTGTCAAGCAAGTGATACATGAGAAGTAATTTTGGGTGATATATATACGTGAGATGTTTGGACAGTAGATGAAGGATGGGGCGAAATTGAGTTATTTATACAATAGAAGGGGTTGATAACACAGATAGTATACATGATTAAGTAGGTTGATGGAAGCCAGTTGATGGAAGTACATGGTTATATACATAGGGGATTAAGGATGTTGATTGTCATACCCTACATTCCCATTCAGTTGATAAACCAGTCAGAAAACAATTGTCTGTTAATGAGGTTGATAATTATGTCATGGAAACATAAATGTAAAAAAGAAATGCTTGTTTTGCCAATCACATGCCATAGACTAACTTGCTATATGTTCAGAATGTTTGCACTGTCACCAGTGTGCAAAATAGTTTCCAAATTTTGCTAATTCACTAGACCGAAATTTGAATGTAGAAACAAAGCTAAAGATTACAAAAATAGATGAGAATACGATATTGTCATCGTGACACGGGTGTCATCATTAAGTTGCTAATGTGATGAACATTTTTAGCAGGCCATAATCCTACATGATTTAAAAGTGTATTGTAACTTATCAAGTTGGAGAGAGTGATATATTTACAAACTGCATGAAAATTCACTAGCCAGTCGGGCAAGTGACCGTAGAGATTTACTAACCCGAACGGGTTTTTTATTATCCACGGGCTAGCGGGCCAGTGCTTATTTCACACACTGACTGTCACACATTGAAATGCAAAGTTCAGTTGCTTATGTCATTGAGGTTTCCATCACTATCAGTGTATCACAGTTGAAGAAGGGAAAAATGAGCTCCACACATGATACCCATGTTGAGATTCGAACCCAGCCTTCGATCATGATGAGCAAACATAGCAAGAACCAACCTACTCAGTCACCACGACAAGAAGTTAGTATAAACATAGATGCAACTTTTCCACAAATTTCAATATATTGAGGATCACAGGATTGGTGACACAAGCCATTACAATCTAAAATGTCTCATAGTCTCTTTCACTGTTCCTTTAATTATTTTCTTCATTTACATATTTATTTAATTTGGGGGTTGTTTTGTTGGGGTTTTCTTATTTCTTTTTAGTTTATTTTATCTATTTTTTTTTATTGGGGGGGGGTGTGGGGGGGGTGTGTGTTTGTAAATAGATTCTCATCCCTGTGTAACAGACAAATAACAAAAATATAGAACCCTAGAATTGGTAATTAATTCATATTTTTGATAATGTGTAACACATTTCTCCTGTATTTAGGCAACTGCTTCAGGAAGACTCAATGGCCGTGTATTGAAAATAGAGAAGTGGAACCCCGACAGTGATGGAGAGCTCACTCAGGCCAACATGAAGAAGAAACTGAAGTCTCAAGGCTACAACTGCATCCAGTACACATTCACCCCGGGGACGGACTTCCCTGACCACACTCACGCAGTGTCCAAGAAGGACTCGATCACCAGTGGTCAGTTCCAGTTCACAATGTACGGCCAGACTGTTATCCTAGAGCCAGGTGATATGATCGATGTGCCGGCCAATACGGTTCATAACGCCTGTGTTGTTGGCTCCAAGTCTGTGGTATTCTTTGATGCTACTAAGTAACTGAAGTGTTGCTTGTTTAAACCTAAAGGTTTATGTGATGGAAGTACAAACAACAATATAAAGACCTATATTTTGTAGATCTTTCAAGTGATTTGTTTTGATTGTATTTTTAAAGCTGTTTTGATTATTCAAATTTGTAAAATGTTTGAAGCCCATTCTAGTGTCCCCTACCATGCTTTTGCTTGAAGGGACGGTTGGGTAGCATAGTGATAAAGCATTCGCTCATAACGCCAAAGACCCGGGTTCTATTCCCTACATGGGTACCATGTGTGAAGCCCATTTCTGGTGTCCCCTGCCGTGATATTGTTTAAATATTGCTAAAATCGGCGTAAAACCAACCTCACTCACTCACTCAGTTTTGCATGAATATTGTCCACTCTCACTCATTCATCTTAAACTATCATTAAGAAATACAGGACACGCTGATGTGTTAACTTGCTATAAAATCCAAACTCCATTAGTGATAAAGCTTGATGCCACAGTGAATTGGGTTCAGTATTTAATATGATGTTTTAAAATCACATATATCTAAGATATAGTTCTCAGCTTTATGTTCAACAGCAGGTACGTTGCATAAACATATTGATATCCTATGTGGATTCATGGGCCCAATATTCCTAAGCCTTGGTTCCATGAAGTTCAGGCCCCATGGAGATTCAGGCGAGTAGGTCCTCACTACCTCAGGATTGTTGCCCTATCTTACAGTGTTTGTATAGAAAAAGCCACCTATATTTGTTTGGTTCTTTTCCTGAAGGTGATAAGCTACAGTATACAGACAGTGGATTATACATGTTGATCTCTTTGACAGATTTGATAGCTTGAGATGGACAATAAGCATTCATTTGGGTGGTATGATGAGAGATGCTTGTTTCTTTGTGGAGGTTCTGGAACAGAGTTAGATCCCTTTGCTGCTTTTCACAATTTTGGGATTTCTGGAAAACATAGGAACCCTTTAATCAACCATTGTCATAACTGTAATGATGACCTGGAGCTCCTTTACTAAGGATAAGCAACCTTCTACTAAGGTTAACCTTAACTCCCACCCTGGTTCTTATAACATTGCACTAAGGGATTACCTTAGTGACCTGAATAAATGATTTAAAGTGGTATGTTCCATCAGAGATATGGAGCCTTGAAGATCCGGGTTAGCTTCACTGCTTGCCAAAGGAGATTGATGCTCATGATGTTGATCACTGGATTATATGATGTTGATCACTGACTCGATTATTTACAGACCGCTACCATATAGCTGGAATATCATGCTCTCAGTACAGTGTTATCGGGTGACTGAAATTAGAAGGGTCGGTCGGGCGATGAGAAACACAAAACTGGGGATTGGGTGGCAGTAATGACACCTGTATATATTACTTGCTTGGCTGAGAACCAGAATCATATGAGAATCAGATGTGTCATAGTCTCTGGTCATATTTTTTGGCCCCAAACATGTACTTCCAAAGTTTCTGGAATAATTCAATCTCTCATGACTTTTCAGTCTTTACAGTTAAACAACAAAGCTTAAGAAGCATGCAATTTTCACTGCACTAAATTCAGTGTGTCAAAAGCTAATACCTCGTAGTCACACCACACAATACAAATTATTTTCTGAAATGTCCTTATGCACCTTTAAGCCTAATATGTCCATTACCTTGTCCTTAACACAGTGCTCTACTTCCATGCAATTAACTGCAATTAGCACTTGTTGTATTGTTTGGTTGACATGTATGTGCAAATGTATGGAGACTCCTATTTTACATTTGCAAAATTAATTTTCTGAGGTTGCTGAACTCTTGTCTTTCAATGATGTCTTGAAGATAATCTCAACACATTTGCATGTTATCAGATATGTGATATGATATTGTGTATATTATGTGTTTAAATTTGAATTAATTGTTTTTGTAGACATAATGTAAAAATGCATAATGTTATTATGTTTTATTTAGAATGATGATTCCAGAAAAATATATATGGGATAAATATTTCACCTGTTTTCTTTTGTTTCTTACCTTACCTGTTTGACCCCACTTTTCAGGGGAAAACAGTGTTTACTAATCAATTTAAAAACTAGTGGTGGTCCGATTCATTGAAATAAGCGAAGATTGGTCGCAGTGACTAAACGACCAAGCAATCGAACATGTTTTCTCATAATGGAACACAAACAATTTTGGAACACTTGTTTGCATTAACAATATTTTTCACGAGGTTGGATTGTCCATGTCATTAAACTTACATTTCATAAATACTACAAGTTCGTTCCAAGTCATAATTTAATTTATCTGAAAGATTCCAGGAAATTTATGTTCCTAACATAGTAGCCATCCTTTAAATATGTGAAATATGAAAATGCATTTTGTGCAATTGCAAAAAACCCAAGAACTACAAGTGTACATGTTTTTCGTTATTTGTTTTGTGCATTAACAATGATAACTGGAACATTTGATAAACGATACTAACCAATTATTTTCGATGATTGATCGTTGTAATGGACCAGTGATCAATTATGAGATTTTGACCAATTCCCAACACTTATAAAAACAACAGACTTAAATATAGGTTAGTTCAGATTCATGCATCAAGAAGATGCCATTTATGGTGGATCAAACAAATGACACCCATGAGATCCAGGTTAGGATGGGTCTTCAGCAAACTATGCTTACCGATTGAGAGGTCAGGCTTGCTCACCTGGGGCTCTTTCACGAAGCAACCTTTACTAAGGTTAACCTTAACTCCTGCACAAAGGTTATCTTAGTGACTTACGATCACCTTAGGTCTTTTTCAGTTTTGACAGGAGGCCCTGGTGGATGCTAGCCGAGAGCCGTGAGAGGGTAGGACCCTATCTCGGCTCAAGGCTAGGTGGATGCATGACATAATATCCTAACTGCATCAACAGATGCTTGTGGTGTTAACCACATGACTGTCTGGTCCAGAGACGGGATTATTTACAGACTACTGATTATAGCTCGACAATTGCTGAGTGCAATATTAAAGGTCACATGCAACGTAAAACACAACATTGCAGATTCTGATAGCTTTCGGTATGGACTTACCGAAACAAATCATCAAAAATGCAAATTCAACTTATAAAGTTGAAAAATAATGCGATGAAAAAAACGCGCGAAATCGGAGTTCAAACGATTCACTAATTTTCCCCCAGCGCTTGGGGGAAAAGTGATTTCAACAGCTGGGTTGCGTTGCGCTGGGCTGGGCTGCGCTCATAGCACATGCGCAGTGAAATAGGTTCGCGCAGCTTGGAAGCGGGTTGCCCGGTGAATACTCGGTGAAAGGCTTTGGTGTGAGCTATTTTTCTAATGTTTTGTTGATATTTCACAGGCGCGAGCTTTTTATATGTTATGACAGTAGATTACCGATTTAACTGTTTATATAATTTCATTTGTCTATTTCACCACACGTTCTTCTTACCGAGTCACTTTCTCAGTTCGATACTTAAAAGCAATGTCATTATTTAGCGTTGACAGAATTTCTAACTGTGATATAAATATGTGGTTGTCAAAGACAAAACTCAATGTCTGTTTATTGACACATATGTGTCTGCCTGCCTGTCTGCTAATGACAATATTCAATACACAACTTCGAAATTCGATCACTGACCACATGCAATTTGAACTTAACACCTATCAGGCTATACACCATAAACAAAACGCATTGATTTATGGCCCGAGTTCGGTCTCTGTCACATTATGAAATTACACAGACAGGCAGGTGTGATACTTGTACACATGACATGTTATGATGTCTGTTGATTGAAAAATGTTATGCACAAGAAATGAGCATGTATTTACAAAACCCAACATCTCTGTATATATACACACAATGAGCCGTGAGGGCATTGGCAAATGAAACAGCCGTTACACTTGAGTCCACACCCACCCACTCTGACTGGGTTCGGTATCCCGACTGCTTCGTTTCTTGGGAAGTAAACCCATGTACAAAATATTGCACTTTTGATTTGCGATTGTACGCTTATAATTTTGTTTATATGTTTTTTTTCATAATCAGCAATGTATATTATATATCATGAATAAGTGATAATTGTGTTTTAATAATGTTTGATTTTTTGGTTGCATGTGACCTTTAACACCAAACCAACATGTAACAACATCCTCAAAATATATTCTGCAGTTCCTTCCATATTACTCTATGCAGCTCTAATTTTATATATCACAGTCCTTAGATGTAGTGAGTGAGTGAGTTTAGTTTTACGCCGCACTCAGCAATATTCCAGCTATATGGCGGCAAATACTCGAGTCTGGACCAGACAATCCGGTGATCAACAGCATGAGCATCGAAGTACGCAAGTGATATGCGATGACGTGTGTCAACCAAGTCAACCAAGTCAACAACCGACCCCCTTAGTCGTGTCTTACGACAAGCAATGGTTACTAACGATCAATTCTAACCCGGATCCTCACGGGTCCCTTAGATGTAACTTGAAGAAATAAATAATATACATAAAGTAGCAGTCTAAGTAAACTTAGGCTCAGTATTACAGCTATACTAGTGTAACGAATAATACTGAGCCTGAGTTTACTTAGACTGATCAAATAGTAACTTGTGGCTAGTAAACATCAATTGGATTGGGCATTCTGTGATTTTGCAAAACACAAATTGGAATTTTCACGATTTTGTAAACCTACTGTTTATACGTCGTTTTCAGTGACTTTGACTATTTTCAAAATAATGAAATGAACAGGATGAACTACAACCACGATAGCGTCCTAGAAAATTAACCCATCTGAAACCCTGGACCTTGATCATGTATAGACAATTCAATGGCGATAACTCTGCAATGGCGATATCCGGTTGGAGAGGGAAAAGTCGTGCACGGAGCACAAACCGGAGTTACACTTGGAACAGTCTTGGTTCCCTGCGAACTGCATTCCGCTGTGCAGAGTTGCGTCTCTATAGGGCACATCTGAAGTAAGCTCCACCAAACCCAAGCTCGTCGGTTTCTGGTGTCCCCCGCCGTGATATTGCTGGAATATTGCTAAAAGCGGCGTAAAACTATAAACACTCACTCACTCGTCGGTTTCAATAGTCTGTCTCACCGTCCCTGAACTACATTATTTTCCTTCCACCCAGCCCTTTCTGCAGTGTTAAAGCCCGAGATGAAGCTAGTCTTGATTTCCTCAGGTTCTGGAATCGTCCATCTCAATGGAACTCATATTCAACTTGGAAGGAATTGTTTCTTTCTATCAAAATGATATGTATTCAGAGAATAAGCATTAGTCTACAAAGTTGTAAACGCCTAAGTTTGCTTGTTTGTTGTTATCAGCAATATTCCAGCTATATGGCGGCGGTCTGTAAATAATCCAATCTGGAGCAGACAATCCAGTGATCAACACCTTGAACATTGATCTACGCATTTGGGAACCGATGACGTGTGTGAACCAAGTCAGCGAGCCTGACCACCCGATCCCGTTAGTCGCCTCTTACGACAAGCATGGGTTACTGAAGACCAAATCTAACCCGGATCTTCACGGGTCCCCAACATACACTGATACTACATATGTCCCCGTCACACCCGTTAGTCGCCTCTTACGACAAGCATGGGTTACTGAAGACCAAATCTAACCCGGATCTTCACGGGTCCCCAACATACACTGATACTACATATGTCCCCGTCACACCCGTTAGTCGCCTCTTACGACAAGCATGGGTTACTGAAGACCAAATCTAACCCGGATCTTCACGGGTCCCCAACATACACTGATACTACATATGTCCCCGTCACACCTGTTAGTCGCCTCTTACGACAAGCATGGGTTACTGAAGACCAAATCTAACCGGATCTCCACGGGTCCCCAACACACACTGATACTACATATGTCCCCGTCACACCCGTTAGTCGCCTCTTACGACAAGCATGGGTTACTGAAGACCAAATCTAACCCGGATCTTCACGGGTCCCCAACATACACTGATACTACATATGTCCCCGTCACACCCGTTAGTCGCCTCTTACGACAAGCATGGGTTACTGAAGACCAAATCTAACCCGGATCTCCACGGGTCCCCAACACACACTGATACTACATATGTCCCCGTCACACCCGTTAGTCGCCTCTTACGACAAGCATGGGTTACTGAAGACCAAATCTAACCCGGATCTCCACGGGTCCCCAACACACACTGATACTACATATGTCCCCGTCACACCCGTTAGTCCCCTGGTTGCTTATGGCCAATTCTAACCCAAATCTGCACGATTAATAAACGTCCAAGACCTGTATCCCTTCTGGCATACCACTCACACACCTTGGTATGTAGTACAATACTGCTCAAAGCGACATTACATATAATTCACCCACTCATTCAGCGTGTTCTACAGTTGTTATGAAACTAAAACAACTTTAAACAATCCCACTTAATGCCACCTGTTTAATGGTGAAACACAATATCTACACTATGAGCAAAAAAGGGAAAAAACAATTTTAAATGCATCCAAAAAGAAATATAAGTTACTATCCGTCATGCAAATTTATTCCTTTTACAAACAAAAATCAGACCCAATTCTTCACATTTTGGTCCTCTTTCCACACACTATTTTGTTTCAATTGTAAACTTCAAAGCGTATAAGGTTATGTAAAAATGACTTACGCCTTGCACGTTATCAAATACAGTCAAATCTGCATTAGCCTTATTTCATGTACAATATGAGCAATATTATGTATCTATGCATTCTTGTGTGTGGGGTAGCCTAAAGGTTAAAGCGTTGGCTCGTCACGCCGAAGACCCGGGTTTGAATCCCCACATGGGCACAATGTGTGAAGCCCATTTCTGGTGTCCCCCGCCGTGATGTTGCTGGAATATTGCTAAAAGCGGCGTAAAACCAAACTCAGTCAGTCTTGTGTACATGTTAACATCTACGCATACTTATGTACCATGTAAACATCTGCTGGGAAATGGAAACATAATAATAATAAAAATAAATATTAACAATGATATAGTTTGCATTTTGTATTAAAATGTAAACGCTTTAACCATGTCGGTAAATAATATATACTGCAAATTGTCTTTTCATCATTTCAACTCGTGGCCTGTACAGGCAAAGGAAGTATCATTTTCCTTCTGTTAGTCGAGGAGATAATCTGAAATGTCACACCAAAACCTGACTGCCTCCCTGCAATAGCACGGTTGTGAAACACCATGGTGAGATAAGATGTCCGGTGTCGGACTCCAGCAAGCCACAAACAATGGAGATATTACTTCCTTCTCCGTGCTCGGTGTTGAGTGTCACAGTCGGGTTTTATTTGTACTTTGCACTGGGTTAGTCATATCAATATCTAAATTGCCGACCAAAAGAAACTTTACCACTTTTAATGCAATTGCAAAAATGTGAAAATACAAGTTTCAAACTATACTACCCATCAAAAGTGTAAATGTAGCCACTTACTTCAGTCAACTATTCTAAACTAGATTTTGAAAAATGTTTCATACTGTTTAAAGGTATTGTTTACACATGAACTTATGTAGTGTAAAACAAATTTGTAACGTTGTCATCAGTTCAATAAATGATGAAACTCAGTGAAAATTAGCGAATTCTTAACAAAACTTTACAGCAAAACGCAGCTGTTCACATGCACGATATTTGCAAATGCTTTTCAGAAAAAGCGAATTCTTAACTAAACTTTACAGCAAAACGCAGCTGTTCACATGCACGATATTTGCACATGCTTTTCAGCAATTTGATGTTTGATCACCGTGCAATTCATCTGCATAAAGTTTGCTGCTGGTGCCCTCAAGTTAGTGGAGAAATGCATCTTCAATGTAACCATATATATTTACATAACATATAGTGAGTGCTTTAGGTGAGTCTAAACTTTGGATGGATAGTATAAATCAATTGCAGCATTGACACCCGAACAACCGAACGGCCCTTGTTTGGTGCTGGGGATATTGCCCATGTCCACGTTGCTTCAACGTTTGGTTGCTCCCGTGTTGCTGTAAGTAACCTGACGCAACGTTACAGACAGACCAGGCAGACATCACAGGTGCCGGTCCACTAACCGATCTTAGCCCTACCCGTCAGTTCGTTCTACACGATAGTTCGTTATACCCGACAGTTCGTTCTACCCGTCAGTTCGTTATACCCGACAGTTCGTTCTACCCATCAGTTCGTTATACCCGACAGTTCGTTCTACCCGTCAGTTCGTTATACCCGTCAGTTCGTTCTACCCGACAGTTCGTTAGTCCCGTCAGTTCGTTCTACCCGTCAGTTCGTTCTACCCGACAGTTCGTTCGTCGGTTCGTTCTACCCATCAGTTCGTTATACCCGACAGTTCGTTCGTCAGTTCGTTATACCCGACAGTTCGTTATAAACGTCAGTTCGTTATACTCGACAGATCGTTATATCCGACAGTTCGTACGTCAGTTCGTTATACCCGTCAGTTCGTTTTACCCGTCAGTTCGTTATACCCGTCAGTTCGTTATACCAGACAGTTCGTTATACACGTCAGTTCGTTATACCCGACAGTTCGTTATACCCGACAGATCGTTATACCCGACAGTTCGTTCGTCAGTTCGTTATATCCGACCGTTCGTTATACCCGACCGTTCGTTATACCCGTCAGTTCGTTATACCCGACAGTTCATTATATCCGTCAGTTCGTTATACCCGTCAGTTCGTTATACCCGTCAGTTCGTTATACCCGTCAGTTCGTTCTACCCGACAGTTCGTTATACCCGTCAGTTCGTAATACCCGACAGTTCGTTATACCCGAGAGTTCGTTCGTCAGTTCGTTATACCCGTCAGTTCGTTATACCCGTCAGTTCATTATACCCGATAGTTCGTTCGTCAGTTCGTTATACTCGCGGTTCGTTATACCCGAGAGTTCGTTCTACCCGTCAGTTCGTTATACCCGATAGTTCGTTATACACGTCAGTTCGTTATACCCAATAGTTCGTTCGTCAGTTCGTTATACCCGATAGTTCGTTATACACGTCAGTTCGTTATACCCGACAGTTCGTTCTACACGTCAGTTCGTTATAAGCGTAGTTCTGTGTACAGAAAACATGCTCGTTACTATGCGGCAGAAAATATGTAAAAATCAAATAATCTGATATCCCATACCTTAACCTCTTACAACACATGAAATTTTTGTGTTTTGTTGTGTGTCGTTCATTCATTCATTCATTCATTTATTTTGCTGTTTATTTTTCACTATTATGCTGTCGCTATGTTAGTCTGCCACACAGACCTTGAAACAAATATACGTAATACAGCCCCTGCCAGTCTAGAATGTGTGGCAAGTCTAGATTACCGCAGTTTCGGGAAAATGCGAAGGAAGACTCTGGGCTTCTTTTTGATATATACATTTTATGAATACCATTTAGCAGCCGTTTTGGGATGGGTTTGTCTGTTTTTGTTTGTTTGTTTGTTGTTGTTGTCTTTTTTTCAATAAGTTCACTTTAGAGACTAAATGATGATTCACGCCGCCAAGGACTGATGACACACTACCAACCCAGTCACCGAGCTGACGTCCGATCCATAACGTCGCCATGTATTCCACAATAATAGGATTTTAGCTCTGATATCCCCTGGTCGGTGATCATGCTGTAAGATTTGGAAGACATTCGATGCATCACTAAAAACATGATGTCACTGGACGGAAAGCTACCTCCATGTATAATCCGATTATTTCATTAAACCTCCCGGGGAGACTGTAGGTCGAGATAATGTCCAGTGTGATTAGACGCCATGGGGAGTGTAGACTGCAATTTTAATGCGCGCTTGTATATCTGCCGACCAGGGTCATAATTCTGGAACGCTTTAACATTGCATTAGGGCGTAGGAAAGAAGAACATATGATGATGATGATGATGATGATGATGATGATGATGATGATAACCATTTCAGCTAACTCTAATCTATCCAAAGCAACGATAATTAGCTCTGCTCTGTCAATAACCATGGCAACTAACTATAACGTACCAATAACCGTGGCAACTAACTCTGATCTACCAATACCCATGGCAACTAACTATAATATACAAATGACCACGATAATTAACTCTGATCCATCAATAACCATGGCAACTAACCATAACGTACCAATAACCATGAAAGATAACTCTGATCTACCAATTTAATAACCACGGCAACTAACTTTTATGTATCAATAACCATGACAATTAACTCTGATCCATCAAGATCCATGGCAACTAACTTTAACGTACCAATAACCATAGCAATTAACTCTGATCTATCAATAACCATGGCAGCTAACTGCAACATTTCAATAACAATGACAACCAATAATAACTAATCAATAACCATTTCAGCAAACTCTAAACTATCAATAACAGCGGCAATTAACTCTGATCTATCAACAATACCGGCAATTAATTCTAACAATAAATATAACAATTAACTCTGATCTATCAATACCCACGGCAACTAACTGTACTATTTCAATAACCATGACAGCCAATTATTACTAACAACACCGGCAATTAACTCTATCAATAACCATGACAACTAACTATGATATACCTATAACTATGACAAATAACTCTAATCTATCAATACCCATGACAACCACCTCGGCCAATAATCATACATGGAAATATTTACTTTCAGGACCCGTTTATTTCAAAATCGCAAACCCCTAAACCAGAAGTAACGTAACATCAGTGCGAAATGTATCGAGGGGGCAAGATTCTCGTTATGAAGAGCTCCAAAACACCACTTCCTGATGTACAGGCCATAATCCAGTGACCTCCGCATAAAATGCCTTGGAGGATATTGTTTTGTAATAAAAGTGTCAGCAGGTCAGTGACCCGTGGTCAGCAGACATTCCAGAGGTCTCCGCCATTGCCCAGCTTGACACAAGGCAGTATCATATCACCAAACAAATCTGATGCAGAGGGTGTAGATGACAGTCCCTGAACCACATTATTTTCCCTACTGCCAAGCCCTATCTGTAATGTAGACTAAGGCTTAGTCTCTGAATATATATAATTTTGATAGTAACAAACAAGCCCATTTATATTGAAAAGGAGCCCTAGGGAGACCAGAGATTCAGAACCTGCAGAGAGGGCTTGGCAGTAGGGAAATTAATGTGGTTCAGGGACTGTGAGACAGACTATCTGTAATGCTAAAGCCCTAAATAAAGCAAGTTTAGATTTCCTCAGGTTCAAAATCTCTGGTCTCCCTAGGGCTCCTTTTCAATTTAAATGGGCTTGTTTGTTTCTATCAAAATGATATATATTCAGAGACTAAGCGTTAGTCTAATGAGAGGAACTAAGATGGCTTCACAAGTATATTGTGTTCGCCTTAAAATTACTTAACTAAAATGTATTTTAATGACGCAAGCCATAAATCAGATTTATAGATTTCTTTCATTCGATATCTCCTGCAACTATTACAACGTTCACCGATATATGAATCAATAATGATGCAGTGTACCATGGTACGTACCGTATAGTTTTATCGGGCGGTGGGGTAGCCTAGTGGTCAAAGTGTTGGCTCGCCATGCCGAAGACCCGGGTTCGAATCCCCACATGGGTACAATGTGTGACGCCCATTTCTGGTGTCCCCCGCCTGGAATATTGCTAAAAGCGTCGTAAAACCAAACTCAGTCAGTCAGTCAGTATAGTTTTATCATGAAATTTACCATGTACTTTGATGCCTCTTCTGATATGATTACTATGAATATAACGCTTTCGACTCTCTGAACGGAATAAATAAAATTTGATTTTTCCATTAAAATCTACTATTTGGTTAAATTTGACCTGCCGTCCAATTGACTGTGACGGGAACTTGGTATTAGATTGCTTGGCCTTCACGTACTTACTGTTGAGAGGAATTATAGTTGCATATGGTTGGCGAGACAGAGCTGTTTAAGGTGCGGTGCCGATATAGATGGTATAAATGGCCATATTTGGTCACATAGACCACACTGATGAATCGTACAGGGTGAGACAATCGCTAAATATAAGGTTATTACACAACCCATAAGTTGTCTACACATTTGATAAATCTATTTTTATGTTAGACTCACAGTTTTCATATGGACCAAATTAATTTCTTTTGAACTTTATATAATACAAAATCAAGAAATAAATGTTCCTTATAACTTCAATAAAATGCATCTAAAATTTTCGTAGATTGAAAAAAATGAAACAGTAAAAAAATCATTTTGTGTGACATATAGTAAACGTTCATGGGCTCGAACCTTCATTTCGTCAGACGCTTTTTCAGTGACTCACGTCTCTTGCATAATTATCTCCCTTTCAATATGCACTGAATCGTCTGGGATAAGGTGCGGTTTTCCAACACGTGATCGATTTTAGTATGCATTGTTCCAATTAAGCACACAACAGTTTTGCTGGTGCGAGAAATACAAGTTTATTCGACCATTTAACAAATACGTTGTGTCAAAACACCAAAATACACAAAAGAAATTTGACATTCCTCGAGCCTCGCGTAAACTTCGTTTTCCATTTTTGGAGATTTTACGATACCGGAAGTGTATTCACCCTGGACGCATGCGCTGACACACCTTCCTGTTCCGCGTGGGAAGCCGTAGGGCGTTTTGACTTCCACCCCTGTGAGCAGAACAACAAAAAGTGACTGGAAAACAGTAAATACACAAGGTAAATAAGTTTAAGGTTGTGATCATTTGCAACACACAGGCGTTGACAAACTGGATATGTATTAAATAATCAATCTTTCCTCGCTTTAGAGTTAATCTTTCAACGGTGTCAAACCGGCGTCTCGTTTACTTCACGATATCGAATACAGACGTCTGATTCAATCGGGGTTCGCGGGTGAGTCAACACTATACTGCACATCAGCATATTATAAGATATCGATTACTTTTGCAGATGTTTATGAGGAAGAGTAAATTTCGGCATGTTTTTGGACAAGCCTTAAAAAGAGACCAGTGTTATGACAACATCAGAATAACGAAGAGTTCCTGGGACTCTCGGTACTGCGATGTCAATCCAAAGTACGTGGCTGTCATTACTGAAGCTGCCGGTGGAGGTTCGTTCCTCGTGTTGCCACTGTCTAAGGTACGTGTTTAGTTCTTTCCTGTTAGATTGCATGGCTGTTATATTAAGGCGTCATTGAAAATACTTCCTTGTTCATAGCCCCAAATCCATATTTATACACAATCTGCTCAAAACCAAATTGTAATAATACTAATATCATGCTTTGGATCATTTCTTTTTATCAGTGCTTTTCCTGTTTCAAAGGCATGAGGTGTCATTTTACCATGGCTCTTTCAACAGCTTTGAGTAATGAGTAATGTTGACATGACACTTGACAGGGAAGGAGGCAAATGTGTAACCACTTATCTACATGATCATAAAACTTCCATGGTGAAATTTGCCCATATTAGAACTTTATGAATATGCGTGTGTGAACGATCATGGACGGTCATTATAGATCATGTAGATAGAGAGTTCATTGCAAGATTTAAAATTAATCCTTGGTCACCTACTCATGGACTATTAAATGCCATGAATAACTGGTGACATTTGTTGGATAACCACTTTTAGCATAGGCAATGTGCTTCATCATTTCTGTGGACTGGTTCATGCGCATGAACTTTCACTGCTCCATCATGTCCACTGTTAGTGATATTCATGATAATGTTAGCCAAAGCACCATAATTCACATAAACATTTTCTTGGACCAGACATTTTCCCCGCTATAGATACAGTCAGGTGTATGAATTCACATTTGGCAAGTCATTGTGACATTAAACAAGTATCTACACTCTTTTAAGTCTCAACTTCCTAATGATCTAGTGATTTTCATGTCAGACTTTACTCATATGGAATAATTATTACAGTGATTTCTATTTCTGTGCAATAGATACTTTGCGGTGTAGGTTTACTAAAGCACTAAGTACTAAGCACAGAGAAGCATTACTTCTAGAATCAGGGACCAAAACAGGAAAAGTTCTTTTGCTTTTGAACTGACCACTTGTACTCTTAACATGCAAGATCCGGGCTAGAATAGGTCTTCAGCAACCCATGTGCTTGCCATAAAAGGCGACTATGGTTGTCGTAAGCGGCGACTAACGGGATCGGGTGGTCAGTTTCGCTGACTTGGTTGACACATGTCATCGGTTCCCAATTGCGCAGATCAATGCTCATGTTGATGATCACTGGATTGTGTGGTCCAGACTTGATTATTTACAGACCGCCGCCATATAGCTGGGATATTGCTGAGTGCGGCGTAAAACTAAACTCACTCACTCACTCTTAACATGCTAAGACTTGATAACAGTGGGTCATATCTGCTTGTGTATTGGTATCAGGTAGGGCAGAGATATTAGGTGAGAGCACTTGTTTTGTTAAACATTATATTCTCGTGTTTTTCCCTGATAGCACATATCAGCCTTATATGAGTGAAGATGAACATACACTTATCATACACTCATCATTTACCATGTTTAAGCATGGGTGGACATAATCTGAATTCAATTTTAAAATATAAATTTATTTTGAAAGATTCGCCACTTAAAACCACTACCCCATAGTCAAGTGTAGAATAATCCTGTTCAGTCTTGAAACTAAGTTGAAAACCCAGCTATAAACAATCTCTCACTGAACTCTCATTGATGGCAAACAACTTAAAAATTAAACATGGGGAAGTAGCTGTATTAAGCTTATCATCATAAAACATTTTTTCCTTGTGATATTAAACCTGGGCACCTTTAATTGATTTATAATTAATTCAATTATTCAATGCACTCAGCACAGATAGATTACCCCATTTGAACTGAAAAGGAGCCCGAGTGAGATGTGAAATTTGGACCTGAACCTGAGAATCTACATGTGCTTATGTAGGTCTTTTGAATTAGAAAAAGGGCTGGATGGATGGCTCTCCAAATCTTGTACGGGTACAAGGGTTTTTAACTTTTATGCCGTACAGAAATTGCATCCAGCACACACAAAATATACAGAATAGAAGCAATATATAGTGCATGGGATACACAATAATGTTAACTGGATGATATTTCAGCAAGGAATATAGTTCCCATTATACATGAAATGATTACATCTTACACTACCTCATTATATGCCCCTTTTAACACCCTTGGTGTTGCCACCCGTGAAGGTCTTGGTTATTGATCTTCAGCAACTCATGCTTGTCATAAGAAGCGGCTAACGCTATAGGATGGTCAGGCTTGCTGACTTTTTTGACAATGTCATTGTATCCCAACAGCGTAGATCGATGCTCATGCTGTTGATCACTGGATTGTCTACTGCAGACTCATTTATTTACAGACTGCTGCCATATAGCTGGAATATTTTTGTGTGGTTTTAAACAAACCAACCAACCTTATTTCAGGTAAAACCCTGAAGCGCTCATCCACGATAGGCTGGGCTGTGTGGTAGCCTAGTGGTTAAAGCAATCGCTCGTTGCCCTGAGGAAAATGGGGTTCAATTCTCTGCATGGGTACATTGTGTGAAGCCCATTTCCCCCTTCGTGATATTGCTGGAATATTGCTAAAAGCGACATAAAACTAAACTAACTCACCCACACACTCCAAGCTGTGGAGTAACAGCATCCAATCTGTTGTGTCTGCCCATGTTTAATTGTTAAGATTTGTGGATACATCATGTGAGCAACTGGAATGTTGTTCAGTTAAATCTGCTGGTAAATCCAGTGTTGTATCTCTACTCTGCTGTATCCAATTTAAATGCAAACTCTTTGATGTCAGGATGTCAATTTAATATACACTTTATATACACTGATAATAACCATAAAACAAATTTGATAAAAGTCACTGATGTTTGTGTTCAAGCATATTTGCAAAAGTCATTATACTGACATTGTTCACAATGTATTGTTGTTTTTCATAGAAAATATTATTTAAATGTTTCAACTTTAGCAACTACATGACATATTTGTCATAATGTCTAGATATTAAGGATTAAGTATTCATTGATAAATATTCATATTCGCTACTATAGATTCATAAAGCATATATTCGCCTCATGCTATAGTATATTCATTACAGCCCTAGTATTGAGTGGTAGTAGAATACGTGTTGTATTTTTATAACTTTCTTTCTTTTTTCTTGGGTACAGACAGGGATTGATATCACAGTCATGTAATGCATTCTGCTGTACAGTATGGATATTTGAAGTTAATCTGTCGTGATATGTAGTAGATATATACAGGATAGGCATACCAGGGCTCCTGATAAAGGGCCGTATCGGCGTATGGATAAAATATATGCACGATACGGTAGGAAATAATTTAGAAATAGTAGCAAATACGCACCACAGCAGTGGTGTATGGTCTTAGAATCATTTACAGACATATTTATCTGAAAAAAGTATTGTTTTATTGTTTTTTACCTGTATACACAAGAGTAGCAATGTTGTGCATATATGAAACGAAACACAAGATCACATACTCCAATAAATTCAGTTCAGTACTCTAAAAGTTTTTCCAATACTCCTATAGTTAAGAAATAAGGAGTACGTACTCCTCACGTTGAAAAATTATCTGGAGCCCTGCATACTGTACAGTATACAGAATACATCCTTCAGTAGGTAGACAATTATTGAACAAATTGTTTCCTTGTTGACTTTTCCTCCAGCATGTCATCACTGATATAATCCAATAACTCCTGGAGAAAAATATCAAGCTCAAATGTTTCAAGTTTTAAAACCTGTTCTTTCAAGGGTTCGAAGTAAATGTTTTTGTATCACATACCTAAGATTTGCTTTTTAAATATTTCTTACATGAATGATACTGGAAGTAATGTTCAATTGTACTCATTAGACTTATGATGGATCATA
This sequence comes from Haliotis rubra, assembly GCF_003918875.1. Lineage (NCBI taxonomy): Eukaryota > Metazoa > Mollusca > Gastropoda > Lepetellida > Haliotidae > Haliotis > Haliotis rubra. Next base: position 374,122 of record NW_025767449.1, on the reverse strand, counting down.
AATTGATTGAATGATGAATTTCAAATTGTCTGCAATGTTGAAAATGTAAACCATTCTCTGAAAATGCACAAAATGGAAGTTACGCTGTGGTTGTGCTAGTCTGGGTAATGTGCAGAGTGCTCTTGGTTGGGCTTCACTGATGCAGGAAGTATATATACACGTTCCTGTTGATTGGTGGTCACTCAATACTAGCATGAGGACATAATTCAGTAAACTCGGCCTTGGTTCAAAATGAAATTGAGTTGAATATAAAGGATCATTTGTGATCTCTTATGAGGAAAAGTTTAATATTTAATGTTTGAAATGTTTGAGGTATGGATTTTTCAAATATATTTTACTTGTAAATTAAACATTTAGCTAGTAGAAAAATGATCAATACATGGTCAGTCGTCATAGTTTCTTCTAGTGCAGGTCATGCAAGCTGAACCTTCAGCTTTTTATTGAACATTATTCTGTCTTTCGCATTCCCGTAACTACATTATTTTCATTTCCACTCAGCCCTTTCTGCAATGCTAAAGGCCTAAATGAAGCAAGTCTAGAATTCCTCAGGTTCAAGTTTTTAATCTCCCTTCTCACTGGTGCTCCTTTTCAATTTAAAAGAAATTATTTGTCTCTATCAAAATTGTATGTATTCAGAGACTAAGCGTTAGTCTAAATGAACATTTTTCATAGTTTTCTGTAGTCCATGGCAGATGCCTGAACTATTTGGCATTTCCACAAAACGCTATCTTCTTCAGAAAAGCAAAAAATACTGTAATTTGTTAACTTGTGCATGTTTCTTTAAGAAATATAAATTTGTTCAAATCAGTCAATGTTCTAATTGATATTGCAACCGTTTGTTTTGTGTGTGGAGTACATTAAATGGTCTGATGTGAATCTGGGCCCTGTCAGGATTACCCTTATGTAAGAAGAAACATTTTTGACAGATGAGTTGTTAGTTTAGAAGTTATTTTGAATTTAACCTTGTTAACAATAGGCATGGTTTATAGCCTTATTGGATTAACATCATAGTGATGTTAATGTATTGTAGATGTCTGAATATCATTATTGTCAATTCATTATCAGATTATCAGCCATTTCCATCAACCTTACAAGGTCACTGTTCAGTTAAGATACAAGGACATTGACCATTAAGTATCTGACTTTAGCCACTGGCCCGAAACCTGAGTCTAGTAAAATTCTGTTCGGTCAAGTAAGCTCTGCTAGTAATAGTCCATGTAACATCTGCTGGAATTATGCTAAGACGGAGCTAAGTTCTTGGCATATACTGCTGACTAATCCCTGAAGTTTTCTTCAGGATTCTTAATGACACTGGAAAATGTCCCATCAAAAGTTCCCGCCATATATTGCTGAGTGCTGCGTAAAACTAAACTCACTCACTCACCCATCAAAAGTTGACTCTGTCAAGAACATGTTCTGATGTAATTTATGTCTAACAAAATCATTGCCTTAAATCAGCACATTCATCATGTTTATATGCTGTTGAGGGCATCGTTGCCATGGCATATAGTGATTCATCTTCAATATGGGAGTGATGTAACTCAAGTGCCCTTGCCATGCTTACTGATTCATGTTGATTAGTAATGGGATGGTTTTATCAATTTACAACATGCTGATTCAAAATACTACCTGTATCTCAATATATATACAAAAGTAACAGAGCAATATAAAGCCGTATGTTTGATTTCATTTCTACAAAATGTATTTTTAAATTAAAAATGCTGTCAATTTATAAGAAAACAAAATAACATATTTTTGTCAGGTTTCTTCAGGAAAATGTATACGTCAGTAATATGAAAAATGTTTTATTCTCAACTCAAACTAACATTAACAACCCCCTGTGAATTAGTATTAAATATTCCTCACATTGGAACTTATAAAACTGATTCACTCTGGGCATTTTTTTCCATAATTACTCATAGGTCATAGGTTGTTCTGTAATTATATCATTTGTCATTGTCATAAACTGGTATTACTATTAGTTCCACAATGGATTTAGTATCACTGGTAGCTGTTGCCTAAAATGACTATGTAGTTGACATCTGATCGTAGGCATCATGTGTTGGGAGAGTTGTGCTTAGTATCACATGCCACCACAATAGTATCATGTGTTACAGACAAGTACCCACTGGTGATAACAGGGTGATAACACAGAATCGATGTGTGGCTGCGTTCCATTGCAATCACTATAGGTCAGTCATGTGTTCTCTTTCACTCACCAGTCAGGAAAGTGATTTTGTAGATGTTACTAGGTCATTTAGATTAATAGTTTAAAGTCACCTATTTACATTTGTCAAGGGGGTACACAAAGTATATGTCCTAGACTACTTACTGCCTGTCTGACACGGGGCAATGGGGTAGCCTAGTGGTTAAAGCGTTCGCTTGTCACATCGAAGGTCCAGTTTCGATTCCCACATGGGTACAATGTGTGAAGCCCATTCCGGGTGTCCCCTGTCGGGATATTGATTGATTGATCGATTGATTGATCTCACTCACTCACTCACTCACTCACTCACTCACTCACTCACTCACTCACTCACTCACTCACTCACTCACTCACTCACTCACTCACTCACTCACTCACTCACATGCTGATAATTAGTTTCATTACACTGAGAATACACTATGAAACTGTACTCTGCTGAGCAAGTGTGACTGCTAATATGAAGTGTTACATTCAGGTGCTTGCAAGGTTTTGTAGTCATTATTTGCCATGGAGAGTTGTGTCTCTTTGGCATGCAAAAACCCTGTGGTCCCATGTTCTCATACCAGATTTCATCTGATTATCATTGTTTGTGTGCATCATTCCAACCTTGCTGGTTTCAAGGAAGTGGTAGACCACTAATGCATCGCTTTCAGCTGTTATCTTGCATTCAGCTTACTCACGTATATTCAGTTGTTTATTTTGACACTACTTCCTTCTGCTGCCATGTCCAGCTTATCATGATCATGTTTTACCTAAAACAAACAGTTTGCTAGCTTTACACTAGTATCACTGTTGTATAAAACATCAGAATTATATTGTTACTACTGCATGCACATTGTTGGAGGAATGTATATGATATTGTTAGACCTTAGTCTTCCTTGTGTGATAAGTGAAAGTATTCAACTTAAGGTCTCAATGACCGAATCTATCTTTAGGTGGAAGTGGTGAACTTTTGAACTGAATTGACAGTAATGTATTATATCTCCAATGAGAATTTAATCCCTTATGATCGTATGAACGAAATCAGTGATAAATGATAACTGAGAATGTATCCTTGCCCCTCCCCTCCCTCCCCTCTCTCTCTTTTGCTTTCCTTCCCTCCTAGTCTCCCTCTCTCTCTATCCTTTCCCCCCTCTCTTTTTCTTTCCTTTGTGGGGCGGTGGGGTAGCCTAGTGGTTAAAGCGTTGGCTCGTCACGCCGAAGACCCAGGTTCGAATCCCCACATGGGTACAATGTGTGAAGCCGGTTTCTGGGGTCCCCCGCCGTGATGTTGCTGGAATATTGCTAAAAGCGGCATAAAACCAAACTCAGTCAGTCAGTCCTTCCTTCTGTCACAGAGAGAGAAAGAAAGAGAGAGGGAGAGTAAATATTTGAAATGCTACTAGCCCATAGTCTATCTAAATATACAAAACTGTTCCAAACTAGTGGGCTAGTGCTTATTTCCATCCTGTTTGAAACATTTTAGTGAATATGGTGAGGTAACTTTGGTGTTTATATGTTAGTTATGATATACAAGTTACAATAGCCACAGTGTTTGTGTTTCATCAGTAGGTCTTGATGGTAACATGAGTTAAAGCAGTTGAAGTGAAACCCACTCCCTCTGGAGGACACACTTCCTGGTTTGTGTATGATTGATGGAGCTGTGACAGGCAGTGACGAGGCCATGATGGTCACCAGCTTCCTAGACCATGCTCCATACATCAGTATCACCCACATGCTGTCAGAGTGATCTACCTTATAGAACTTCCACACTTACCAAATCACAGGTTCTGTTTACGTAAGATTGATCTGTTTCCCTAATAGTGCAAGCCAGTTATCCAGTAATGAAACTGCTTCAAGTTGTTAAATATGCTGGCTCCCTGTCAAATATTTGTTGGCTTCCATCAGCATAACAAGTGGTTGCTTGAGCTAGTTTAGTTGTAAAAAATACATGCATGACTAAATAACGATAATAGTCGTGTTCTGGTTTGTTGAACTAAACCAGTGACCGTGCTTCAGCTGTTGAGATGCAACATGATATGAATGTGATCCTGTTTAATCCTATTACAACCAAAGCACCATGAGGACATCACTCACTGAGACAGAAGTAGTGCAAGCTGGTTGAGCTGCTGGAGTTGTCTGCGGTCGAGGATGTCCTCTTTCACCGGTGTGAATCCCACACCACACCTGTACCAGGTGTCAACAGATTATTCTACATAATCTGTGCTAATCCTTCCACCATGTCCTAATCCTGTAATCTCTTCACCCACACCGCTGCCAAGCACCTTGCAAGACATTGACACAGTTGTTAGGATGCTAGCATCAACATTCCTGCCTCTCCGGTGCTGATGGCTCTTGATTAACCTCCCAGTGGTGCTGATTGACCACATACTCTTCATAACATGCCGAAAATGTCAATATTTAGGGAGACAGTTATAGTATGTAGGAGCATTGCTACCATGGTGTTGTGCCAAGTAGATCATGTAGACACTGTAATGGGGAGGATTTGCTGAATTCTGATTTATTTCTACAGTAATTATTTCCCCACATGGGCACAATGTGTAAAGCCCATTTCTGGTGTCCCCCACCGTAATATTACTGGAATATTGCTAAAAGTGGCACAAAACTACACACGTTCACTAACTGTTACAGCTTAATTAATAAGATAAATCATGATGTTAACAGACCAGGAGAAGGAGTATTGAGGTATCAAACCATCATATTGTCTAAATATTGTTCATTAACTGAAAACACACCCAGAAATGCCAGATTTAGGTAGTGAGGTCACATGTGAATAGCAGTTGTTCTCAAAGGTTTGAACTCGTGAAGGATCAGGGTTAGAATATTGATCTTCAGTAACCCATGCTTGTCATAAGAGGCGACTAACGGGATCGGGTGGTCAGGCTTGCTGGCTTGGTTGACACATGTCATTGGTTCCCAATTGCACAAATCGATGTTCATGCTGTTGATCACTAGAATAGTCCCTATTCCTTTTCAAAATCGGCGACCAAATGTCAGTGTCAGACCCTGTGGCTTGGTTGATCAGGTGTCATCATACATTAACTGATCACTGGCTTTTCCGATCCAGACTTGATTTTTTACAGGCTGCCCTCATAAAGGGAATGCTGCTGAGTGTGGCATTAAACAACAAATATTTTCTCAGGTTTTTAATTTTAGTTCTTAGTAGCCAGTTTCTAGTTGTAGCAAACAACATGTATATGATAGATGAGAAACTATGTTATCATTCATTATCATTGCTTGTTCTCATTTCCCACGAATCCCATGAATCCGTTGGTATATGACCAGATGGTGGCCACATGAATACGTGCAAACACCTAGTGGCGTGTACAGCAACGTGTAGTGAACTTGGACAAAGTACTGCAGGGCTCCAGATAATTTTTCAACATCAGGAGTACTGGAAAATCTTAAGTGTACATTTAGAGTAGGCTACTGAATGGACATTAATGGAGTACCAGTTATCTTGTGTTTCGTTTAATATATGCACCACAACATTGCTACTCTTGTGTAAACAGGTCATTAAACAATAAATCAATACCTTTTCATATGAATACGTCTGTAAATGATTCTAAGACCGTACACCATTGCTGTGTTGCTTATCTGCTACGTTTTCTAAATTATTTCCTACCGTATCGTCTATATTTGCTATCCCTACATACACCGATACGGTCCTTATCTGGAGCCCTGGTACTGTGACTATGTGTCCAGTCCACCCAGCTGTGAATGGGTACTTCGTTAGGATGAGAAAGCCACAATAACTCGGTGTGCCTAGTGGCAGCAAGAGTTGTATACTCCCCAGGGAGTTGAAAATGAAGATACGATGTGCCGTTGAGATATACATCCAATGATCGAGGGAAAAAATTCCAGCGCCTTGAGCATGCACCAGTTACGTGGATATGTGTGCTATATAAATATACTATAATAATAATAATAATTTGTGTGGGCCTTACATACATAAGCTGATCAATTGTCGTATGATGCAGACACATAGGCAGACATGCCAGCTGGTCCATATAGATAAAAAATTTCTTCAAAGCCTGTTATTTATGTTACCTTATAGTCTGAAATGAGGTCTGCAAAAGCTAGGTAGGACTACTCAGATACATCTCATCAGCTGATGTATGAAGGTATTAGAACATAAAGAAAGGATACATGTGTGTCAAGCATACTGTTTGTAAGCCTTTCGGGGCGGTGGGGTAGCCCAGTGGTTAAAGCTTTTCCTTATAATGCCAAAGGCCCAGGTTCTATTCCCCACATGGGTACAATGTGTGAAGCCCATTTCTGGTGTCCCCTGCTGTGATATTGTTTAAATATTGCTAGAAGCGGCATAAAACCCAACTCATTCAATTCTAGTCTTTCAGGGTTAAAATAAAAGGCATTGGAAACCACATGGAGATAGTTTTGTTGAAAGTCAAACTAAGATTGGCATATAAAGCTGTTGGCAGAGGCTGTGTTGGTACACAGGGCTTGATTTAGTGCTTTGTTACTTGCACTAGTACAATATTACAAAGTGCAACTTAGTTATTAGTCTAACTTGCACCAGGTGCAATTCAATATTTGAGTGGGTAAACTTTGAATAAAACATCTAAATAATTCAATAGCATATTCGTTACATATTGCAATAAATGCAGTGCAACTGGAATTTGGCTGGTGTAACTAGGTTTTTATCGTAAGTTGCACCTGGTGGAAGAAGGTTAATATCTCTTAAATCGAGCCCTGGTACATTCACATGATTGTCACAGCTGAAGCATATATTGTGTTGTGGTGGGAAGACATAATTGTGACAACATATGGTGAGGTTTGGTGGCAGGACAGTGTTCTTCAGGGCAAATGTCAACATGTAAGTATTGTACTAACTGTAGGTAACCGCTCCCACCCATGGCGATATACATTAACTGAAGTCAGTGCCCATTTGCCTTGTTCCTGTTGAGATATCAAGCATGTCCTGAGGTGAACTGAAGTTCACACTTTGAGGCTTAATGTGATAGGTGTGTCTCAGTTTTCTCAAGTTTATTTCAAGTTCAGCATTTTTTTCTTTTAGGCAGCAACATTCATACAAATGTGTGTCAGTTTGTATAAGTGCAGACAAACTGTTGTTACAGATATATTCCTTTAACAAGGGGTCTACTGTACATTCTTCAATCTTGTAGGAAGTGACAACATGGAGCCAGTAGCTAGTGGTATATACAAGTTTGCTGTTACAGATATATATCTATATGCGCGCATGCACGCATGCACACACACACACACACACACACACACATAGAGGAATTACTATGTTCCAGGATAGCATAGTGGTAGTTGTGTTGGTGCCCTGGAGCACCTAGCCTAACTCTCATTCAGCTTAGAGAGAGACCTTCTTGATCTTATCAATGATGATTTTGAGATTTTACATGTGTTTCCAGCCATGATGCATATTTTTTCAGGGGATAACCAAACCCTTTAGTGTCAAATTGTTAGAGAAAGCAGCCTGAAGGGTTGGACATTCGGGTTGCATATTTAACTTGTGTATGAATTTTGAAATCTCTGAAGGTTTATATAGCCATGGTCACATGCCATTGATTAAGTTATGACTAATAAGGCCTAATAAAAAATATGTTGTGGTTCTGATTACCCGACCGACCCTTGTATTCTGGCGCCGACCCTATTTTTTTTTAAGCGGAATGAATAAAATAAGCTTTAAGATACCACTGTTTTTGCCGCACCAACAGATATCTGTCATTCTGAGAGAGAAAGCTGATATAATGGCCGCAAGCTTGATTGAATAAACAATTACACATTGATAAATGTGTTATTAGTTTGTACTTTACTTCTAAAACAAAAATGCACACAAAAATTATTCCGACCTACCTACCCTAAATTTAATTGGAAAAGGTCTAATCGAAACCACAACATTTTTATTATTGGACCTAACAACAGTTGTTGAGTGACAAAGGTCCACAGCTTATTCAGGATAGCTGATGGTCAGTGTGCAATACAGTTGGGATTACAGCTGGATTAGTGTCATATACTTATAGATAGCAGCAGTTAAGTGATAGAGACATATACGTGTCATGACTTCTTGGAACTAAGCCCTGGCATTTACTTTTCATTCAGCCAAAGGTCATCCTGAATTGGTCAAAATGACTGAAGCATGTAATTGAGATGCTAAATAGTTTTAGATATTATCTATATAGATGAATTCGTATCAGGTGTTGCTTGTAACATGTTGAAAAGTTCTCAGTTTTGAAGCCTTTGAAAGTTGTTGAATGTAGATCAGGTCTTACAGATGTCTTGATAATAACTAATGTGCCTTTAGAAACCATGATCATGTTGAATTTCCCAATCCGGCGTAACAAAAAATGCTCGCTCACTCATTTGTGTTGTAACTGTAAGTGGGAAACAGTCAAAATGTCACTGTAGCTTAATATTTTTAGATGAACATGTTGATGTCAAATGTTTTTTCAAATGTTGACATTACCCAAGTTCAGTCAGTAGACTTTTATAAACATGGTGATATTGACATTGTCAAGCTGTTTATAGATTTTAAGTTAGTTGTTAGAAGTACTTGGCCTACTGACACACATTTTGAGTGATCTTCCTCATAGTGACTCAATAGTGTCAGTATCACTGAGATGTGATGCAACTTGAGGTTTTAGGAAATGAAGAAAAATACACTGGTCTGGGGACCCGTCAAGATCTGTGTTAGAATTGGTCTTCAGCAACCCTAGCTTGTCGTAAGAAGCAACTAATGGGATCGGGTGGTCAGACTTGCTGACTTGGTTGATGCATGTCATTGCGTCCCAGTTGTGTAGATCGATGCTCATGATGTTGATTACTGGATTGTCTGGTCCAGATTCAGTTATTTACAGACCATAGTGATTAATAATAGTTAACTAAATATCAATCAATTATCGATAATTATGGGAGAAGTAACATTGAGCAAAAAGTGCCTGATGGAAATTAATATAAACATGTTTATGCATGGGTTACTAACAAAATAGCGCCCCTGAACATAATTTAGATGCGGCCTATGATTAAAAACCTAACTTTGTGTGTTGTGTGGGTAAATCAAACCTTTATCCTATCACAAAAGTTCATGTGCGATATTATCAATGACACTATTTTCATATCGATAATCTTTAATGTATTTTTTCTATCAACAGTATTTCCGATTATCGGTCTTTTAGCCAACCATACCCTGATCACATTGCCCCGTTGAAGTGTTTGATAACCCGGGTTACCATGCCCTGTTCAAGTGTGATAAACCAGGTTATCTAACATACAAATCTTAAGTACTAAGTATATGATAAGCAAATTTGAGACAAACTATTCTGAGGCAATAAATTAAAAGTGTGTCATCTTGTATCTCTGTATTTAAAAGTGTCTACGTCCAACAGACCCTTTGTTGAGTAAGTCTGGATTTCTCCTGTTTCTCTGAATTTGAAAAGATAAAAAATCCCTTGGATCTGTTATTTCATCAGAATTATGTATCATCAAATGAAAAACAATTCATTTGAGACTAAATATTAGTCATCCAAAATTGAAGCTTCGTGAATAAAAAGATTTTCAAACTTTCATTTATGTTGCAAATGGCAGCAAGATGTCAAGAAGCACTATTCACTCCATTACACAGATCAGTATCTAGCTGTGCGGGTCACTTGATGATGAAGACAGCTCTAGTAGTTGCAGCAGATGGACTTGAGGAGGCGGGAGAATTAAGTGGAGACTTGTCTATTGTTAGTACTGCTGCAGCCAGTGAAGCTATGAGTCATAACCTGGCTAATTACTAAGTGTTTACTGCAGGCGTTTGTAGGCAGGGATGCTGGCTGGTAGTAACTGTATCCAGTTACTAGTCCAGTAAATATTTAACACAATATTTGTTACTCTTGGTTTGAGTCTGTGATAGTGACATACTATGCAGGGATAGTAACTGTATGCTGTTACTAGTCCATTAAAAAATTATACACAATGTTTGTTACACGTGGTTTACAGCAGGGGTAGTGACTGGTCGTAATTGTATCGAGTTACGTCAATGGAGGCAATGATGCTGACTAGACTAAGGCTTAGTCCCTGACTACATATAATTTTGATAGTAACAAAAAACATTTAAATTGAAAAGGAGCACCTGTGAGTTGGGAGATCCTGAACCTAAGGAAATCTAGACTTACTTCATTTTGGCGGTATGCATTGCAGGGAGGGGTAGGCAGTATGGAAAATAATGTGGTTCAGGGACTGTGATGCTGACCTGCACTACTGTATCTGTAACTAGGTCACAGCAAGTGTGTACAGTTATTCTGTATTGTGTGGGTGTCTGCAGAAAAAACAAGCATGCATGAACTACATAGGTTTTTGTCAGCTTGGTATCGTGATTGATATTTGACGAGTACATTGCGTTAGCAGAGGTGCTATAGGCTTTAGATTCATGTGATACTGTAAACTGTGTCTAAGGAAGACTGTAACTCCAGTTTCCTCGGTTGTCAGTAATTATGGCCCCTTTTCTGTGTATCCCATAAAGCCATGTTTGTTGTGAGGTGAGAACCATGATCGGCTGGTCAGACTCGCTGACTTGGTTGACACATGTCATTTGACTCATAAATCTCCCAATTGTGTAAATCGATGCTATTGCTGTTGATCACTAGATTGTCTTGTCCAGACTTTATTATTTCCACAGCCATGTAGCTAGAATATTGCTGAGTGCAGTGTTTAACAACAAACAAACGAAACCTTTTCAATATGATTAGCACATAAGGGTAATGATGATCTATATTATCAATATGTACATCATCAGTCATAACTTTAAAGTTACCCATTTGATTTGTAATAACATACTTAATCTCTACACAAAATTAGCAGTGTCTGTATTGACAAACATCGCAATGCTATGTTGGTGATGACCATCAAGACTCCCAGTCTTTAATAAAGACTTTCACTGGGGACTCAGATCGCTTTTGTGAATCAGGGATGATTGTAACTTCCACACATTCATCGACTTGCTGCAGTCTTGGCACTAAAGTAGCCTTGTGGTACTGGGCCCTGGTAGTTAAAATGTGAACATGGCAGTTGTTGCAAGTTTTAAGTTTTTGAAAAAATGTAAATATGCAACTGTTCAACATTGTTCAAATTACAGCATCCCATACTGAACTTGTTTGCTTTTTACTAAATAGTTTCATAAACGTTTTACATAAATATGACAATTGTATTGTAAAGATAAATAGGCACTATTTATGTTTATTTATGTATCAGTTGATACCCAAGACTTTAAGTGTTTAATGGTTATATTCTATTTATAGGCTCTATGTGTGAAGCTAATAATAATGCTGAATTAAGAGGTGTAAATGAATGCTTTCTTGCTGACTGACTATAATCAAGTTGTTGATAATTACACCTGATGTAGCCAAAGGCAAACAAAACAATTTCGGTGCAGTCATTACTATATTTTGAACCGAAGTCCATCAATATAAGTGAAATAAATGACAGCAATTCAGACGAGTTATACAATTAGTAACACATACTGTACGCCACTTATTAATATTGAGTTACTAGTCATTTGTTTAAGCTTGCAATTTCAATGAGTTAATAAAGCTGAAATATTGTCGCCATAATCATGTTTATTATTTAAGTGATAACTGATGTTAAACTCCAAAAGATTAAAAAGCATATAGCAGTACTTGAGGGAACATCCTTGAGGAAGTTTCCTGTGACTTGAATACAATCTGAAAGTGAAACCAACACACCAGGAGACTTTCTTATTCATATCAGTAACAGGACATTACTTCAACCCCATTCATTGTCAGACCAGGTTATTGCAACATTTGCTGTTTCCCACTACAGTTTGCATATTCCCACTGCAATATTCAAGCCTCGTTGAAATTAGATCTAAGTGCTTGCTACCTCTTCACAACAATCTGAGAACATTATGATACACGTGACATCAAAAAGCCCTTTTATGCCACCAGTCAGAGCGCCACTTTATTCATCAGGTGATAATGCAACCTTAAAAAACGGGATTTCTGAAGGAGAGTTATGGGTTGTAAACTGATTCCCTCAAAATCATTGTCTATTGTTCACTTCAATGGAATAAAGATTTATACATAAGAGACTTTGCATTACCTATATGAAGTTCACAGGAAAGAAGTTGACATCTCTAAATTCTCACCTTTTCTAAATGCTGTTCAAAGACTTTAATAAAAAGTACTTCCAAATAATCTCAGCCATATTTAGACATAATGATATTTTCTTATAATTTTAATTTTAAGATTTTGAAATTAAAACTGTTAATATTATCAAAAGTTAGCCTGAAAGTTGCCAAAATATTTACCATGTTTGATATAAGCTATTCCTGTGTCTACCAGGACTTTCCTTTTGACTTCATTCAATTTTATCTCCTGTCAGCATATATTTGCAGTGATGTATTTAATTGGAGATGTATAAGTATGCCACGTTTGTTTCGGTGCTGTCATGGATGACAATGAAGAATTGGCCACTTGTGAGCATCTCTCGTTCATTTACAAATGGTTATTTGACAAGGCATTTAGGGTTTAGATACACCAGAACACCAGAAATGGGCTTCACACATTGCAACCATTTGGGGAATCGAACCCAGGCCTTTGGCGTGATGAACAAACGCTTTAACCACTAAGCCACCCCACCACCCCTGATGATGATCATGATTATGATGATGCATTATATAGTGCTATGTTCCACATCACAAAGCACATGCTCTAAGATGTTTCTGCAGACGTTATTTTGACAGACAGGATTAGTAGATAAAGGGTTTGGTCATCATTATGAGCAGTCAGTCATGTACTTCACCTTCACGTTGAATGATTGCAATCCTTATTGTTTCAGGTGGGTAGGGTAGAAAGAGACAGTCCTCTCGTTGCTGGTCACAAGGCGGCTGTGCTGGATATATCCTGGTGTCCCCACAATGATGATGTCATTGCCAGTGCATCTGAGGATTGTACTATCAAGATCTGGCAGATACCTGAGGGTGGTCTCACAAAGCCTCTGACTGAGCCAGTAGTCGACTTAGTAGCCCACCAGCGTAGGGTCAGCTGTGTTAAGTGGCACCCGACTGCACACAATGTGCTGCTCAGTGCAGGTAAGGTGTCAAACAGTTTCACTTAGATCAGTTAAGAATGATATTGTTGTATGTAGGACTGCACAGTATAACTGGTATATTTGTTACCAAAATACACTTTTTAGAATTATTCGTATTATAATATTTCTTCTGAGAACCTGTATATTGGTAAGAAATATAAACAGTTTTTTAATAATCTCTATGGTGTAAGTAAAAATATACTCAGACATTCACCTATGATATTTCCCTTCGTAATTAATTGACTAAATGATACACTTTATATATATACTATATACTATGAATGGTATAAAATTGAAAGGAAAGCATCCCTAACTGTCCAACCTGATTTTAAGATTGATGTTATCAAAACCATATCACTTGTGTTTAGAGCCTTGTATGTAGTGAAAAGGGTCCACATGTACAATTATTTCCACTCACTGTCAAACACTTTAACTATTTAAAATATTTCAATACATATCACAATACAGATACCTGTATTGCAATAGATACCAAAACAGTTTATTTTTCCTTATCCTGACTCATGCTCTTTTGCTTGTCTTCTTCTTCTTGCGAACATAGTGGAACACTTGTATCTCCTTATTTGAAGCTCCCTTCAAAATAAAATCACTAATTGGTACTCACCACGAGTTGCTCCCCTTTGTCTCCCCTGGCGGGAAAAGGTGTCGCCACCCTCTGGCCATGTGCTTCACTCTCTCCTTCTTCGCCCAGTGAGCAGGATGTGAGAGCGCCTTGTGTCTCCTTACACACATATCCTTTGATAATCTCTTAGTTTTTACCTCTCATAGGTTACTATAGAGGTATAGCTAGTATCCTTTACTATTTGTATTGATTAATTGTCGTTATTTCTACTGTTTATTCAATGTGTATTCGTGATTGTTCAGCTAAGCTTTACGTTCATGAAAATCTGTGCGATTTGTAGATTACGTTTTTCTGCCTCCGATCCACATGTAATATGCCCTAGTTGTTCTCGCCCGTGCAGCGTTTAATTCACGTTGCAGTTACTGCATTAATTTATCTCATTCTGCATTTAATAAATATCATCTTTGCGTCTTAAGACGTGCTGCAGATAGATCACGCAAACAAGGGCAAAACATGGCAGAGAGTCCAGATATTCCTTCCAGTCAGCTGCTAGCGATCGACCCTCTCCCGTCTGGTGTTCTGCTAGAGACCCCTGCGGCAGAGGAACGTGGGACGCAGTCCGTTACCTCGAAAAAACGACCGGCCTCCCCAGACATCCCGTCATTGCAGACTAAGTCTAAGAGGGCCTCATCGATCGTCTCAACGCATAGATTGAGGGACACCAGGGCAGCGCAGACTTCCAAAGGGAAATCTCACGAAGACAGCAAGAACTTTCTCCGCGAGATCGCTCCAGCAGCAGAGTTGGGCCTCTACGATGATCAGCCGAGATAATCATCCCCTGACTTACGGCAGAAGAAGCGACCGGTGTCAGCGACTGTGACTTCTGCAGAGATCTCCATGCAGCCTGATGCCTCTACACCGACGCCAGACGCCATTGATGTGAACCCCATCGCAGAAAAGACGCCCGGCGACTTCGTCTGAGATCATCCCAGAAGACATGATCGCGGCAGATATGAACATCATGGAGGACCACTACAAACTGCGCCAAGCAGTCCGAGCAACCAGCGAAGGCTCCAAACGTGAACAGCACCCCAGAGGCACCCCCGTCAACGTAAGCAGCCAAGACGATGTCACCTTCGCCAAGGAAGTCCCGCACCACCTTGGCCGAAGGACCTAGATGTACAGCAGCTTCGCCGAAGGCCTTGGCGGGAGAGATCATCACCATCTTCGATTTCATCTCTAGATATGGACTCAGACCATCAGACATCACGGAAGCCTTCGCGAAGGTCATATCATCGATCCCCGGACCGGACGCAAATGAAGCCGAAGGCATTCGCGAAAAGACATATGATTCCAGATCTTCATCGTCTAGAAGAACATCGAGGGACTGCCGAAGAGCCAGCGGGTTATCAACATTCACCTCACAAGTCTCCGAAGATCATCCCATAGGCGATCTCCACTCCGCTTCATCACCAGGTCGATCACCCATCAGATCTCCACATAGAGCGGGCGCGACAAGTCAACTAGATCGCCACAAACCTCATCAGATATTCAGATAGCTACCACGCGAGTCCCGAAGAGCATCTACAATTTATTAATGATGATGGTTTTGAGGATGATGGAGGAATCATATTTTCTGATGCAGAATACGGTATTGGATGGTCAATAACCTAGATCTCACATCACCATCTAAAAGTGGCAATACAGCTCAGACGTATTTGATGAAGGAAGATGATCCAGATGCAATCACTCTACCCCGATCGACCCGATTAGACGGCAGTGCCACAGAATCTAGATGCAGCTTTCCAGAAAGCTACTGAAAAGTTCAGATACCACATCTACCCAACTTTCAAGCCAAGAAGTTCTCCACGATAACATGGACTCCTTCTACAAGGCCCAGGACATCGATGAGGAACTATAAGATCATCAGCGATGTAAAGAACAAGATTTACAAGATGGATGATCGCAAGTTGGCTCATATAGAAACCATGACGAGACGTGATGTTCTTTGGGTTAAATAGATCTAGGACGCATCAATGAGACTCTTATTACTAGATTCGGGGATTCCACGACGGAAGATGATAGAATGATTTATTCTGCCTTACTTATGCAAAAGAAAGATCAGCAGTTTTTAACGGATCATCTTACATCTGTTTCAGCAGCACTGACCTTAGCTTTCGTCGTCAAGGCCTCCTCGCCTCCTGTAATTGGGGAGAACTTTACAGCCCCACTTTATACAGCCCCGTGGTCGACAACATCCATCTTTGACGGAGAAATCGACAAGGTCGCCAAGGGGAAGTCTCTAAGGATTCCAGGGAAGTCCTTATGATTAGATCGATGGACACACTAGCCAGCGTCATTCGCCAGAACTTCACAAAGATACTCAGGCAGATCTAAGTTCACGGGCCTACAAAGAGCAAGAGACAGGAAGATAGCCAGCTCTAGAGGTAAAGATTCTTTTCACGCCCATATGGCAACTATAGAGGAGGATCAGGAAGAGGCAGGACACCCAGAGGTTCCCGCAATTATAGACGCTGAAACACAGGTTCGAACGACTGGAGTCTTCCACCCCCAGCCGTTCCAGTACAACCAGCCTCAAGTGGGTGGGCGCCTCCAACTACACTGGGAAAACTGGGGAATACTGCAAGATCCTTACGCCTCCAACATTATTCAACACGGATTTCAGATCCCTCTACAGGACAAGCCTCCGCTGACAATCAAACCCCCAAGTTCGATTTACAAAGCAACAACTACCAAAGATAAAAGAGGCTGTCTCATCACTCCTATCCAAACAGGCCATAGAAGTAATAGATCAAGCAAACGTCGAACCAGGTTTCTACTCCCCAGTTTTCCTAGTTCCCAAGAAAACTCCACGGAGAAATACAGACTCATCTACAACATGAGCTTTTTCAACAAGAACTATTTACGCAAACCACCGAAGTTTCGCGATGATACATTTACCTCAGTTACGCCAGATGATTCGTCCTATGGACTACATGGGCAGCATAGATCTACAGGATGCCTACTTGCACATCCCCATTCATCCCGATTCCAGGAAATACCTACGATTTACTTCTAGAAGGGCTACATTACCAGTGGAAAGTACTCCCATTCGAATATCATCAGCCCCTGGCTATTCACGAGGATAACGAAACCGATTATCAAATTTCTACATCGTCCAAGGGCTACGCGAGTGCGTTTTACCTCGACGACGGGGATACAAGTAGATCAAGATCCACTGCGTCTCAAACTACAGTTAAATTACATCATCATAAGCTACTAACACAACTAGGTTGGTTAGTAAACTTACGCAAGTCGGACCTAGTACCATCGCAAGACCTACAGTTCCTAGGTATTCGATTCATCACAAATCGCAACCGTATTATGGTACCAGAAGACCGTGGGCTCAAGATACAACAGACCATTCCACCAGCTCTACTCTCTCCGCTACCACTCGCGACAATGGCAGAGCCTACTAGGTCTTCTCACATCAGCCCAAGACATGACTGTCACAGGCAGATTACAGTTACGTCCCCTACAGGTCTCATCAACGCGACATCTCAACGATGTACAACCATTCAGTCTACCGAAACATCTCAGACCACATCTACTATGGTGGACCAAGAAATCGAATGTCTCGCGAAGGGATTTGTTTAGCAGAGCAGGAATACAAAACCCATCTGTATGTAGATAGCGTCACTCCAAGTTGGGGAGCTCATCTCACCAACCACACGATATCAGGGTTATGGAATCAGCAAGAATGCAAACTCCATATAAACAGTCTAGAAATGAAAGCTGTAATCAACGCCATTCTACATTGGAGCACATTTCTACAAAATCGCCGGCCTAATGATCCATACAGACAATTCGACAGTGGCGTTCTACATAAACAAGCAAGGCTCAACGAGATCGATGAACCTTTTGAACCTAAACTTTTCAACTGTTCGGTTTAATACAAGATCTAAATCTACATGTCAAAGCAGTGCACATTCCGGAGCCAGAAATATACTAGCAGGCGGCTCTCTCGCCCTCATCTACCATCACCGACAGAGTGGATGATCAACCGGAAATTTTTGCACAGATAATCAAGCAATTAGGGCCGCTAATAGACCTATTCAATGCGCGCGATTCAACAATCAGCTACCACATTCGTTGTCACCAGTCCCAGACCCCCAAGCTTGGGCAACGGGCGGCTCTAAGTCTATCATGGAAGGCCTCAATGCGTCATGCTTTCGCGCCAGCAATAATACCTCAAGTATTACAGAAAATCAGACAAACACAGAGCCTACAACTCACTTTGGTCGCCCTACTGGCGGCCAGAACGTGGGTTTCCATACCTAATTCAAGAAATCGGTCAACCAACACTGGAGCTACCCAAAGCCGCAAACCTGTTAATTCATCCTCACACCAAACAAGTGCACGGAAACCCAGCAATGTTCCAACTACACGCGTATGGACTGTATACAAATGTGTTTAAACAAGAGAGGATATTCTGCCAGGGCGGCAAAAGCAGTCACGCTTGCCTTCACGTTACTCAACTCGTGAATTTGTACGGCGACAAGTGGCACAGTTTCGAAAATTATGCAACAAAGAAAGGGTTTACAGCAAGAGAGGCTTCACAACCTCAAGTGGCAGACTATTTGTGTTACCTACGCCAAAACAAACATTTAAAAGGTTCAACGATATCAACATATCTTGCCGCTTAGCTCTGTAATCACCATGAGAACGGGTGTCAAATTGACAAGATCTCCAGAGTTACTGGCCTTACTACGAGCTTTCGATTGGAGGACCAAAAGCGGAAGTTCCACGCCCAGCTTGGGATCTGAATGTAGTGTTACAACACCTCACGAGTGAGGTCTATGAACCCTTGGAATCGACAAACTTTGAATTTCTCTCACAGAAAACATTGTTTCTGCTATCGCTAGCCACAGCAGCAAGAATGTCTGAAATTCACGCTCTGGATTACGAGGAGGATACAGTTTGATGACAATCATAACGCAGCGCACCTCGGATTAAGATGGGATTTCATTGCAAAGAATCAACTGCCAGGTCAACCAGACAGATTATTCCACATCCCGGCTATCCTCTATTCTCGGATCACAAGATACACAAGACCTATCACTGTGTCCGGTAAGAGCTCAAAGTTTATTTACTTACGATCCAAAACAAGGAGAAGATTTCTCAAACGTTTATTCATCCCATTATCGCCTCTGAATCAAACAGAAGTGTCACGGACCACAATATCTATTTGGATAAGGACTGTCATTCTCCGTGCCTACAAGGCAGCAGGCTTGGACCCACCAACAGCATCAAATCCACATGAGATCAGGGCACTGGCCTCTACCCTCGCCCTACTACGGTAACTGTTCCTTGAACACGATTATGGAAGGATGCTATTGGAAATCTAACATGGTATTTGCTAATCACTACCTAAGAGACATCACTACAGAAGATGTCTCTGGCATTCACCATTTCGGACCACTGGTCCTCGCTCAGCAACTGACAGTCCCTCGTAGGCGTTAAAATATTAGCCTCACAAGATTAATATGTATTTTATACATACTCATCTAGCTTATAACTCTAAGGAGTTTTAGGGCTATGTATATATGTTCAGCTTAAGTATTCTACCTTAAGCATATACTTGGATATAGTCAATTTCAGTGCCTCTATCAGAGTCACCTATATATATATATATATAATTTATATGTATTGTTCAATATATTCATAATGTAATTCCCCTTTAATGGCTTTATATAACCTATGGTTTTCTTTATACAGGATACATCCTAAATCTAAGACTTCATGAAGTTCCCGTAGGGGATATTACAGTATATCTATACAAAATCACTAATTATAAATCCAAAGTATTCTGTTACCCACCTCCGTTCCATTAGGATGCTACAAACAAAGAGCATGAGTCAGGATAAGGAAAATATGTAATTTTAGAGTAAAATTGATATTTTATACTTATCCTGACTCATGAGGTTAGCCCTCCCATCCTCCCCACATAACACTTTGGATTTCCCTGTAAATTCAAGTGTTGGGCTCGCTAAATCAGGAGAGAGTGGAGCACATGGCCAGAGGGTGGCGACACCTTTTCCCGCCAGGGGAGACAAAGGGGAGCAACTCGTGGTGAGTACCAATTAGTGATTTTATTTTGAAGGGAGCTTCAAATAAGGAGATACAAGTGTTCCACTATGTTAGCAAGAAGAAGAAGACAAGCAAAAGAGCATGAGTCAGGATAAGTATAAAATATCAATTTTACTCTAAAAATTACATATTTGCCAATACACAGTCCTACTTGATTGACAGTTTAATATATATTTTGTTTCTTTATTTGTTTTTTTTCCTGTTCTTTTCTTTTGTGTATTTTGGGTATGTGAGAAATCTTTCAGGCCTTTGATGTACAATGACACCTCTTAGCCTCACTGCAATGTAGAGAATGAGGTCTTAAGTTCTGATGTCAACAGCAAGCCTCCCATGCAAATCTAATACAATGAATGACGTACATTATACATAGTGCCTATAGTTTGATTCACTACTCTCAGTTTAAGAACATTCATTTTTGCTAAAATCTATTAGATCCGGGCTAGAATAGGTCTTTAGCAACCCATGCTTGCCACAAAAGGCGACTATGCTTGTCGTAAGAGGTGACTAACAGGATCGGCTGGTCAGGCTCGCTGACTTGGTTGACACATGTCATTGGTTCCCAATTGCGCAGATCGATGCTCATGCTGTTGATCACTGGATTATCTGATCCAGACTCGATTATTTACAGACCGCCGCCATATAGCTGGAATATTGCTGAGTGTGGCGTAAAACTCAAATCACTCACTCACTCACTCACTCACTCACTCACTCACTCACTCACTCACCCTGGAAATGAACTATTGAGGGGAATTGCAATTTTGTTGGTGAGCTGTCAAAAGAAACAAGAAATTTTTTCATGGCTAGATGCGAATCCTAGCTTTTTAGGTAACATATCCATCAAATAAGAGGATAGGTCAAATATTTTTAAACTGTTTTTATTATTAAATTGGTTCATGCAGTATTTCAAATTATTATCAATTCGGGTGATTGGGTAGCCTAATTGTTAAAATACCTGCTTATCACACCGAAGACCAGGGTTTGACTGCCCACATGGGTGCAATGTGTGAAGCCATTTTCTGGTGTACCTTGCTGTCATATTGCTGGATAATAACTGCAGCAATAAAAAACCTCACTCACTCACTCACTCCAGGTGTTTAAATAGTAATGTAATTTTCAGGTTCGGACAACAAGATCTTCATCTGGAATGTTGGAACTGGAGAGGTGTTCACAGAGATTGATCTTCCTGATCTGCCACTCTCTGCTTCCTTTAACTTTAATGGCAGCAAATTTGCCTGCACCTGCAAGGACAAAAAACTTCGAGTCTACAACTCAAGATCAGGGGAATGCTTACAGGTAAATGCAGCTCAGAACAGGGCAATGCTTATATTTGATTGCTACTCAAGAAATGACTGATTTTAGTGATAAAATCTAATAATTTTGCAATAATTTTAACATGTGAAACAAATTCTATCTGCTATAAAATGTAAATGATCCAATCAATATTTATGAATTTGCCAATCATGCTTGAAGAGAAGTGTTGTCTGATTCTGATTTTATATTATATGAAAAGCAATTTCAGCAACAGGCAATTAGTTTGATAAATGCTTTGATAAATTAACAGAGTCCAAGTAAATGAGGTTGAAAGGAGTAAGGAGGAAGTATATATACTCCGAAACATTGTAGAAGTTATAAAACTCTTAGTCCATAAAACTGTGTTCCTGATTTGTATCACTTCTAAATGCCATTCAAAGACAGGGCGGTGGGATAGCCTAGTGGCTAAGGCATTCCCTTGTCACGCCGAACAAACGGGTTCGATTCCCCTCATGGGTACAATGTGTTAGTGGGGTAGCTTAGTGGTTAAAGCGTTGGCTTGTCACGCCGAAGACCCTTGTTCGAATTCCCACATGGGTACAGTGTGTGAAGCCCATTTCTGGTGTCCCCCGCCATGATGTTGCTGGAACATTGCTAAAAGCGGAGTAAAACCAAACTCACTCACTCACTCACCCATTCAAAGATCTGAGTTAAACTGTATGTTGTAGGAAGAGCCGGGTCATGCTGGAGCCAAGCCTGCACAGGTGGTGTACCTCAAGGATGGCCTCATCTTCACCACTGGCTTCTCCAGGATGAGTGAGAGACAGTATGCATTGTGGGATGAGGTAAGTAGCTCCATCACATACATATTCAGTGACGATCCTGATTAGAATAGGTCTTCGGCAACCTTTGCTTGTCTTAAGAGATGACAAACAGGATCAGATTCACTGATTCGGTTGTCATTTTATCCCAATTGCATAGACTGATGTTCATGATTTTGATGACTGGATTGTCAGGTCCAGATTTGATTATTTATAAACCACCTCCATATAAGTGGGATATTGCTAAGCGCAGTGTTACACAACAAACACACACACATGTTACAGCCATGAAGGATTTCAGGTTCGATTTAGTTTCTAGCAACCAACTTATTGGATCATAGTGTCAGGGTCAGTGAAGCACCTTGATTGAAAGGATCTGTGCGAATGATATCAAATATAGTCTGATACAGATACCCTTGAAGATTCGGAAACCCATCCAACCTCATAAGGAGCAACTAATGGGATCAGGAGGTCAGGCTCGCTGACTTGGTTGGATCTTGGGATCCCTCGACTCAGATAATTTTGAACACTGTTGTGTACACATGGTAAATATTGATGTTTAAGACCGTTAATTCTGTGTATATCTTTTTTATAGAAAGACTTGAGTAAGGCAAAGGAAATGAATGAGCTTGACAACAGCAATGGAGTGATGTTCCCCATGTACGATGCTGATGTCAACATGGTCTATCTCTGTGGAAAGGTAAATATGCTTGCTGTCTTAACTTCAAAGATGTACATGGTTGGATAATTTAAATACAGAAAATTGTATAACACAAGAACATTCTGTGGCTAGAAAATGTAACAAAAAGAACAAGGTGTTGGTTTTCTGAAGTAGTCACCAATGCCTTTTCTTTGAGGACTCCTGAACTCGTTTGAGGGTGATTGTCAATGAAACCACCACCACTACCAACAACAACAACAACAGCAACAGCAACAACCGAGGGACCACCCTCTACCATTTTTTGTCCAATATTGCTAAATGTATTGTAATTTCAAGTTAACTTATCAAAATTACCTTATCAAAATAGCTCCTTAGGACATATGTCCGCTACAGCTAGCTTTTCTTTTTGAGGTTGCACTGAAACATGTACTACAAGGGAAGTCACGATACATGTGTTTCATGAATCGATACGTATCACGATACCCATGTCACGATTCGATATGTATCACGATACCTATCTTCGTGACATTATTACATAAATTTAGTTACATTTTGAACATTGATATTTCATATTTCATAATTGTCCATGAAAAGATCAACATTTTTGATTCTCAGAAATTAAACAGTTCTAATTTCCCATCTTTGTGCATGAAAAATAATCATTTATAGCTCTCATTACATCAAAAAAACATGATACAATTGCAAAATGTAAACTATACATTATCATATTTAAACTGATACTTTCAAAACTAAATATCGATACAGTTTTTTAATGTATCGATAATTGTATCGTCTTAGAAAAAGTTTCGATGCATCGATGTGTTGATGTATCGTGGCATCCCCAACATGTACAGTCATGAGTTTCCACATGATTTGACTTGATATGTTTACGGCAATACAATGTCATATAGTTTGTGAACTGTATTGTTGAATCCTTTGCTCCATTGAACTGAAGTAGCTACATTCGGATTTGCAAACAGCCAACAAAACATTATAAGTACAGTCCAATCCCGATGAGTCGAATGCCGGTGTCTCGAATATTATGCATAACTCGAAGTACCTGTCGGTCCCGACCATTCCCTGTTATAGTTGTCATCATTTGAATACCGGTTACACGAATTCGTCTCATAAATACACACGATGACTCGAGAAGGAAATTTGGTCCCATGAAATTCAAACAACAGCAATCTTGTATACATAAGCTGAAGTCAGTCAATGAGAAGTTGATTGGTGTAGCAAACTGATCCAATTAACAAACCAGCTCGACTGACACCTTTCGCCATTGACAGGTGAGTTCAAAAGTCAGATTAGTGATTTTACGGAAATCACTGTCTGTGCTCATCAGACTGGAACTGATAAGGTGCCTCTATTAGTGATATGGGAATCATTAGATAAACAAATGCTTAGGCGGAGGAATTAGGACTGGATCATCTTTTTTTCTACCCTCATAGACATACCTATGTCTCGAATACATCGATAAGTCGAATTTATTACTTGGTCCCCAGCGATTCGACTCATCGGGATTTGACTGTATAAATTATGAAGTCAGCATGAAGCATGAAGTATTTTTCTCAGTGAGACATAATGAATAGTTTTCCAGATGTGTTATCCTGTGTAGGTAATAGTTGTAGATAGTTATTGGAAAGTTTTATGTCAACAGGGTGACAGTCAGATCCGGTATTTCGAGGTGACCGATGAAGAACCTTATGTGCATTACCTGAACACATACCAGTCGAAGGAGGCCGGCAGAGGTGTTGGCTTCATGTCCAAGAGAGGACTCAATGTTAATAACTGTGAAATCGCCAGGTATGTTTCCAGATTCATTGTCTTGTTGCTGTAAATTAAAAAAATTCTAAAATTAAGTCTGCTTTGATATTGCTGGAATATTCCTAAAAGCTGCATAAAACCTACACTCACTCGATTAGTAAGTAATTTCCATTACCTTTAGATGTATTGATTGTCTTCAGTCGAGCATGAAATCATTATGTTTGTTGTAGTATTTGATATTTTTGTAGCTCTATGTTGGCCAGTGCCAGTGAGTTGGTAGATTTGGTGGTTTGAATGATTGCATGTTGTCATACCAAGACAGCATGGACATTGTTCTCCACTGAATTGTTCTGTCTGGGCTTGATTAATTATGGATACATAATGGCAAGTGTAATATATGTTATATTTGGGATTACAGATTCTAGTATATTTTGAGTCTCTTCCGGGGATTTGAACCCACACATTCAGGCAGGCACCTTGTCTGTTTGATTGGCATTTTAGAAGTTGGTGAATAGTAAGGAAGGTACAATACTGTTATGGATAACAACTTCTTTATTACATTATGGTGTGACGTTTTGGTATTCATTCTTATACCGTTGTCTTGCTTGTACTACTCTTGCTTGACAACGGTATAAGAATCTATACTGTAACATCACATGTTATATATTGAAGAAGTTGTTATCCATAAAAGTATCATACCTTTCTTTGGCACCCTATCGCCAGCACACAAACATTAATTGCATGCAGTAGGACTGGAACAAAGGGGCAAACACTTCACAGCCTTGTTCCACTTATCATTTAGTATCCGAGTTACAACATTTTGCCTAATTTTGAGTCGTCATAAGAACGACAGCCTGGACATTGCCTGCATTGATTTCCACTGGTATGTCTGGCCCAGGCTTGAATCATTACATGCTGTGTGATATAGCTGTAAAACACAGGCAAACACTTGTATAGTATGACCAGGAATTATTGAGAATATGTTTAATTGGATTTCTAGTATAAACAACCTTGACCAGCTATCAAGTGCTTGGGTTCATTCAAGAGAGACAACTCCGTTAATCCTTTTCATTAGTTTGTGAAGAGTTATCCCCCTTTGTTTACTTGCTAGCAGACGATATTTTCAGTGATCCTCAGTATGGATGATTTAGAGAAGAGGAAGTTGATTTTAGAGTATTATAACAAGGCCCAGAGGCCCAGATAAGCTGCGTATCCGGGTAAAAGACGTATAGAAAATTTCCAGTTTCGCATTGAAAAATAATTGATGCGTACCAATTACGCATTTAAAATGTTAGATACGCAAAAAGTTTAAAACAAATGCGTACGGAATATATTTATAAAAATCGCTTGTGTAATGAAAAAGACATCGATTGCTATCAAGTTGTACTGTTAGTATAGGACTAGTGTTGTACTGTCAGTATAGGGTGAGTGATTTTTTATGAAATCATTTCCAATATTTTTAAGTTGGTTTTGAAATATGACATAAGGCAGAACATACCTGCTTATTAAACTTACTCACTGACAATGTACTTATGTGAGTAAAATGACTGAAATACGCACATATTTGAAAGCAGTGGGTAACGGTAAATGAAATACCAACTCAACATTCATAATACCCACTCCGAAAATATACAGTGGGTACGACACCCACATGAGCTAAATCTTATCTGGAGCTCTGAAGGACATCAGATCAACTACAGTGATTTCAAGTAGAACAGGCTTCCCTTTGTCCACTGTTTATCGTGTTTTGAAAAATATTGCAAATGGATATGGCATTGAGCACCAGGTAGGCCAAGAAAATTGACTGTTGATGACGGGAGGCGGCTTGGTATTCTTGTTTCTAAAAACAAACGAAGGAGTTTAGAAAACTTAAGGCTGGATATGATTGATAGAGGAACTGTGGCTGTCTGTAAGGA
Source organism: Haliotis rubra (assembly GCF_003918875.1). Lineage (NCBI taxonomy): Eukaryota > Metazoa > Mollusca > Gastropoda > Lepetellida > Haliotidae > Haliotis > Haliotis rubra. Next base: position 347,691 of record NW_025767449.1, on the reverse strand, counting down.
GACAATTAGAACTGAGCTGCATGCAATGGGTTGGCAGAAAAGTCGAGGAATTCCATCACCGATCATGAAACCTGAACAAAAGGAACGAAGGTTGAACTGGTGCTTACAGCATAGAAATTTTAACTGGGACAATGTGATTTTCTCAGATGAAAGTTTTGTGTGGCTGTTTCCTAATACACTGAAATTCTGGACAAACAAACTGAAAAACCTTTGTATCAGCGCCCAAAGTACAGTCCGAAATTTAACGTGTGGGGTGGCATATCTGTGTTAGGGGCAACGCCCCTCTGTGTATTTGAAGGGAATATGGACAGTGAGCGGTACGCAGATATTCTCGAGGGACATTTACTTCCATCTGCTCACGTGTTCTATGGAAAGTTTTGGATTTTCCAGCAGGACAACGACCCAAAACATCGTTCAAAACATTCACAGGCCTGGTTTCGGACCCAAAATATGACATTATTAGATTGGCCAAGCTATAGCCCTGACCTAAATCCAATAGAAAATGTTTGGGGACTTATGAAGGAATTTGTCAATAAGAAAAATCTGACAAATATTGCTGAAATGAATGAAGAGGTGGTCCAATATTGGGACAGCATGGACCACGACTTTCTTACTTCTTTTATCAGTAGTATGCCCCGCCGCATTGAAGTCTGTACCATCTAACGTAGGATCTGAGTGACAGTGTTTGACTTGATCGTGTCATCATACCCTTATGGGAGCATCATGCTGTGGATTATTGGTTTGACTGGTCCAACCTTGATTTATTACATGCCACTACAATGTAGCTAGATAAAGTTATTCATGTCCTTGTATTCTTGATGCTTGATGATTTGGGTATTTACAAGGTTAGGCCTGATTAAGTGTAACTGTTCCCGTGGGGACATCCTGCTCTCAACCACTCCTTTGTCACAGCCGGACACAGTTATTTATAGGCTACCTCATTTGTTATATATGCAGATGTGTGCAATGTAAAACTTGAACTCTCTGTACATCAAAGATCAATACAAAGTATAACAGAAAATGTCACCTTGAGTGGAAACATTGTGTTTCAGTCAAATTTGATTATACAATTATTTCCATTGTACAGGACACAATGTGGTGCATTGTGACCTAGTTCAAGTTATTGATGTTTGTTTTATAGGTAATTTACTTCATACAAACAGCTGCACTGCAAGATGTTACAGTTTTACCAATAATGCTGTTTATGATTGTTTGTCAACTTGTTGCTTTCCAACAGTAGTCAACAATTCCAGCCAATAGTTCAAACCCATTTCACCTGTGAAGATCCGGGCTAGAATTGATCTTCAGTAACCCTAGTTTGTAGTAAGAGGCGACTAACAGGATCGGCTGGTCAGGCTCGCTGACTTGGTTCACACGTCATCGTACCCCAATTGAGTACATCGATGTTCATGCTGTTGATCACCGGGTTGTCTGGTGCAGACATGTATTTGCAGACTGCCGCCATATAGCTGGAATATTGCTGAGTGCGGTGTAAAACTCAATCACTCACTCAAAGCCATTTCTTATGAACCTGTGAAGGTCCGGGTTAAAATATTGGCCTTCAGTAACCCATGCTTGTCGTAAGAGACGACTAACGGGATCGGGTGGTCAGGCTCACTGACTTGGCGTCAGTTCCCAATTGCGCAGATCGATGCTCATGCTGTCGATCACTGGATTGTCTGGTCCCGACTCGATTATTTACAGACCGCCGCCATATAGCTGTAATACTGCTGAGTGCGGCGTAAAACAAAACTCACTCACTCACTCACCCATTTCTTATGGTCAACTAGGCAGAGCTTATGCTAGTCCATATCCACATACTAAGTCAAATGGAAGTAATGTTAAAGTACTAGTAGTGTTGGGAATCGGTTGAAATCTCATAACTGATGATTGGTTCATTACTACCAATCAATCATCGAAAATAATTGGTTAGCGTCATTTATGAAATTTGTTAATGCGCATTAAAATAAGGGGAAAAAATGTAGTTCTTCTGGGTTTTTTTTTTGGCAAAATTTCACATCTTTAAAGGATGACTAGTATGTTAGGAACATAAATTTCTTGGAATCTTTAAGATAATTCAATCATGACTTGAAACGAGCTTGTAGTGCTTACGAAATGTAACAGACAAAACCAACAATGTGAAAAATATTGTTAATGAAAACAAGTGTTCCAGAATTGTTTGTGTTCGGTTATGAGAAATTATGATCGATTGCTTGGTCGTCTAGTCATTACGACCAATCTTCGATTATTTCAATTAATCGGACCACCACTAAGTACTAGTTACGGTTTCTACACACTTCTTGGTTGTGATTGCTCTGCCATCATCATTGCCCATTTCAGTCAATAATGTGAAATGTTTTGTTTTGTCAGGATATACAAACTACACAACAGTGGTCTCTGTGAAGTCATCCCCCTTCACAGTACCAAGAAAGGTAATGTAACTGAATAATTGCAGTAAAGCCTGTTATAATGACAAGTAGGCACAGGACATTCAGTGTTAAACCTGGGCTTCATGAATTATGCATTAAACAGGTGACATCATTCCTCTAGAAAAGAGCTTAATGTTACTGGAGTTGGTATCGATTTAGGTCAAATTGTTATAAAGTTGACTTGCAAACTTAATCTAATATCATACAACTGAAAGAGTCTACTGCTTTAGTACTTAGGTATTTGGTGGAAGGGGACTATATTTTTTAATGACGTACTGCTCATTACTGGTATTTTCCCTACTTTTTTATAGGGATATATCTGGGTTTTAAAAAATGTTCCAGTTGAATTTTCAGATTTTGGCAAATGTATTACCATAAATTTTATCCTGATGTCTTGATAAATAATGAGTACTATTTTCTTCTGCAGTCCGAGCTGTTCCAGGATGACTTGTACCCAGACACACCTTCGGACACGCCTGCTTTATCAGCAGAGGAATGGTTTGGTGGCAAAGATGCAGAGCCTATTATGGTACAGTGTTCTTCAGTAACATAAGTAGTTTAACAGATGATTATATATGCTCTGTGTACAGTTATAGTGGGGTAGCTTAGTGGTTAAAGTGTCTTCTTAGGTGTCCTGTTTTCTGTTTCACTTTTATCCTCATTTCTTGCATGAAATTGGGAAATACTTGATTCTGATCGCTCAGTGAGGGTGATAATGCTGATATAGTTTGTATTCTGCCCTCGTGTGATGTTTTCATTTCAGTTGAATGTCAAGTTCTACCAAGAATTTGGAAAATACTTCATTCTGACCTGGTTGTTGTAATCTTGGAGACCCCATCAAAGCCTGTGGTGTAAGACACAGAGATCGGAATGTGTGAATCCCATTTCTGGTGTCACCCACTGTGATATTGCTGAAATATTGCTAAAAGCGGCATAAAACCCAGCTCTCTTACTCACAGAGATTGGAGGGTCACTATTTTGATCCTTTGTCTGAGTCATACCTAAAGAGGTTGAAAGATTGTTCTTGTTGATACCAAGTCTGATGCTTGGTAAAACAAGGACTGTAGGCCTCGCCAGCACATCTTGTCACAGAGGGGTATCCATGCCTATACTCAGTGTATAAAATTGTTTTGAAATAAGGCTGTCCAAGGACTGGCTGTCCAAAAAAGTGACCAGTCCTGAACAAACACAGCCAGTCCCCAAAACTAAAACAATGAAAAAATATTAGATAAGACAAAGTTCAAACCAAGTTAAGTTTATTTTTACAAATATTTCCCCTGACCGAAGGACAGCCTTACTTATTTAATAGACCATCCTTCACAAAAGTATACCGTCAAGGACGGTGGGACGGGCTATGTTTTATACACTGCTATACTACAGCATATTGGATCTCTGGCAAGCACTATAAAACTGCAACAGATCCCAATAAGGACAGACAGACAGCAAGACAGAAGACTCCCTCTCTATTCCAACTAAGACCTTTCTTTATGGGTGTGTTTCAGGTGTCCCTGAAAGGAGGCTTTGTTCCAACAAGAAAGGATGCCTTGAAGGTGGTGCGCAGGTCCAATGTTCTGGACAAGATGCCCACCAGAACATCCCAGGCTCAGTCAACAAACTCTGAAGCTGCAGCAGCCCCTGTTCTTCCCCCGGTGAGTTGACCGGTCATCTGTGTCCAGTCCTCATGAACTGTTTCATTGCATTCCACGTTTTCATTCACCTTGTGTTTCAGCAGAGGACTAATATCTTTATACACAGATAACCAATCAGGAAATACTCAAGTGTTTGTTTGAAAAGTGAAATGAACTCATTTAATTCTTTATTTTTTAGAAACCTTCTACCACGTCTACTCCTCCAGATGAACATGTGGTAGATACGATTATTAAAAGATTAAGCTTTTCAATAAGAAGCGCTTCACAACCTTGCCTAACCAAATGCCTCACCCATTGCCTCCAGATTTCCTTTGCACTGACTGCAATGCAGGGCACATTTAAATCTACTGTAGGGTAAATTTGTTAATCATGGAATAAGGTAAAATTGTCAACGATGGAATATGGTAAACTTGTTAACTGTGGAAAAAGGTATTAAAAAAACTGAGACAAATGACAAGTTTCAAGTATGTCTTAAATTAAAATAATTTTCTTTTATTAGCATGAGTGCTGTTTTGATATATTTCTATGAATTATTTTTGTGATGATTCTGAAGAAGTTATATTAAAATTGTGCCATTATTGACAGATAGTGTTTCATTTAATGGATACCATTAATACTAAGGTTTGTAACACTCCCTGTCCTATCCGTATCACATTGTATTCTTTAAATATTATATCACCATTAATGACAGTCAGTCCTTCATTTACTCATTCTGAGATAGATAAAACTTACAATAACAGTGTTGATTTAGCAATATATCCACAGCTCGAGTTCATCATTATAGACGATATAATGAAGATTAGTCCATCAGTAACTATTAGATTAGCATATGTACATTGTAGAACCAGGTAAGTAAGACTGATGAGTAGGGTAAAGTAAATATTGGCCTAAATGTGAAGGAGAAGTGTGTTTTCAGGATGTCAGTCTCTTAAAGTCAGATCTAAATGCCTGCTACTGCTACACAGATAACTTGACATTATATTATGGTCACGTCTGGATGACCACGCCCGGATGAACTTTTATCAGAGCATCACTTGTGATGAGTGAGATTCTAAAGGTGTTTTCTAAGCGTTGGCCATAGAGAGTTCTTGGAGTGGTGACTGTGTTTGGCAGATTGACTCCTGAGAGTTTCTAGGACTTTTGACCTGTCCCATAATGAAGCACCTACCTGGTCGCACCTCAGGCTAGTGAGTTTGTTCAAAATTGCCTCTGTTTACCTAGCAGAAAATGGGTACCCAGTGGTATAAGTCATATAACTATTAATCTTCTAGCGCCTCACAGGCAGCTTGGGTTATCCGGGGTAATAATGGCCATCATGTTGTATGTGCATAGAGCATGTCCCTGCAGCGTGAAGCTCAGTGCCATGTAAGTGGCCAATCAAATTAAATTAAATTTCTAATCATGCGATCTCAAATTGGTAACACTAAACATTCCTGACGGCAGGTACAGACTGATGCTGATTCTGTCAAAATCATCACTCAATCTGTTTCTTTAGTTTGATAAACATTTGAAATGAAAGACACTTTTCATAGCTTGTGGTTCATTGTGCCAATCAATCTCAGACATCTACAGTAAACTACATTTATAACGAACATGCTTATATAGATATGACGTGTAACAATCTGTTTGTTATCCCACCTATTTATCACCAACTACACCTATGATGAAGAAAAATTTGTTGTCCCTTTGAGTCTCAATATTGTATTAGACACTAGAATTTTCATTTGTCCTTTTTCGAAATTTGTAAGTCAGTATATGTTCCTAAGCGTAAGCTATAACGGAACTAAAGTTTAAGACAATTGCCATGAAGCTTGAGAGAGCTGCTTTCTGATTGGGTAATGTCAGACATTTCATGGGTCAGTCAAAGTTCACAGAGGGCAGTGGGGTAGCCTAGTTGTTAAAGCATCACGCTGAAGACCCGGTTTCGGATTCCCTACATGGGTACAATGTGTGAAGCCCATTTCTGGTGTTCCCTGTCGTGATATTGCTGGAATATTGCTAAAAGCGGCATAATGCTAAACTCACTGACTCACTCAAAGTTCGCAGATGGTCATTCTGACATAGTGGAATGTCTACAATTATATTTTTAGGAGTAGCAGGCACTGACATCTGAACTTAATGAATTGTAATTTTACATGCTATTATCAGTAAGATATCTAAATGATGTTTTTCTCATGCATGCTTATTGACATATAATGTTTTATTCACCAACTAAGGGATTGTATTGTCTTTTTACCAACCCTTTAACCTTCACAAATATTTAAACCTTCACCAATCTAACCTGTGATTATGTCATCAAGGCCGTCATGGCTGTGTGTTTATATACCAGTGTACAATATACACATTAAGTTCATGTACAGTTAATTTTTTTATTATTTTTCAGTGTGTCATGGATATTGTGTCGTACATTTTGAGTGACTGCATTTTTTTGAATGCATTTTTGTTTACTTTGTTATGAGTGTAGTGAATTCAATTTTAAGCTGAAAAATCCCCAGTAAAACTAGTACCAAATTGAGACATCACAAGACATTTCCCAGTAAAGGGCTTAGATGATTTGTGGGAATATTGGTTTCGCTTCGGTGATTATGGTTGTTTATTTTTTGTGCATGTGTTTATTTTGTTTCTATCTCTGAACAGGGATTTGACCCCCAAGGCATTCTGGATGATATGCGCAAACTCAAACTGATAGTGAAAGCTCATGAACGACGAATAAAAACACTAGAAGAGAAACTGTCCCAATATGAAGTTAATACGTCGGAAGAGGATGAAGGAAAAGCTTAATGTATTTCGGTCTCAGCCTCTCACTTTGTATTGCAAGTTCCGTTTCATGGCTTTCTTTTGTGTTACTCGTTTGTTGAATGTGCATGGCTGTATCGTTGCGTAACTCGACATTAATCCTACTGAACTGGGAACGGTATCCTGTGCTAACCTGAACTGAGGTTCAAGGGAGCTTTTGTGATGGTGTGTTGTCTTTTGTCTGTCGTACACCTCAACCTAATCTCTTAATCTACCAGGTTCGTGGTGGCGCCATTGTTTTGAGGCACCACAAAATGCAGTGCAGTTGCCTCCCTTTGGCAATCCACGAACGGTTGATTATGCATTTGCCTTGAGTATGTTCCTAGTTTGTCAGACCCCTAACCATGTTCATGGGTTTCACTGAAGTGGTAGAATCACTTTTAGCTGGCATGAGACAATATAACTAGAACATAGTTCAGAGCAGCATTAAACCCAAGTCACCCACTTTGAATCCACAAGTGGGCATAGCCAGGGCAATTTGTTGTGAAATTGCATCTCTTAGGTGTCCCTGAATCTGATGATTGTAGATTCAAATCCCAAGATTTGCTCTGATAATGATTGTAGGTTCCAAACCCTAGATCTTATAGTGACTGTAGGTTCCAAACCCTAGATCTCATAGTGACTGTAGGTTCCAATCCCTAGATCTCATAGTGACTGTAGGTTCCAATACCTAGATTTGCTCTGATAGTGATTGTAGGTTCCAATCCCTAGATCTCATAGTGACTGTAGGTTCCAATCCCTAGATCTCATAGTGACTGTAGGTTCCAATGCCTAGATTTGCTCTGATAGTGATTGTAGGTTCCAAACCCTAGATCTCATAGTGACTAGGTTCCAAACCTTAGATCTCGTAGTGACTGTAGGTTCCAATCCCTAGATTTGCTCTGATAGACTGTAGGTTCCAAACCCTAGATTTGCTCTGATAGTGACTGTAGGTTGCTGTTGATCAATTGTCTGGTCCTAGATTTGCTCTGATAGTGACTGTAGGTTCCAATCCCTAGATTTGCTCTGATAGTGACTGTAGGTTCCAATCCCTAGATTTGCTCTGATAGTGACTGTAGGTTCCAATCCCTAGATATGCTCTGATAGTGACTGTAGGTTCCAATCCCTAGATTTGCTCTGATAGTGACTGTAGGTTCCAATCCCTAGATTTGCTCTGATAGTGATTGTAGGTTCCAAACCCTAGGGGGCGGTGGGGTATCCTAGTGGTTAAAGCGTTGGCTCGTCACGCCGAAGACCTGGGTTCGATTCCCCACATGGGCACAATGTGTTAAGCCCATTTCTGGTGTCCCCCGCCGTGATATTGCTGGAATATTGCTAAAAGCGGCGTAAAACTAAACTCAGTCAGTCAGTCAGTCCAATCCCTAGATTTGCTCTGATAGTGGCTGTAGGTTCCAATCCCTAGATTTGCTCTGATAGTGATTGTAGGTTCCAATCCCTAGATCTGATAGTGATTGTAGGTTACAATCACTAGATTTGCTCTGATAATGATAGTAGGTTCTAATCCCTGGATCTGATAGTGATTGTAGGTTCCAGTCCCTACATTTGCTCTGATAGTGACTGTAGGCTCCAAGCCCTAGATTTGCTCTGATAGTGATTGTAGGTTCCAAACCCTAGATATGCTCCAGCCCTACTGATAGTGACTGTAGGTTCCAAACCCTAGATTATCCTCTGATAGTGACTGTAGGTTCCAATCCCTAGATTTGCTCTGATAGTGACTGTAGGTTCCAATCCCTAGATCTGATAGTGATTGTAGGTTACAATGCCTAGATTTGCTCTTATAGTGACTGTAGGTTCCAGTCCCTACATTTGCTCTGATAGTGACCGTAGGGTCCAAGCCCTAGATTTGCTCTGATAGTGATTGTAGGTTCTAAACCCTAGATATGCTCTGATAGTGACTGTAGGTTCCAATCCCTAGATTTGCTCTGATAGTGGCTGTAGGTTCCAATCCCTAGATCTGATAGTGATTGTAGGTTACAATCACTAGATTTGCTCTGATAATGATGGGTTCTGATAGTGATTGTAGGTTCTAATCCCTGGAGGTTCCAATCCCTAGATTTCTCTCTTGATAGTGACTGTAGGTTCCAATCCCTAGATCTGATAGTGATTGAAGGTTACAATGCCTAGATTTGCTCTGATAGTGACTGTAGGTTCCAGTCCCTACATTTGCTCTGATAGTGACCGTAGGCTCCAAGCCCTAGATTTGCTCTGATAGTGATTGTAGGTTCTAAACCCTAGATATGCTCTGATAGTGACTGTAGGTTCCAATCCCTAGATTTGCTCTGATAGTGGCTGTAGGTTCCAATCCCTAGATCTGATAGTGATTGTAGGTTACAATCACTAGATTTGCTCTGATAATGATAGTAGGTTCTAATCCCTGGATCTGATAGTGATTGTAGGTTCTAATCCCTGGATCTGATAGTGATTGTAGGTTCCAGTCCCTGCATTTGCTCTGATAGTGACTATAGGCTCCAAGCCCTAGATTTGCTCTGATAATGATAGTAGGTTCTAATCCCTAGATCTGATAGTGACTATAGGCTCCAAGCCCTAGATTTGCTCTGATAATGATAGTAGGTTCTAATCCCTGGATCTGATAGTGATTGTAGGTTCCAGTCCCTACATTTGCTCTGATAGTGACTGTAGGCTCCAAGCCCTAGATTTGCTCTGATAATGATAGTAGGTTCTAATCCCTAGATCTGATAGTGACTGTAGGCTCCAATCCCTACATTTGCTCTGATAGTGGTTCCAGTCCCTACATTTGCTCTGATAGTGACTGTAGGCTCCAAGCCCTAGATTTGCTCTGATAATGATAGTAGGTTCTAATCCCTAGATCTGATAGTGATTGTAGGTTACAGTCACTAGATTTGCTTTGATAATGGTTGTAGGTTCCAATCCCTAGATTTGCTTTGATAATGGTTGTAGGGTTGTCAGCACCAATTTGTGCTTCACCTTAGTGGTAAGCACCTGAGGCCTGAATCACTTGGAGTTCCCTTTGACATAAAGCCAATGTACAACTTGTTGGCCAAGTCAATTTGTCTAATGCTAAAAGTATTGTGCAGGCAAGTAGAATTTCAGGCTTTTGACTTGTCTTTGTATGGCCAAATAAATGTCAGGTTAAGATGCAGAATACTGATTAAGGCTGTGTAAGACACATCTGAAACCCTAAAAGGAAGTTGGCAACAGACACCAAATTCACTGCTTGGCAATAGTGATACCACATTGATGTAGAAAGCCTACAGATATGAAGTGAGCTACAGAGACCCAGGCAACTAGGGGCACTCTTGTCCAGTGTTTGCAAGATAACAGCAGTCCTACTTCACAATCCTCCAGGCTTCTTTATAGATGTGCCTCTTTGGTGCCCTTGTTTCTTTCACTGTCGATCACCTGGATTGTTGTAGAGGAACTGGCCAGTCAGTCAGGCAATCAGACAGTCAAAGCATCCCAGGAGCTGGAGGAGTTTTTGGTTTCCTGCTAACTTTTCTTTTTGTTCGCTTCTCTGTTATAGTTTTGCAAAGTCAGTAAATGATTTTGAAAGCAATTCCATTCTAAATCCTTCTTTGGACTTAGCTGCAGTCTCACATTTTAATTAATTTTGATATTTTGAGAGTGCTTGGACTTCAGAGGTTCTGTTTGCTTTCATCATATGTTTGTTTGTTTGATTTTGTGCTTTGTTTGTTCCTGGGTATGTTTGAATTCTGCATGTTTGGGTTTGTGTGTTGGTCAGCTGCTTGGTTGGGTATGCTCTGCTTGAAGGACAGCAACTTGGAACTGTTTTCCATGGCATCATATGTCAGTTGAGGGTTCCTTTGCTTTGCAGCCACATGGTGTTGGGATGTACGCTTTTAAAACCAATATCCTCCCAGTACTGCGTGGAATCTCAATGTAGGGAAAACAACCAAATAAATTATTTGGATGATTTCGTGACTGATACGTTCATTGACTTCCTTAATGCATGATATCTGGTTTTGTTTCTGGTTAGGACTGGATGTGATCTGTGTGATCCGTGTGATCTGTAACTCTACTGGGTACACCTGTACCCACTGCAAATCTTTTCATGCAGTGATTCCATCTCCTGCTGCTGTGTCATTGTAATTTCCTTTTGTACACCTCTTCCTTCGTAGTGTGATGGTTAAACTTTGTTCCTTTGCACTTCTTCACAGTACCTAGGCGTTCATAGGAAGAAATTGGTGGATGGTGGCACTTTGAGTTTGCTGAAATTGTCTTTGAATGTCCCTGTTATGTACATTAAAACCCTAGTTTTCACCTAGTTCCTTTCATGGGTATCCTAGTTGTTAGAGTGTTCACCTAAAACCTGAGTTTGATTCTCTCTCTGGGTACAATGTGTGAAGTCCATTTTTGGTGTCCCTTAGATATTGCTGGTATATTACTGAAAGCTTAAAGCTGTACCCTCTGGCTTTATGAATTATCATCCCAGAATGATGCATGTAAGGAAATTTAGTTGAAATTTAGTTTCGTGTAATCTTATGGTTAAATACTGAGGTATTTTGGGGCCAAACATCAGTGGACAAGAGTTTTGGGAAAATGTAAGAATGATGAAATTTGGTTTCAAGTAAAGGTTGGTAAAAGTGTTGCATTTTGTTATTACCAATATTAGTCTCAGTTTGGCTGATTTATTCCAAGATTAGTTGAGTGATTTAAAGGCAGCTGACTCTGTTGAAAACTCACCAGTTACTATAGCAACTCTTGAGGACATTTTTCTTCCAACAAGACAAGAAGCATACCAGTCATGTAACCTTGGTGGACATTAGCTACACTTCAATAAAGGATGAATGATTTCTACCACCACTGAACCGACAACTCAACTCAACAAGTCAATGGCTTAAACATTGCAATAGCTTCACCCAAATGTTCACTAATTTTATTTTTTTTCAGAAAGAGTATTGGTCACTCAATGCAAGGCTTCGTATTTAGCACTGTTCGTTTTAATTTAGCTGAGTGTATCTAATGAGTTTAATTGAAGTATGGGAAACTGTCTTGTGTTTGGTGATATCAATTAAAACATTTTTGTTTTAAATGTAAAGTATTGTAATAGCTTAGAACTGATGTTTACTGAAACACTTAATGCTGGCATGATATGATTTGGTAGAGTTGAATTTCTTATCACATTGTTGTAAGTGCTCATGACATTCAAGTGTTTGTTACAAGTAGAAACCAGATAAGAGTTTATATATATCACATTGTGGCATGTTTTTATATTTTCGTTCAGTCTTGCATGAACATTTGTCAAAAAGGAAGCCTTTGTTGTTGAGGTTTTGCATGTCATGAAGAACAAAATGATGTTTTTATTACTTTGATTATGACTTTATAAATGAATTTTTTTATTTATTTATTTTTTCTCGAAATGTTATGTTCAGACATACTTTATTGTTTGGTTTATATTTATTGAGGGTTTTTTTTTTCTGTTGAATATTTGGTAAACATCCAAAGAAATATGTTCAAAAGTTAGAAATACATAGTCTTTGAACAGCGATGAGTCTGTTACTGGTAATTCTTTATGGCTTTATTGATGCTCCATAGAACCAGAGTTTTTGTAAGTGGTTTCCTTACTTCAAGTAGAAGTTATTTAATCCATTCTTTTGTATTACTAATGTAAATGTACGGTAAAGGCTATCACATGCTTAGCATGCTAAAGTTGCTTGGTTTTGGGTCATACTTACTTCATCAAATGATGGCAACAAGCCCGGTAACTGTTAACAAGGAAACTTGAGTTTTCATCATTCACCACAGATACAGTAATAAGCATCACCTTCCTTAAAACACATATCTAAATACAGATCATAAATGGGTATGATTTTTTTAAAACTGTTTTTGATAATCATTGAAAACATTTTTTTACAGAGTTTGCCCCGAAGGATTTGACCCCAAAGAAGTTATGGAAGAGTTAAAACAGCTGAAAGCAACTGTGAAGAGTCAGGAGAAGCTTATTTGTGGGCTTGAAACTCGGATTGGGGCACTGGAGACGCAGACAAGTGAGGAGGAGGTCAAGGATGATTAACTAGCAGCAGCATCAGCAGCAGCAGCATAACACAGCTTCTTCCAAAACTGGCCAAGAGGACACTCGCCACAACTGGTGGATGCACTCTAAACATGAACTCTTGTGTTAACTTCTTCAAACGTTTTACACATTTCAGTGTGTATTTGTTTGAAATTCTTTTGTCAACATGTTTGACCATGTTTCATGTTGAGGTAATTTGTTAATTAAAACTGAAATGCTAAATGAATGTGTTGAAAGTCTGAGACACTTCACATCTACTTTCTGAACAATGTTATACATTTGATTGTATAATTTTCGAGGTTCAATGACATATTTGACCAGTTGTCATGTTTGTGTATTGATCTGTGAATGGGATTGGAACAGTTGAAATTAATATGGATTCGTCTTTTCATGTTTAGGTGAAAAATCAGTTGCTTCTCGAGGTCCTTCATTGCCTATTTTATCATATATTGACCTGCGGTCAATCTTTCCATTAACTTGTACTCAATAATGGACACACAGTGTTTAAATATTGACTGATTAGATCAGCATATGTACCAACTGTCACTGCTTACACTCTTCATTGGAGGACAACAACCACTCACTTTGTGTTGTATCACAAGGGTGCCAGGGGAAGTAACTCTGTACATACCATTGATTATCTCCCCTGGTACTTTGAGCTTCAAACAAAAAAAGATATTTTTGTCATATTAAGATATATTTTAATGATTAATCTTGAATCTTCAAATATTATTTTTAAGAGGAGGCTTTGAGGTTAGACCTAAATAAAAGCTATCGTTTGATTTTGTTCCGTACAGAACTCCGGTGCCTCAGACATGTCAGTGAGCAGCCTGCAATATTTGCTGCAACAGACTTAGTGTTTGATTCAGCAACCCAAGTTTTGTCTTTCCATTTCACTTTTATCTTGACAGTTCTGTGCAGTGCTGTTCGCAGTCAAGTCTCACATGCTAGATATACAAGGTGCATGTTTATAGTTTGTGTGTGATATAACCCGTATGTTGTACTCTGGTATATCGAAATCGATTAGAGATGTCATCCTTAGATTTCATCCATCACTTCATATCACTTTAGGATACAAGTGACCACTAACAACAGTGTCCAAATTATACTCCTAGCAATGCTCAGTTTGAGGTCATGGTTAATTTCAGAACACACAAACGTGTTTGATAAGTGACGAATTTGGCGCGTGGGAAAAGTAATGAAAAAATTTGGAGTGAAATTCAGGTATTGAATTTCATCTAAGAATGTTTGAACAAGTAAGGTATGATTAATTTGGTCCTGTTTTGAAAACTGACAGCACATATTCAATACCTTCCAAAAAAGGTTTGTTTTGTTTGTCGTTTTATTTATAGTGTTTTAGTGATACAATATGAGTTTGATCATTCCTGTAGCAGCCTCAACTGCATGTGTAGCCATATTGCCACGTTCGAGAAGGTCACCTTTCATAATATCTACTACCCAGTTGTGTGTATGGCAGCATATTTGACAGAGATTCCACACGACAGTGTCAATGTCTATGCAAGAGGGTAACTTGACGCTTCTCTGCTAATCTTTAGTTCCTGATACGAAGTTGCCAATGTGCACATGTTATTAATGCTCTGTTTTTGTTTTTCCCTTTGTTCTTGCACATTGTGTCATTTTCACTTGTTTGTTCACTATGATTTTACAACTACTTCACTCTGATTTTGTTTCCAAGTGCCTTTCATCATTAGTGCTAATAGCACCCAGTACTGTATCAGATTCACACAGATTCTTCCATGATTGTAAATATCTCTCATTCAAATAGTTCTATTAAAGTAAATGTAATTTTGAGACATCTATTAAAAGTAAAAAAAGATCAAACTCCTTTCACTTTGATTCAGCCATTGTTTATCATATATATACTTATTTATAACTCCTTGTATTTTATATTAACACTTTTTCTAAAGTTAGTCAATATTGGTAGTTTTCAGCAGTTTCTCTTACATCCTGATCAAACCCCATGATGAGTTAAATGAAATCCCTGTTAGGCAAGCCTTAGTTTTAGCTGATAGCTGTGTATGGGTTTTAGTTTAAATACAATTTACTGATATTTCAGGGATTTATCTAGACCTGCTCCAAGGCCGTTATTCGCCCAATGCCTCCAGTAAGTGTCTGTAAAATTCCCAGATAAGACATTCAAATTTCCTTGTGTTATGGCTTCATAGATGTATGTTGACCAAAAACATTGCCTCCAAAGGACAATTAGTGTAAAATCATTTATTCCTCTCCGCTTTACACCATAAGAAACAGCTACTGATCTACAATGCTACTGATCAAAATTGTCTTCAAGTTTTGTTGATACCTCAATTTGTTATCCAAATACGAATGTTTCCAATTTAGACACGGTCGTGGGGAACAGCATACCACAGGGACTGCTATTTGGGAAAACCCAATGCCAACCATCCTGTTACTTCCTATGTGCCACAGTGTAAACAGTTAGATGTCGCTTATTGTTTTGTTCTGCTTTGTTTTTCATGCATAGGCATGTTATTTGAATGCATATGAGACAGTTGATACCTCAGCACGTCAGGACTGGTTGCCTGTTTAATGTGTTCATATATGACATTTTGCTTAGTATTCTTGCCTTGTATGAAATTGTGTACCTATGACGCTTAGATGTGCTTACCATACTTTACAGGGACAGATAGAAGCTAGATGATGATCATTGAAATCTTTGTACTTAGACAGTTCATGGAGGTGGAACTTCATATTCTGACTAAATTTAAATGACTCGTTTTCCAAATTAGAAAGTGTTTTTGATTTTGTAGCTGTTTAGTAAGAATTACTCAAAAGACTTTTCATGATAATCCTCTGTTTGTTTGGTCAATGGTTTTAGACAATAATAGTTTTATTAACTTTTCAAAGGATCATTCCATTGAAAATCAAAAAGATTACTTGTTTGTTTGTGAAAGGGTATTGAAAGTGTTTTGGTGTTAGGATTTGTTAATTGTAGGTCTCCTTGGAACTCAGCAGTTCAGTCTTTCAACTGGTTGCAATGAAATTGTCTGAAAGATGTCATGTGATAATTGTAATAGGGCAGCTGGGGCAGTTGTGTCTTAGGTTGAAACAGTGTGCCGCTGTAGAGGATGTGGATGTGTGGAGCTTGGACCAGGGAGTGGACATGGTCAGTGTGGAAGTGGACGCTCATCAGAAGTGATCTCTTATCATGCTACAGATGCATGTTTATGCTAATGTTTCATTTGCTTCTTGGCACTTTACTTTGCAGCATGCCCATTGTTTCTGGATGGTAAGGCCTCATTAAGACTTGATTTACAGGTTTTTCATTTTCATTTTTACCGATGACAACAACTCTTCTATAGAATTATTAGCCGTAATATTGCTGGAATATTGCTAAAAGCGGCATAAAACCATACTCACCCTATAGAATTTTCAAACTGAAACTAATAAAGTACATGGAGGTTTTTTAAACAATGTTATCTTTTAATTGTTATTTATAGTTTAAAAGTTTATTTTGACTTTCCCTCCTTTTTCCTTGTAAACTGGGGTTAATGTATCTGGAAATTATTTGTCAAATGAGGCCAAACAGAAGTGCACCTGGAATAAGTGCTTGAGTAACAGTTTCTGAGACAGGCAGTGAGCATTGAACAGTGAGTGAAAGGTTTTGGTATGAACATGGTGGAACATAAGTTCCAGAACGTCATCATATCATCCTCTCATGCAACATTGTTATCCCACAGGGAACAAACAAGCTACAATTGAATGTTTACACTATTTTTCAGGATTGGAGTTTAATGGAGCAGTGAATTGTGTCACTATTTGTAATGGCTTTGTTCATTATCCATATCTTGTGATCACAAACGTGCTCATGTAACCTTAGACTTCATTATCAAGGTCATTGATCATCACAGCGATTTTTCTTGGTGCTCATTTTCTGTGTTAAGTTACAGACAAGAATTTTTGGTTATGCTTCTCATTTAGTGGCAACAGAAGGAATAGAGAAAATCGAGGTAATTAATGTGAGGGGTTAATGGTTTGTGGCGTCTCATGTTTGTAAGAACTCACCAAGAGTATCAGAAGATGGCGGACTGCAATTTTCTGTGTCATAAATGTTGCCACTATGGTTTAAAAACCAGCATTGGGACATACTAGTTTGAGAAGAAGGAAACCTGTTACCATTCAGAATTATTACAAAGGCATTTTATCCTTGAAAATCCTAATATCAAATTTGATTATTTCAGTGTGACTTTCTCCCATAAGACAAATGATAATTCTGAGTGTAAACCATTGTTTGGATTTTTTTGTTAAGTAGTGATTGATATACATGTTCAGGTATTACTGTGTGGAACATGTTCAGTCAGCTTAAAATATATCATTAGACGATATCCCAAAAGTGACTATTGCTGTTAACTAACTTTGCTTGTTAACTTAGATACCTTAGATTGCGCTTTTGCTGCATAAACGTAAGGACAAATGTACAGATGCTTGTCCACATAACTTGACGAATGCTCTGCCACTGTTTTATTTCTAATGATGTAAATTTTCATGATCACAAGTATGGCAATAAACTGCTGTAGATTTCCATCTTAATCCGTTCTGCTCAGATTATTTTGATATCAATAAATATACTGTTTATGATGATGTGCTGCTTCTGTGTATCCAAGATGGAGTAGCAGCATTGTAAACGCCACACCTGTTGGATGCTGAGCTGAAAGGGTTTCTGCATCTGTGGGAGCTGTCTTGGGGAACCAGTATGTGAACACTGCAATACAGCAGTCAACAGTATGCCAAATGGTTGAAATTAATGATATATATCAAAAGAAACCCTGAACAGTTTGGAGAGTGACTGAAATTCTGCTTGCTTGCAGTACACATTGAACATAGACAAACTGAATTGGGTGGACAATGGCACTTTGAGAAGAGGAACCTTACATTCAACTGAGCCCTCTATTTTCTATGGTATTACAGTCGAACCGCTTGTTTGG
Organism: Haliotis rubra; assembly: GCF_003918875.1. Lineage (NCBI taxonomy): Eukaryota > Metazoa > Mollusca > Gastropoda > Lepetellida > Haliotidae > Haliotis > Haliotis rubra. The sequence continues at coordinate 329,840 of NW_025767449.1, read as the reverse complement.
CAATATCCTTGATCAGTTCCTGCTCTTGAATTAATGTTTACCATTGCAGGTAATCTGGTAGTGCCCATTTATGTGGTTAGACTTGCTTGGAGTGAGTGATTTTAGTTTTACACCGCATTCAGCAATATTCCAGCTATATGTCGGCAGTCTGTCAATAATCGAGTCTGGACCAGACAATCCAGTGATCAACAGCATGAGCATCGATCTGCGCAATTGGGAATCGATGACGTGTCAACCGAGTCAGCGAGCCTGACCACCCGATCCCGTTAGTCGCCTCTTACGACAAGCATGGGATGCTGGAGATCAATTCTAACCCGGACCTTCACGGGTACTTGCTTGGATGATTCATGTCAATGTATAAGTCAGTTCTCATTTCAATATCACTGGATTGTGTCATACAGATTTGATTCTTTTCGGGAACCTCGTACAGCTGCAATCTTGCTGAGCATTCTCATTTATGAAGAACTGGATGCTCAAAACGATACAGACATTTAGCAATCGATGTGAATCAGCAGGTTGTTTTAGGCAGTGTCATAACTCATCCAATGCTGTCAGATCGTCTTCTTATGCCTGGTTGCAATGGTGTTTGGTAAAAAGTGGGGACGCGGAGGAAAGGACACTGATGAGAGAGCAGCTTCTTGTTGCGTGTCACAGACGGGAGTCCGGCTGCAAAGACTTGCGTCAAACACTTGCCAGGAACATTCTTCACACAGCCTCCACTGAAGGAGGGGAAGTCATGTTGTGTTGCTTGCCTGCCGGTCCAACACTGTAAGATGGACATGGTCACTGTAAATTTGAATCTTAGGGATCCGAGATACAAGCTTCAAATTATGGATCCTATATCGATGAACCACAGTTAGATAACGACCCTGAATACTTTTCCCATCTGCATGGACGAGTATGGCCGTTCACGAGACGTAACGCACTTCCTCTAACAGTCCGCCATCATGACCATCGCTTTTCCCGCCATGGACCTAGACAATCGGACAAGTTGGACCCACCAGTGTTTTCAGGACCTGATTCTAGCGTTGAAACCGAGAATGGCAAAATCTACCCCAGGAATATTTCACAACGCACTGAAGTCATGGGGTTGAAAAGGGTCGCCGTGCCAATCCAGTATACACTATTGACTATCTCGTCACAGGGCGTCATGTTGGGGACATTACGATCATTCACTTTGGTCGCAGCGTGTCAATAGGCTCGTCTCCATGTGGAGTCCTGGATGAGGTGAGGTGAGGTGAAATTGGGTTTTCCGTCGTGCTTGAGAATATTTCGCTCATATGACGACGTGCATGCGTGTGTTTATGTGTATGTGCGGCTGCTTGTACTAGCCCAGACTTAAGCTGGTTTTATAGTGCTAGCCCACGGAGATACAATGCTGCAGTGAAGCATGAATACCCCACTCAGACACATTATACTGACTCGGGCCGACCATTACTTGTTGTATTAATGCCGAGCGCCACTTTGTTAACGTCTTTTGGTATGACGCGGTCGGGGATCGAACCCGCGACCTTCCGCTCTCCGGGCTTACGCTCTAACCCCTACACCACGGAGGCGGTCGGAGACCTGGATGAAGGATAAATGTCGCCAGAACTGAAGTGCATGTAATCGTTATTACACCACCGATGCTGTCACATAATTTATACACATTGATAAATATACAGAACTATACAACACAGTTTTCAGGCAAAATATAACAGTAATACAAATATAGATTAACATGGGGGCACTACCATCACAGTATTTTAACCCCGAGCCGAACAATTCTTGTTTCATCTCCATAATGCCGGCAGGGTAACAAGTTAAATCGTTTTAAACGTCTTTCGGAAAGACTGTTGCCTGTTGAATCCCAGATTGAAACGAAAAGTTCACCGAGAGTCCGTCCGTAAAAGAACTTTGTGTAATCAGCAAAGAAAAAAGCGATGTGATATCATTCACAATATTGTATTCTGAATTTACAAAGTTACAAAAATACAAATCACTACAAAGGTATTACAGAGTGAGTAAAAATTTAAAGGCAATGCGATACAATAGAGACAGAGTTGGTAATATTCAAGTCACCGCAACAATGGACAAGTTTCCAAAATCGACCTACCCTCAGTATCCAGGGAAAGAATTATTTCCACACAATTGATTGTTTTCTTGCAGCTTGAGGTGTTATGTGGGGCAGTGGGGTAGCCTAGTGGTTAAAGCGTTGGCTCGTCACGCCGAAGACCCGGGTTCGATTCCCCACATGGGCACAATGTGTTAAGCCCATTTTCTGGTGTCCCCCGCCGTGATATTGCTGGAATATTGCTAAAAGCGGCGTAAAGCTAAACTCAGTCAGTCAGTCAGTGAGGTGTTATGTAACGAGGGACATGAGCAAGCGCAATCTTGGAAAAAGCCTGAAGAAGATTCTACAACTCACTGGGTGAGAATATAGTGGAAAGACCCATAGGGTTGAAGAACCTTCCAAAACTGTCTAAATATAGCACAAATCTAAATTAAGAGTACACACCACTGACCCCTACTGTATATCAACAGGAACTGCACATGTTTACACTTGGCATTGTTACACAATAGGCAACACTGCCACATAACACACCCAACTATGTAGACCCACAGACCCAACCTTCTAGTTCCCGGACCCGTGAAGGTCCGGGTTAGAATATTGGCCTTCAGTAACCCATGCTTGTCGTAAGAGGCGACTAACGGGATCGGGTGGTCAGGCTTGCTGACTTGGTTGACACATGTCATCGGTTCCCAGTTGCGTAGATCGATGCTCATGCTGTTGATCACTGGATTGTCTGGTCCAGACTTGATTATTGACAGACCGCCGCCATAGAGCTGGAATATTGTTGAGTGAGGCGTAAAACTCAAATCACTCACTCATCCTAGTTTGCTGTCTGCGCGGACGCTCTACCCACTAGACAATGAACACTTTCCTCACGCTTGTTCAAGAGATCACAGCGCAACGTCGTGAGCCCATGTTCATGCTGTGCATAAAAGACGACTAACGATGGTCAGGCTCGCTAATTTTGGTTTACACATTTCATCGTATCCCAACTGCCTATAGATGCTCATGCTGTTGATGACTGGATTGTCTGGTCCAGACTCGATTATTTACAAACCGCTGCCATATATACTATTCACACTTTGATAAGGATCAAATCATTGATTCAACAGAAAACTTTTATGTGGGGTCAAATTTGGTTTAAATACCTAAGCTTATTATAAGCATGGATCCTAGGTTTCAGTATGTCATTGCATGTTGTTGATCCCTATTGACATGTGTTGTTTATTTGTCAATGATTCGTTCCATGATTTGCAAAATGGTTGATTGGCGCCATGAAAACCATTTTTTTATGATTATTCATGTATCAAGTGCATAAGGTTAGATTAAAGTGGCTGTTTGCCTAAAGAGGGGTTACCATATTATTATTGATCCCGTTTTAAATGGATACAATTTCAAATGATATATCTACGTTTAAGTAAATTTTTTTGTGATCCTTAGCAATGTGTGAGTAGTATAGATGGATTATTCCTGAGTGTGGCTTTAAACAAACCAACCAGCCAACCATGTTCGTGCTTTCAACTGTAGCCTAGTTACAGGGCCGCGTAAAAAAGCAAAAATCGTGTAGCGCAACACAATATCGCCTACCAATCGTTTCTCATAGTTCGTGGGTCGATGCGCAACTATGCCTGGATGATCTTTTTAACCTAATTCACTCACTACAAATACAGCCTAACGATATCCTATTCAGAGAAAAGCATGTACGGCAGTCTGTAATACACCGAGGTTATTGATCTGGACACAGGCCCTTCATATTTTACTCACTACCATACAAATGCTTAACTCATTAGTCCTCCGTAAACATGCATTGCGATTATCTCAGCAGCAGCAGCATCCGGCTGTTGACGGCGATTTCTGTCGCCTGTCGCAGACAAAGCCACGTGACCTTCCCGTACACTCCAAATGAATAGCCGATCTTAAATACAGAATGGGACATAATTATCGTACATATATGGACGGTGAATTGTAAACAACATAATACAATATCGCGCCATGTCGCCCGTGTAAGTTGATAGCTGCGCCAACTATTGGTAAGCTAGCTCCACACTCAATACAAGACAATACCAGTCGATAATCAGAATACTGCTCACGCGTGTGATGTGAAGAGCATGATGGGTGCCGGGAATACGCTGGAAGTAGGGGTCGGGTAGAGTGACGATTTGTCCCTGAAAATATATAATTTTGATAGAAACAAATAACTGTATTTATGTTGAAGAGGAGCCACAGTGTGCTCGGAAATCTCGACTTGCTTCATTTCGGAATTTCGCATTGCAGAAAAGGTTTGGCGGAAAGAAGATAAAATGGTTCCGGGACTGTGACACAGACAAGATATCATAGGGGCGTGTCTCGCTTAGAAGCAGCGTTAGAAAGACATATAGGTATATATTTATATACCCTACCCTATTACTATCCTTTTATGTAGTTATCTCAGTGGGCTAGCACTATAAAACCAGCTTCAGTCTGGGCTAGTACAAGCAGCCGCACATACACATACACACGCATGCACGTCGTCATATGAGCGAAATATTCTCAAGCACGACGTTAAACCCAATTCCACCACCACCACCACCTTTTATATAGTAATAGGGTAGGGTCTATATACCTATATGTCTTTCTAACGCGGCTTCTAAGCGAGTCACGCCTCTATGTTAGTAGGGATAGGGCTTCGTGCAGTTGGCTTGTAAAGTTGTAAAGTGCGATTTGAAACGCTGTAAATCACAAATCTTACATTTATTGTGAATGTTACGAAACAATTCTCTTGAGTGGGCCTTTGGATCGTGACCTTTTCGAAGACCACTTATGTCTATTCGTAGCCAGATAGTCACGTATGGACACAAGCTACAAGGTGAGGTGAGGTGAAATTGGGTTTTACGTCGTGCTTGAGAATATTTCGCTCATATGACGACGTGCATGCGTGTGTATGTGTATGTGCGGCTGCTTGTACTAGCCCAGACTTAAGCTGGTTTTATAGTGCTAGTCCACTGAGATACCATGCCGTAGTGAAGCATGAATACCCCACTCAGACACATTATACCGATTCAAATCGCTATTATTGGTTTGTCTTACAAGGGGGTAAGCGCAGTAGATGGAACAGTGAAACAAAGGCACGTGCGGTACGCGATGAGCCTTAACTTAGACCAGCCCTACTTATTCTCGGTGTTTCATCTAATGTGCATACCCCCTTGTAATACAAACCAATAAAAGCGATTTGAAACTATGATCGTTTGTTAAACAACTTTTATCATAAGTTGAATAAAATTCTGAGATTTGAATGTTCAATTGGCAAGGTAAAATTATGAGGATTCGCAATCTTAATTTCGCTTTAATCGATTTACTTTTTTATTTAGAGTGAAATTCATCGGTACGTTTTCACTGCAAACAGACTAAAGGCATAAATTGCATTTTACGTCATGGCTGCGGTACGATATAAGTAGAACAAGTGTGTGAGTTTTTGAACAATATTCCAGTTAAATCAGCCTAGTATGGGAATAAACACTGAAGTGATGCAAGTCTCGGAGTTTTACCATGCTTGTGAAACCCAAGAGCACCGGCATGCTGCTGACACACATAAAACATAATCTGAGCGAACCCTGATTCGAACTAGCAATCACAGCATCCTGGGACGCCAAGGGACACAACTCTACTGTTGATGATTGGTACGTACTGGGGTCTATTCCGACCTGATATTTCCATACAGAGGATTACCCGTGATCAATGTTTATGACCAGGGCCTCCCTTCACAAAGCACTAAGGTGATCGTGAGTCACTAAGGTAACCTTAGTGCAGTGTTGAAGAATAGGAGTTAAGGTTAACCTTAGTAAAGGTTGCTTCGTGAAAGGAGCCCCAGCGCGGCTTCAAACCCAACACACCCATTGTAAACGAACCCCGAATGACACGCAGGCAGTTTTACATCAGGATATATCGGCTAAACCATACACTAAACGCAAAGAGAAACGTTACCCTCCTTCCTTAATGACGGAAGATATACCTATCTTCAGATGGCGTTGTGATGCGTGGACGTTCATTTCTTGGTCTGTCTACGGTGACCCCAGTCTGTCTGCAGCCCTGAATAAGTCTTATAACCGTGATACTGGGGCATCCAAGGGCGTTGGCAACAGTATTGTATGTCGACCCCATCTGCACCATCCCAGTGGCTCTTTCTCTCCCTTCAGCTGTTAATCGTGGCATATTTCTCGTACTTGTGTATCATATCATGTATTCTAGGGTCTCTTCATACCCTATAGAATCATTCTACATGTCGAGTGAATGCAAATACTGCTTGAATATTGCTGCGTTTTTGGCAAATGATTTTGCTATGTGTAAACAGAAAATGGAAAAATGTTACTTTGCAAGCAAAAATGTTAACAAAGAAAATTTTAGATGTTCCCAAACATTTTTTTCACAATATCAAAGACACGTTTTACTTGTTTTCACTAATGCAAATCAGCAGAAAATGTTTTAAAAGATTGAAATCATAGGAATGATTATTTTACAATTTTACACACTCTACAACAGTTGTTTCTTGTTTTAATAGTTAAAAAATGGTGACTTTGATGGTTTATCATTGTCCCAAAGCAGAATTTTATTTCAATCTTTCTTTTGGACATCAAAGTAACTGTTATTGGTTTATTTCGGCATGGACGAATGTAGGACAATTTAACTCTTCTGAAAAACATGCATTTCACCTAAATATGAATGCATTTGAGAATTTTTTCGTGATTTGCATAAAACTGTGTTGTTAAGATTTTTGTAAACTAATACCTTCTAACATATCTTTCATAGTTTTTCAGTAATTCATAAAGGTAGGAGGGTAACGTTAAAAATGGTGACTTTGATGGTTTATCATTGTCCCAAAGCAGAATTTTATTTCAATCTTTCTTTTGGACATCAAAATAACTGTTATTGGTTTATTTCGGCATGGGCGAATGTAGGACAATTTAACTCTTCTGAAAAACATGCATTTCACCTAAATATGAATGCATTTGAGAATTTTTTCGTGATTTGCATAAAACTGTGTTGTTAAGATTTTTGTAAACTAATACCTTCTAACATATCTTTCATAGTTTTTCAGTAATTCATAAAGGTAGGAGGGTAACGTTTCTTTTGGCGTTTAGTGTATAGCGCAGTATATAATGCTCATATATATTATATAACACCATACTGCTGTGCCATGTGTATTCTCCGAGGCAAAATAGCACACACTGAAAATAGAATATGTCGCTTGACCTTGACCTTGAAATACATCATTTATAGATCTGTGATGTCCTATGAAGCCGTTTTAACAATTTCCGACACTGTGATGTTGAACTCGCACACGACAGGATGTATGTTGCCAATCGCGATGGCGTTTAATTTATGGCCTTGTTTGGCAATCTCATATGACCAATACACGAGTCGGGAAGCAAGCAAAACTAATGATGATTACTCAACGTAAATTTGTGACTGCTTTCAAACGGATCCTTCCTCGGACAGAGAAATCGATTATTGTGATTATGTTTTCACGATATTGTAAGAAACTGTTGTATACACTTTTATGGAACGTGACATCGGGTATTCCAATACACCTGTGGACACCCTTGTGACATAACTGCTACCAAACGTGTGAGACTGAACAAAGCGATCGTAGCGCTAAGATAGTCTTAACTCTTGTACTTTAACATAGACCTACGTCAGTCGTAGCGCTAACATGATCTAAACTCACATACGTAAACATAGATTTGTGCCTGTCGTAGCGCTGAGATGATCTTAACTCTCATACTTTAACATAGAATGGTGCCAGTCGTAGCGCTAACATGATCTTAACTCTCATACGTAAACATAGATTTGTGCCAGTCGTAGCGCTAACATGATCTTAACTCTCATTCTTTAACATAGATTTGTGCCAGTCGTAGCGCTAAGATGATCTTAACTCCCGTACTTTAACATAGAATGGTGCCAGTCGTAGCGCTAACATGATCTTAACTCTCATACGTAAACATAGATTTGTGCCAGTCGTAGTACTAAGATGATCTTAACTCCCGTACTTTAACATAGAATTGTGCCAGTCGTAGCGCTGAGATGATCTTAACTCTCATACTTTAACATAGACTTGTCCCAGTCGTAGCGCTAAGATGATCTAACTCCCATACTTTAACATAGAGTGGTGCCAACATGATCTTAACTCTCATAATTTAACACAGGCTTGTGCCTGTCGTAGCGCTCAGATGATCTTAACTCCCATACTTTAACATAGAATTGTGCCTGTCGTAGCGCTGAGATGATCTTAACTCCCATACTTTAACATAGAATTGTGCCTGTCGTAGCGCTAATATGATCTTAACTTTCATACTTTAACATAGAATTGTGCCAGTCGTAGCGCTAACATGATCTTAACTCTCATTCTTTAACATAGAATTGTGCCTGTCGTAGCGCTAATATGATCTTAACTCTCACACTTTAACATAGACTTGTGCCAGTCGTAGCGCTAATATGATCTTAACTCTCATTTTTTAACATAGAATTGTGCCTGTCGTAGCGCTAATATGATCTTAACTCCCGTACTTTAACATAGAATTGTGCCTGTCGTAGCGCTAACATGATCTTAACTCTCATACGTAAACATAGAGTTGTGCCAGTCGTAGCGCTAACATGATCTTAACTCCCGTACTTTAACATAGAATGGTGCCTGTCGTAGCGCTGAGATGATCTTAACTCTCATACTTTAACATAGACTTGTCCCAGTCGTAGCGCTAAGATGATCTAACTCCCATACTTTAACATAGAGTGGTGCCAACATGATCTTAACTCCCATACTTTAACATAGAATTGTGCCTGTCGTAGCGCTAAGATGATCTTAACTTTCATACTTTAACATAGAATTGTGCCAGTCGTAGCGCTAACATGATCTTAACTCTCATTCTTTAACATAGACTTGTGCCAGTCGTAGCGCTAATATGATCTTAACTCTCACACTTTAACATAGACTTGTGCCAGTCGTAGCGCTAATATGATCTTAACTCTCATTCTTTAACATAGAATTGTGCCTGTCGTAGCGCTAACATGATCTTAACTCTCATACGTAAACATAGAGTTGTGCCAGTCGTAGCGCTAAGATGATCTTAACTCTCATCTTTAACATAGAATTGTGCCTCAGCGCTAACATTCCTAACTCTCACAGACATAGAGTTGTGCCAGTCGTAGCGCTAATATGATCTTAACTCTCACACTTTAACATAGACTTGTGCCAGTCGTAGCGCTAACATGATCTTAACTCTCATACTTTAACATAGAGTTGTGCCAGTCGTAGCGCTAAGATGATCTTAACTCTCACACTTTAACATAGGCTTGTGTCAGTTGTAGCACTACGATCGCTTTGTGGAACGGGCCTCAGGCCTGTGATTGGTTCCTCCATGGTGATGACCTTTGGAAAGATTGTGACGGACTACTTTCGGTATTGTAATATACTACATTATTACCTACGAGGGCGAAAATATCAGGGTTCATATTTTCATACGATGCTCAGGGCAAAATATCACATTGTCATGGTGACGTGACGTCATGATGGCAGGGCAAGGGTGTACAGACAGCAAGGTGAACGGTATGCTGACGCGTGCGTTGCCTAACATCGACAGTTTGATGGAGACGGCGTTATGGTACGGGGGTGAATCACATCTCAGGATCGGACACAACTTGTCATTGTCAATGGCAATGGCGAAACATTATTATCGCTGGATGAAGGGACGTAACTCTGAGCATGTTTCCCGCATTTATAGGAGTTAAGCGCGTTAGTTTCGTATTTGCTGTTTTGGCTCCACTTCTGCCACGGTAAGTTTGAAATTACCGAACGAAGTAATGAGATATTGTAAACGTTCATATATCGGGAAGTATTTTGTAGCATCATTATTTCCATCCATATATATTGTTGAACCAAGTGCATACAGTGGTAATAATGTCATTCCAAAATGTGGGCCCACTTCAGCACCTGTTATAGGAGCCGAAAATAAGTGGGCCCACATTTAGAAAATTGCTTTTTTTATTATGGTATTCTCGTGGAATCCAGAGACATATTTTGCAAGCAAGGATCTGACTGTAAGTTCAATGCATGACCTGGGTGGGTATCTAAATGTCTGATGTATAAAAAATTTCAAGTTCAGACTATTCATGTAAAAGACAGCATTCAAAACATTTTTTTCTGTATCTTTTCCCATTGATGGTTCGTTTCTGTCTCAGTGTATATTTAAATAACACAGCACATCAACTGAATGTTCTGGGAAAAGTGGTCTAAAACCTGTGTCATAAAATCTGTAATTTGCTTCATCCTCTTGAAAATCTTCAATGTAATTACTTTTTTCTTGAGATGGCAGTCCACAAATTTTGCAAAATCTTTCTTTTTGACACACAATGGGATAACTTCGTTTGAGCCAAAATTCTTTAGGACACTGTAATAAACGTTTTTCACAATATTTCGTCACGAAACACTCACGGAATTCGTCCATTTCCCATTATTTTCAACTTCAAACCGAGTGATAACTTCGTAGTAAACATCTACGGGAACAGTAGTATGCAAATTAGACTTACCTTTGACCTGACCCACGAAGGTCGATTATTTGGGCCAATAGAACATCGCCTGGCTCACAGCTTCTCCAATGACACGATGGGGGCTTGTCTCAATAGTATTCATGAGGTCCGAATCTGACAGTTTCGCGCGGTTTCAACCCTGACTTTTGATTGTGTTTTCATCTTAAAACATTTCCATCAGTCGTTTATTTCAAGAAATACACAACGTTTTGAATTTATTTTCTTAGCAAAACCTGATTATACTTGTTTAATAATACATAGCTGCTTTATTTTCGAATGTGGGCCCACTTCCTTGTATCGGAAAACAAACTTAGAGTTCTACTTCCCTTCACGTTGCCGCCATCCACCGATAATAATGTATCGCCATGGCAATCTGACAGGTCTGCGATACAGTGATAAAATCACTGGGCAATATCATCACAACGGGGGACAAATGAGCGTCATGCAGCGTATCCATAAAGGGAATCGAACCTAAGTCTTCGGCGTGACGAGCGAAAGTATGGCAAGCCGTTTTCACGTTTATTAAGAAATTACTGATGTCGTCAATTGTTTCAAGAATTGTTTCTCAAAAAAAGAAAAAAAGAAACGATTCCACACCTTTTTGGGTGAAATATTCTTCAAGCTACACAAGAAATGATTTCAGGGAATATGTCTAACATAATAGTCTATTTTTCAATGATTATGTATTATACCTGAAAACATCCAGTGATTATATACTATCCCATTAATGAAACGCATAGGTGTTTTGTATTTTTAAAAATCTATTAATTATCTATTGTGTTCAAACAATCGTCAAAATATGCAACAAAAGTGTTGATAACATGATTTTACACAACTGTTAAAAAATCGACTTTACCTGAAAATGTTGATTTTGATGAGATTTCTTACAAGGATTAAAAAGGCATCGCCACAACGCAACAGAAATCACCTTCCAGTTGAAACTGTGCAGCAAAGAGCATGCACTGTCTGGCTATAAAAATTCAGATTACTTTCAGAGATCGGCATTCGTTGTGAAGGAGTTTCAAGGTCAAATCACTACGCCACGTCTTGACGCTGCGCCACGGAACATCGCCATTGAAAGAATGCACGCTGAAGATTACCAACCTTCTGTTGCCAGGCGTCAGAATGTATAACAAATGACCCTCCCCGTACAGGCAGACCTCGAGTCATCACCGCAGCCCAGGATCGGTACATCCGGGTACTGCATGATGTACTACTAGTATGATCGTACTGCCACGGGTGACAGCCCAGCAGCCAGGGTGCCTGGACTTCCGGTCAAACTGTACGGAACTGGTTGAGAGACATTGGACCGAGAGCCAGCAGATCAGACGTCGGATCCGTGCTACGTCGTCACCATCGCGCTCAACGTCTCCGTTATCTAAAATTATTCACTTGGTTGTATAGACATTTCCTCCTTCTAAACTGATGCAAAATTCCACGCACAAAAGTCTATTTGTGGACGAGTTATACATGTTTGAAAATACAACATTTTCGCAACAGATTTCTGACCTATGCGTTTCTTTTTGGGATAGTATATATATATATATATATATATATATATATATATATATATGAGACATGATACAAAAATTACTGAAAATTTCAGGGATTATACATAATCCCTGCCTTTACACACACACACACACGCGCGCACACGCACACGCACGCGCAGAGAGAGAGAGAGAGAGAGAGAGAGAGAGAGAGAGAGAGAGAGAGAGAGAGAGAGAGGCGAGCAAAAAAAACTTCCTCCCTGAACTCAAAGTTTGCAAGTTATAATTTGGGAAGCAATGACATAAACACGTGCTAAGTACAAACGTTCGATTTTTAACAGGGCTGATAACTTATTGAACAGGTTATGGTCGACATGGGGTCAAACTAGAGAATTCACTATCAGTGGGTCCATTCGAGAAACACAACAGAGCGTGAACAGAAGTCTCTAATAGCGAGTATGTCCGCCTCTGGCTAGAATACATGCAAACACACGTCTTCTGACTGAAGGTGTGAGGCGTCTGAAAACGTCAGCTGGGACATGCCTCCATTCTTCGACAAGGGCTCGAGCCATTTGCTGTACTGTAACTGGTGGATAGCGGTCTCCGTCGAATAACTCCATCAAGGTGGTCCCATAAGTGCTCGATTGGCGACATGTCAAGAGAGCGTGCAGGCCATGGCAGGACGTTGACGTTGTTGGCGTGAAAGAAGTTCTGGACGACTCCAGCGACATGCTGGAACAATATCACCTGTGGCTGATGCTGAAGAAACGGGGGAACTGTCGGTCGAAGTACCTGGTCAATATAACGTTGGGCCGTCAAATTACCGTTGATAACAACAAGTTCTGTCCTTTGGTATCCACGTATGCCACCCCATACCATGACTCTGTCTCCACCATACGACTCAGATTCCTGGACGCAGCAGCGAGCTGCCCTTTCGCCTCTAGCTCCTCCTGTAAACTCTAGCTCGTCCATCGCCCCTTGATATACAGAATCTGCTTTCGTCGGAAAGCAGAGCTCGACGCCAGTCACGCAGCTGCTAACGTCTGACTCTTGTCGCCCATTGGAGCCTCAGGCAACGATGTCTGTCTGTCTGTCTGTCAGCAGCGTTCTTCGGTACGGTCGGTAGGCCCTGATACCATAGGCCCGTAGTCACTGTCCATCGACTCACTGGGTGATTCGCTGTTGACACTGTTGACGCTGATGACGTTACCGTCAGGAAGCGGTTTCTAAGGTGTAATGTCCTCAGGTGGCGGTGCTCCCGCGCAGTTGTCGGCCGGGGTCTGCCTGTCCGGGGCGTGTCTGAGGTCTGACCAGACGATAACGCCGACGAAGGGTTCCTGACGGTCACGACGGAGCAATTAAAGGTTCTTGCAACGTGCCCCGTTGTAGCGCCCATTGGCAGTATTCCAATGGCCCTCTCTCGCTCTGCTGAAGGTTACCTCGGCATTGTAAAGGGGTTTTCTGCTGAAGTACGATCTGCTCTGTACTGGGAGGTGGTTTTATACCATGCATGCACGTGCATTTTTCCCTTACTTGCAAAACACGTGCATTTTGCTGTTTTCAATGCAAAGTTGTCAAGAGGTGCGTTTGAGCGCTACTGTTCGTCAGAATCGTACTCCTGTTGTTGGCAATACCTATGGACAATTTCCATTTGATTACAATTTCTTATTTTAATATTATGAAAGATTTTGCAACAGAAAGTATCTTTAGCCCAAACCAGAGCGGAAGAGAGAACTCATTTGAAAGCGAATATTTGAAAGCGAATAAATCACCCATTCAAGATATCAATAATCCAATTATTATGTCTGTATTTAATAGCAAGATCTCAGGAATTGAAATACTGTTATCATTGAAAAAACATGCATTTTGATTCATCTTTGAATCTAATTTAACAATTCTTTTCAAGATATCATTAATGTCCTTCATCATATCCTTAATCAACCGCCGTGATATTTGCTGGAACATTGCTAAAAGCGGCGTAAAACCAGACTAATTCATTCCTTAATCCATTTCGTGATATCATCAATTTTATTACAGATAACAATCATCATTTCGATTCAAGATATTGTGCATTCATTTCAAGATATCTTCAATTCAATTCATCTTCAATTCAGTTCACGATATCACTACATAAATTCAAGGTATCTTAAAAACTGATTCTACCATGGCTACGTGAAATGCTCGAATTTGATTGGTCAAGCCATAAAATCAGACGGTATCAATAAGGCTGTCACTGCTATGTTCGTACACTTTGAAAGGCTTGGCCACAATCCAGTCCCAAATGATGAGAACAATGTTCCAAGGAATCCCAAGTTAGTCGCATGTACACAAAGCTGCACTGTCACTCTTCCTCGCATGCCGGAGTGGAGGCACGTACGTGAAATCATGATCGACACTCGCCGGTCATAAAAAATCAACAGTCTTTGATGAGTTACAGGTTATAGGTCGTTCAGAAAAGGATCTATTCTTCGATTCTGCAGGGTTCAGGTTCGACAGTCAGTCAAGTATTTTCCACTGTCGCTTCGAATTTCAACCTTTCGCAAAGTGTAAACACTGGCTCGTCTCGTCATTTCAAACTGTTGCGTAAGTGTCTACTTCCAAGAAAATAAGTAGGTCAGACGATTCCATTATACTGTGGCCAGGGGGGTACAGTAATACGGCACACAAAACAATAGGCTGGTTTCTGTCTTGTGAAGTTTTGATTATAAAAACCAAGCTCTTAGGTGTTACATTATTGCATTGAATAAACAGTAGTTTGTTTTCTTTGGACAGAATTTTTGTTATGTTGCAATGTTAAAAGAAAATACGAACGGAACCTACCACTCCTTTATCAGACGAGTTCAATCATTGGCCTCTCATCCCATGCCGGATTACGCATGTCTTCTGCAGGACGAGGAAGTTCGATGTTAAATCGGTTATGGTAGAATGGAGATAAACATACTGTGTTTGGAAATTAGATGAATGTTAGACCGAAGTCTAACATAAGTACATAATACATTCTCGAACACAGCAATATCCGTCTGTTGTGGATATAGAGAATAACAACCGAGCGACGAGGCAGAAAACGAACGACGGTGTCGGTGACCTAAATTAAGAATCCTCGCACCGGGCTAACTGGCGCGCTGTTCTATTGATGTGTCTGCCCCCCTACGTTAAGACGAACGTTACCAGAAAAAACAAATGATAACAGTTTGATGACGGTTTACGTTTGGATTAAATATCTTCTCTGAATAATTTTAATTACATCTGTCATTAACGTAAACCATATGGGGCAATATGAACGTCGCATTTCTACTACCAACGTAAGTTTAGATCAGTACATCTAGATGAAGCTGAGTAGTCAAGCGACATTCCACGATTGCATTGTGGGAATGTAAACATTGCGAACGTTACCGTGTCGCTGAAAACTTGTGAGTCGAATTGACACATTTTAACCATCGTAAAACATAACCGTATTGTTTCCACCAGTGATGTTAGCTGCGTGAAGCAACTGCAAACCAAGAAACGGGATGCAACGGAGTAGTTTACTGTAGGAGGCCGTACGAGGCGATGATAACCGACATGCATCGTGAAGTCGCTTACATTGTGACGTAATGTAAAATGGTTCGATTACGAGGGGGCACACTAGAATGGCGCAGTGACGGGAAAACGTCATTCAATTGTTACGTCATCAAAAAAGTATACCTTTATTGTCTGATAATGTATTTTTTTTCCGATTGTTCTAACCGCGAGGCATCTTTGAAATTTCAATAATGAGCTAGTTTTAGTTGTACGCCGCTTTCAGCAATATTCCAGCAATGTCACAGCGGGGGCACCAAAAATGAGCTTCACGCATTGTACCCATATGAGGAATCGAACCGGGGTCTTCAGCGTGACGAGCGAACGCTTTAACCACTAGGCTACTCCACAGCCCATGTAAATAATGAGACCTACAACTCTCAACACCACATTACCAGATAATTACCTACCACATCTGTTCCAGCACTCGTGACTGTATTCACACAACATCGATCGCGGAAGAGAGCGACAGGTGAGAGAAATGCACATCGTGTTACAATTATCATAACGATGTCGACGCTCTCGGTGTATTTGTGACGACAGTCACTTCATCCGACAACAAATGGCCGGAGTTGTATGTCCAAGGTCGAAGCAACCTAATACTTCGATAACAGGACAAATTTAATCATCTGTGTGTAGGCACACGCCCAAGTAACGGCTATGTTATCGGGGATTTGTTTGGTGCGCTCAAATGATGAATACACAATCCCTTTGAGAAAGTGGTTAAGTGTAACATATGTCATAGGCGGATCCAGAATTTTTAAAGATGGGCGTTCAGGGGTTCGAACCCCCTGAACCCCACCTTTGCTCTGCCATTGCAAAACATTAACTTCAATGTGGTCTTTAGTCATTGTGAGTGTGTGGTGTGTGTTTGGGGTTTGGTGTGTGTGTGTGTGTGTGTGTTCGAACCCCCTGAACCCCCCTCTGGGTCCGCCACTGTATGTTATATATATTTGGGATTACTGTTTGTTTGTTGTTTAACGCCGCACTCAGCAATTTCCAGCTATATGACGGCGGTGTGTGGTGGTGGTGGTGGAATTGGGTTTAACATCGTGCTTGAGAATATTTTCCTCATATGACGATGTGCATGCGTGTGTATGTGTATGTGCGGCTGCTTGTACTAGCCCAGACTGAAGCTGGTTTTATAGTGCTAGCCCACTGAGATACCATGCCGCAGTGAAACATGAATACCCACTCAGACACATTATACTGACTCCGAGCCGACCAGTCCTTGTTGTACCCATTAATGCCGAGCGCCAGGCAGGGACCAACAAGTACCATATTTTAACGTCTTTTGGTATGACGCGGTCGGGGATCGAACCCGCGACCTTCCGCACTCCGGCGGCGGTGTGTAAATAAACGAATCCGATAGGGGCAAACTTAATGGATGAACCACTTCTTTATTCAGGTGATGCGACGTTTCGATATAAATTCTTGTATCCTTGTCAAGCAGGTATGATAAAGGTTGTAAAAATGTCACTGAAAGTAGTTAATCGAGTCTGGACCAGCCAATCCAGTGATCAACAGCATGGGACACGATGACATGTGTCAACCATATCAGCGAGCCTGAGCTCCCCATGTCGGGATTACTGAGAAAGTCTAATCCCAAATATTATATATATACATTATACTCAAACCTCGAAGACATAATGCCATTTAGAAAGTCCTCAAATGTAACCGTTAACGTTAAGTGTTATATTTGGGATTACTAAGAAAGATAATCCCAAATATGACAAGCGCTGTGCTCAAATCGTGTTTTGATGGATAGGAATTAACGTTCGTCTCAGTTATATTCCCATTATCTTTTACAACGCCGTCATCTGTGGTCGAGAGGATCGAACGTCACTGGAGAGCGGAAGGTCGTAGGTTCGATCCAAGATCGCTTGATACAAATTTTACATTAAAATATGGTCAAAGGCATGTTACTGCGGCCTACATACGAATCTAGGTCAGGCAACCAAGAGGTTGACAACAGGAGCACACTTTGTCTGCTGTTCATACATTGTGACCATTTAGTGCAATATCCCGTGCAATGTAAAGACGAACGTCTGCAGTGTTAAAATACATGTCCGGTGTCATTATATGAATCCAAATATGGAAATTGTGACGTCATTTCCAAACGCAGCAATGAATGTTGAAGAATGAGTCAGTGGATTGGGGTTTAGGTCGCTTTTATCAATAATCCAGCAATATCGTAGCGGGGGACACCAGAAATGAGATTCACACATTGAACCCCTGAGGGAATCGAACCCGGGCCTTCGGCGTGGCGAGTGGACTCCATAACCAGTAGGCTACCCCACCGCCCAGATGTCCAGGGCCCCGTTCCTCAAAGCGATCGTAGCGCTACGACAGTCGTAAGTCTGTGTTAAAGTATGGGAGTTACGACTGTCGTAGCGCTACGATCGCTTTGAGGAACGGGGCCCAGGGTTCTGAACAGGCTACATAATGAGATAATTTATTGGATGATAGAATGTAAAGTATACGATTTATGTCTCGGACACATGAGTGAGTTGGATTTCACCCCGTGTTTACAAATATTCCAGCTATACATCACGGCGGGGGACACCAGAAACGGGTTTCACACATTGTACCCTTGATGGAATCAAACCCAGGGGTTCGGCGTGACGAGTGAACGTATGGCATGCTGTTATCACATTTATTAATAAATTACCGATATCGTCAATTGTTTAAGGATTAACTGGATATCTATATTATATCATACTGGACCAGACAATCCAGTGATCAACAGCATGAGCATCAATCTACGTAATTGGATACGATTACATGTGCCAACCAAGTCAGTGAGCCTGACCACCCAATCGTGTTAGTCACCTCTTATGACAAGCATGGGTTACTTAAGATCAATTCTAACCCGGATCTACACGGGTCGCACCCGTAAAGATCCGGGTTAGGACGTATGTGCTCAGCAACCCATGCTTGCCCTGACGAACGGGATCGGTTGGTCAGCCAAGTGCATGTCATCATATCCAAGTTACGGGGATCGATTCTGATGACGTCAGTCAGCGGATTGTCTGGCCCAGATTTGATTATTTACAGACCCCTTGAATATTGCTGAATGCGGCGTCAAACAAAAAACAAACAATACCCATATACAGAAAACATGTTAAATTGGGGTCCATATAAAAGATATATAACAATGTAATTCCGTAAATTAACAAATACATGAAAATAAGACCATTGTTTACATCTGGACATCCATTTTAACATTCCAAGGCCGGTGGTTTTATGGTGCATATCGAATTCTTGATTGTGATATCTCTTACACTTCAAAATAACACATTGTTGGTCGTTAATGAGGAAATATCTGACGGTTTACAAAAAAAACCGAGCTGCTATTTCTGTAATGTCAAGCAGGTTATGCTCAGTTCGCTTCATAAACACTCCGGCACATTGCGCTTTACTGTAGTCTACTCTGATATCTATCACTTTTGTTTGGAGGGCTTCCTTGCATGAGTATGACGTCACATATGTGTAGTCACGTGATCAAGCACTGTGCGTCAGTTTCAAGATGGCAGCCCCGGCACAACAGCAGAAATCTGGTGGGAAAACCGCTGGTGAACTTGTGCGAGGCCAGATATTTGAAGTGGGTCCACGATATACCAGCCTGAACTACATAGGGGAAGGAGCTTATGGCATGGTGGTGTAAGTATAAGTGCATTATTAGTAATCCCGACCCCATCAGCGAGGCGACCTCGTAAGACGGTTCGCCATGCAGCTCGGAGTGCGCGTTGACACCTGACTATTAACGGGGGTCCAGTGATCTCGCAAGAACGCACCCCCTTGCTTCCGGGTCATCCCTCCCTTTCAACCACAAACAGTCCTTACTACACTCATCGTCCCAGTCACGTGTCGTTAATTAAGCCACAACGCGCATAACACACCTGAATTGTTGCAATGATGGACAGCTGTCAATCGAGAAAATGACATAAACTGCTCGTGCTCCGTCGCGCGTGCGGCAGTTACGGACATTCTCTCACATTCCTATGTGTACTGTAGATTTCGCCAAACACTTATCACCAGTTCGGTGTGTTTTCATATGACCTAGAATACATTCGCAACGTTACAGTCGCGCGATCTTAAACGCTATAGTCAGGTTATCATACAGCGATGATCGTTTACGAAATATTCGGCAGGCTGTACGCAATAATGGCAGTCAAATGTTTACATTTGTGAAATAATGCAGGTTATGTGGGGAGAGGCCATACTGGAACAGCCACTTAACATGCTTAAGAAATAAAGATTGCCACCAGCAACCAAGGAATCGTTAGTGTACTCTGCTTCATCAGGAGAAAATCTTTCCCAAAATAAACAATGCTTCATGAGGCATAATGGGTTTGGCTTTGATATCATTTTTCATTATTTTGTGATAGCGAAATTATGTCAAATGAAATTTAGGGATGCTAATGGAATGTTTTGAAGTGGTACAATAAGAAATAAGATAAATTACTGCTTTGATGTGATTGATGTGGTAAATTAACAGCTGTCAACACAGTCGTTGCCTATTTTGCATGCTTTATAATTGAATCCAAAATATATGTCACCTAAATCATAGTAGCCATCAACTCTAGTGCTTCTCATGAAAGGATACAACATCATAATATTTACATGTTTCATCATAGGTAATGTGGTTTATCTGGAAATTGATCAGTTTGAGGAATCATTTGGTAATAACAGCCTAAATGGTCCAAGCTGTGTGAGAAAAGTGTTTTGTTCAGATTGTTTGTCAGTGAGGATGGTGAACTCTGTTATGAAATGTTATAGTCTTGTGTTAAGGACATCCTAATCACTGTCACTGGACTGTGAGTTAGCCTGATTGAGTAGCATAAGGGGACAGCTGCTAATGAGAATTATGGAATTGCCAATAATACCAGATAGGGCTATGAGGTTAGCGGAAGTTCATTGCTGTGAGGTCCGCACTCTCTACTATCCACCCCCACCCTGACGCCATCCCCACTGCCAAGACGTTTTATTGTATTTTATGAAAAGGAATTTTGACAGGTTTTTGTTTTACTGTTAACAGTTCATATGTTAAGAACAAATTACATGAGTTTGCAGAAGGGCTGTCCAGGTCTGTGTATTGGCAAATAGATTGTATTGCCATATATTGACAAACATGTCCCGTGTTGCGATATATTGGGAGCTACAGTGTTTGTCAGTGAGTGAAGCTAATTGTACAAACAGATCTTATTTTCTACAAACTAAGGCCCTTGAAATATGTTATGGTTCTGATAATGGGTAATCTCAAAATTAGGTTGTTTTTTTAGGGAGTCTATATCCTTTTCATGCAATTGATGTATTGTCAATTTATTATGAAAGGAAACATAAGTTGTGTATAAAAGTCTATGTAGATTTTTACTTAAGCCTTTGAGATAATCTCAAAACTTTACTTAAGCCTTTGAGATAATCTCAAAACTTCATATAATATTTTACCCAATATATCAGTTCCCAGAAAAAGTATTGCAATACATATCATTTTTGAAAAGTAATTTGGTAAAATGGTGCAGTCCTTAGGTTTTCCAAACCCATACCACTGTCATTGAATTGTCAATAAAAAACATCAATGTTGTGTAAAGTATCTACAGACAATCAAAAGAAAAAAATAATCTTTTTATTTAATATGAAAATATCACCTTGCAGAAGAAATGTATGCAACCATATGATCCTTTCAAAAAAACATCCTGAATTCTAAATTCTCCCTTTCACCATAGGAGTGTAATGATATATTGAACTGTCACTGTATCATCATTGTTGCCCTGGGATTGTTCTAAAAAAGGTTTTAAAAACACTTGTGTTTTTTTCAGTTGTGTGCATAACAGTTTGATAGTAATAGAGGTCACACATGTTTATAACGAAATGGCACAAAAACAGCAATTTCAACTTAGATTAGAATTACTTTCCTTTTGTTTGAGTAGCAAAAAGGAAGAAAATGGCACACTTTGACATTATCAGCTATCTATATTTCTCATTTATGTTGTACTGGGCATGGAATTATGAAAGTTAGGTTGTCAGGATTTTCCTCGCTAAATATCTTGCATATTTGGACTTGGTGGCCATATTTGACGTATCAAAATCAGCACTGAAGAACAAATAGATATTTATCCCAGTGTCATCTCGTACAGACCCTGAAGCAAATATATCCAAGAAAGCCCATGCAAGTCTAGAACATGTGGCAAGTCTACCATTCAACAGTTTCAGGAACAAAGTCTCATTGCTCCTGTTCATTACATTTTATGATTATTTTTCAGGAACCTTTCTTTCTGTAAAGCAGGTTTATTACAGAGACTAGATGTTGGTCTAATCACAGTAGTGTTGTTACTATCGGTGGTGGATATTGTTTGTTATTGCAATATTTTTGCAATAGTAAATGTGTCGTTAGCTCCCTTGTTGGCAAGGTTTTCCGAAATGCCAATGTATTCATCTTTCCTTGAGGTTAGCTCCCCTGTTAACTCTTGCTGTAATGGACCCGTAAAGATCTGGGTTAGAAGTGATCTTCAGTAACCCATGCTTGTCGTAAAAGTCAACTAACAGGATCGGGTGGTCAGGCTCGCTGACTTGCTTGACACATGACATTGTATCCCAATTGCGTAGATCGATGCTCATTCTGTTGATCACTGGATTGTCTGGTCCAGACTCGAATATATTACAGACTGCCACCATATAGCTGGAATATTTCTGAGTGTGGTGTAAAGCTAACTCACTCACTTGCTGTTATGACTAATGCAGAAATGTTGTCCTGGGGTGTGCTTCCAGGATTCACAATAATTCATTCATTAATTTAATTCGTTCGCTTTTCACGCCAACGACCTGGGTACGATTCCCCACATGGGTACAATGTGTGCATCCCATTTCTGGTGTCCACCGCCCTGATATTTGTTGGAATATTGCTAAAAGCAGCGTAGAACTAAACTCACTCACTCACATTAATTTAATTCAAAGAATCAAACACAATCTCACCAAAGACCAATGACGGGTGAAGATCAGGGTTAGATGTTTGTCATGAGAGACGACTAACAGAATCTTGTAGCCAGGCACCCTGGCTTGTTTGACACATGTCATCGTATCCCAACTGCGTAGCTCGATGCTCGTGCTGTTGATCACTGGATTGTCTGATCCAGACTTGATTATTTAGTTGATGGAACAGAGCTTTACAGCACATGCTTAATGTTTCTGTAGGGGTGACAGCTTCATGCCTGTTTTGAGAGGGGAAGGTTGCGGGTTTCATCCCCGGCTGTCATAACAAAGGACGTTGAAATATGATACTTCTTGTTCCCTGCCTATTGCTCGGCATTAATGGGTAATACAAGGACTGGTCGGTATAATGTGACTGAGTGGGGTATTGAACTATTCATGCTTAACTGCAGCATGGTATCTCATTGAGTTAGCACTAAAAAAACAGCTTAAGTATGGGCTAGTACAAGCAGCCATACATACACATGCATGCACGTCGTCATATGAGCGAAATATTGTTAAGTACGACATTAAATCCCATCTCACCTCACCTCACCTCACTTCACCTCATGCCCTGTTTTTGAAGTTTCTATGGTACTTACGTTAAGTACCTGTCGCATGTTTGCGTGAAGTATTCCGATGAATAGAAACTGCTTTGAACATACATACAGAGCCATATTGTTTATAGGCTGTTGTTAGTGATTCAGTAATTCAGATTAAAAAAACATTGAAAACAGTGGATTCAGTGTATGTCTCTTCTATTAATACATTTGCTTACGCAAAAGAATTTGCATTTTGCTATTTGTTTTGTTTTTTCATGGTAGAATGGAGATAAGCATTTTCAATGTCGGAGGTCGGTTAGCTGGAAAGATACTAAGTGCATGGTGCTGAATGCATGGTGTTGAATCATGAATGCACCATGCTGAATGCATAGTGCATTATAATACTAATGCTATGTTGAATCCCCTATTAGAAATCTAGGTTGGAATTAGTTTTCGAAAAATAGTACCTGCTCAAGGCAGTTAGATTTCGTGTCAGGCACATAGTTATCAATTTGTATTGGTTCTTTTGGTATGCATGGAATTTATGTGTCAGATTAGGTGTCACAATATGCTGGGATTATTTTCAAATTAGGGCGTGAAGAGTTTAGTCAGGACCTGTATCTTCTCAAGTCTGTGGGTTCGGATGGGAACCAGGCACTAGTTTTTCTAACATTGGTTAGAATAGACCCTAGCAACTATGGCTAGTTGTAAGAGGCAATTTAGTGGATCGGGTGGTCCTACATGGTTGATTGTGTGGCATTGTACCCCAGTGACCAGCATGGATCATTGGTGAAAATGTCAGTCACCAGATTGTCTGGTCCAAATGGTCTAGACTGAATTTGTTACAGACCACCATCATGCAGCCGGCATGTTACAGCTGAGAGCATCAGACACACACACATTCATGTCCCATTGGAAGATCAATATTTGACGACGATGACTACACATGTATGTGATATATAATTCATAACTGTGTTGTATTAAGGAGTGGGTAATATGTCTGCAAATTAAGCGATACTTGACTGTGAGGTGTAACAACATCACATTAACCTGACAATTTACTAACCGCAACTTCACAGGACTATATTACCGCATTGTCCGTCGCAGAAGAAAGCTGTGGAGGGATACTCACAATATTACAGTAATTATAACAATGTGTTATTGTTAATGATATCGGTCACCTATAGGTGTCATCCTATCTTAATTATGTATCCGAGCTCGGAAACCTTAACGCTTTGTTATTTGGACTAATTTAATCATTAGTATGCGTGTATATGCTAATTATCGCCATGAATGTCAAGAATTAATCTAGACCTGCTCAAATGTCAATAACAATTCAGAGATCGGAATTAAGAAATTGCTGTTAATGAAATTATGATTATTGTTCTGATTTGTTACTTTTGACTCACTGATAACAGGATCAGGAAATAATAAGAGGCTTTAATGTTTAGATTTACAATATTTCACTGAAAAATGAAGTGTTAACACATCTGAATTTGCGAAACTAAGAACTTTAAAATGCAAGACAATTCAAAATAGCAGCTTTGCAGATTAAATTGATTAAGGATATACTTGATTTTAAATAAGTGACTAAAGCTTCTTTGAAGAAGGGAAATAGTACAAAACCGTGACTGCCCCCTCAAATACTTCCTTGTGACCTTTGAGTGCAGCAAATAAAGACCCAAACTTTGTGTTTTATTTAGTTTTGTTTTCTACTGTTTGATCTTTTACAACAAATTAAACTTATTGTGAATGGTATTAATAAGCACCTTTTTTGCCAGTAATGAAAATCAAGAAATTAAAAAATTGCGTGTCGACCTCAGGACTAAGATGCGTCGTTATGCTGATTAAGATGGTGCTGCCTTGGAGCTGTGGCAGCTAATCAGTCAATAGTTTGCTTGTAATTATAACATCTGACAAGGTTACCAACAACAAACATGGTTGTCCATGGTTTGCTAATGTCATAACAGCTTGATCAACTTAGGCCAAATATTATAAAATGTTCTGGTTCCGATTACACCTCTTTAAAATTTAGGGTAGGTAGGTAGGAATTCTTTTTTTTTTTTACATCTTTTTATTTAGAAGTAAAGTACGAACTGAAAACACATTTATCAATGTGTAATTGTTTATTCAATCAAGTTTGCAGCCATTCTCTATCAGAATGACCAATGTCCGCTGGTGCTGGGAAGAAACAATGGTATCTGAAAGCTTATTGTATTCATACCTCTTAAAAAAACTAGGGTTGGCACCAGAATTCAAGGGTCGGTCAGGTAATCGGGATCACAACAATTTTTCAGGCCTTAATTAAACAAACTGACCACTAACTATCTAAATATAAAGTACAATACCATTGTTTATTATGACCTTTGCAGCGGCGATGGGGTAGGCAAGTGGTTAAAGTGTTCACTCGTCACGCCAAAGACTCGTGTTTGATTCCCCACATGGGTACAATGTGTGAAACCCATTTCTGGTGTCCCCTGCCGTGATATTGCTGGAATATTGCTAAAAGCGGCATAAAACCCAACTCACTCATCCACTCACTATTATGACCTTTGCGATGTCCTTGAACCTGATATGACAGAACGCTCCAAATGAATACTTGGCTTTGTTTATGCAAAGGGCTTTTTGCATTAATTTCATGGCTGGATGATTTCATGATTTACAGTTATTTTTGTGGCAGTTGCTGCCTTGGGCTCTTACGGTGAATAGGTAAATATACTACCAAGTCCACCAGGTTGATGAATGCTATTGTTATGCATGTTGTGTGGAAGATATGTTAAGCTGGATTTGAGACCATGTGACCATCTTGTATGAGACAGTTGGGTAGCATAGTTTTTAAGTGTCCCTTGTCAAGCCAAAGATGGGTTCGATTCAGTATGTGGGAAAGGGTCAAATTAACGGAAGCTGATACGCTAAATTCGTGTAAAAATTCATAATGGTGTTCTATTTGTTAATATAGACTTTTTTAAGCGTTTCATGTTTTAGTTGATTTAAATCAGAAAAATATGAAAATGGTTATATATAAACATTGTCAGTATTACTCAGTTGGGAGTTATGAAAATGGTCACATAAATTCATTTTCATACTCAATTTGGAGTTACTTCCCTCTATTTATTGATGACAATTTACAGAAGGATTCCGAATATAAAATAGCCAATCACATGCTTAGTTTAACATCGTGATGGCGGACCTTAGCAACTGCATGCATTTGTTAAATTTGGCATTTTTAATCGAACATTATTACAGATACTGAGATAGTATGATGAACTACTTAGAACGGAAGTGTGAAGAGGACAGTGGTGAGGAATTGGGTATTTGTCTGGGGATAAGGTTGTGAAAAATAAAGATTTTGGAATTATTATATTTTCTGGTTTATTAAAATTTCTTTTTGGTTGTTGCTTAAATATTGACACACAGTCTTTTGCTTGTGCTCTAAAAAGTTAAGTTCTAATCCTGATGGGCAGAATATGTGCAGCTTATTTCTGGTGTCCCCCCATCCTGATATTGCTTGAATATTTTTAAAAGTAAAACCACACACACACACCAAATTGGTAAGCCATGTGCAGGTGGTAGTTCTTGCATGTCGCTTATTGTAGATGCATCCGGGGGTGGTGGGGTAGCCTAATGGTTAAAGCGTTATCTCGTCACGCAGAAGGCCTGGGTTCGAATCCCCACATGGGTACAATGTGTGAAGCCCATTTCTGGTGTCCCCAGCCGTGATGTTGCTGGAATATTGTTAAAAGCGGCGTAAAACCAAACTCAGTCAGTCAGTGTAGATGCATCCATATTGCTGTGCCTACTGTAGAGTGCCTACTCAGAATAAATATTACTTTTAGCCTGTAATTTGGGTTGAAATTGGTCTCTTCACCTATCAGCGGATGGGTATCATCGATCGATGAGATGGTTGCGTAAATGCAAACCTAACAAGCAGCAAGGTTGTATCCTCCTCATGGAGTTGAGGAGGTAATTTGCAAACACACGTGATTCGCTGACCTGGAAAGAAATGTGTAGCATCATGAGTATGCTTTGGCCTGTTCATGGTTTGGATGTGAAGCTATCTGAATACTTGTGGATTATATTATTCTGCCGACTTGAAATTAGTTCCAAGAATGCCACATGACCTATCAAATGCAATCCAATCATCTATCAACATGAATGATCTACCTGCTCTACAAAACCTTTCTTTGCCGTATCGACCAGAATGGTGAACATGTACTTTTAGCCATTTTTCAGTTGTCTAGCAAATATGGCAGATTACTGGACGAGATTCAGAATGTTAGGTGATGATATCTGAACCTCTCTTTCGCAAAAATCCATGATGAAAACATGGGTTTTACTTACATTGATGTTCCGGGCAGGAGCATGGGCACTTGTTCGTTTGTTGAAAGGTTTAAATGTTGTTGGTTTTATCGGTAGTTAGCTGCTTAATGCATTGTGTTGGAGATGGGACACTGATTCATATTTGCTGACAACATTATTTACATGTCTCTCGTTTCCTGCAACGCTGGGAAAGTGACTTGATCATGTGACTTGTTGATGGAGGCAGCTATTGTTTTGCTTTCGGAAAGAATGCAGCCATTTTGACTTTTGGTTAATAATGATCAATGAAGGCATGTAAGCTGATAATACATTTTGTCCATGTCAGTATGTGATCTTGATAAAAAATATATATGCTATACATCTTGCCTGGGAGGGAAGTAAGTTTCTGAGTGGGAGAGTAAATCTTATATACCCTGCCACAAAGAAAACTGGCTTGCAAGTGGATTGTTGAGTGGGTGAATAAGTCACTTTTACCCCATTCCCAATCAAACAGCATGCTTTATTGTGAGTCCGATCAAACCTTTTTTAGAAAGGTTTCAGTATGTTTAAATTCTTTCATGGAAACTTGCTGAGAAGATCATTAATTGTAGTGGTGTTACAGTACAACCAAGAAATTATTGAGAATTTAAGATTGTAATTTTAATTTTTTTCACTCATTACTCACGTATTAAATGTAAATATTAGCAGAACATAACTCCAGATTCAAAGACAGGCAAACAGTTAGTATTTTGTCAAGTCACCATGGGCAGCAATGCAGGCTCAATGCGGCCGGGCATACTACTGATAAAAGAAGTTAGAAAGTCATGGTCCATGCTGTCCCAATATCGGATCACCTCTTCTTTCATTTTTCAGCAATATTTGTCAGATTTTTCTTATTGACACTTTCCTTCATAAGTCCCCAATCATTTTCTATTGGATTTAGGTCAGGGCTATAGCTTGGCCAATCTAATAATGTCATATTTTGGGTCCGAAACCAGGCCTGTGAATGTTTTGAACGATGTTTTGGGTCGTTGTCCTGCTGGAAAATCCAAAACTTTCCATAGAACACGTGAGCAGATGGAAGTAAATGTCCCTCGAGAAAATCTGCGTACAGCTCACTGTTCATATTCCCTTCAAATACACAGAGGGGCATTGGGGAATAACTCTTCACAAACTAATGAAAAAGGATTAACGGAGTTGTCTCTCTTGAATGAACCCAAGCACTTGATAGCTGGTCAAGGTTGTTTATACTAGAAATCCAATTAAACATATTCCTAAAATGCTCAATAATTTCTGGTCATACTATACTTATGGAAACAGTACAAAGCAGAACTTAACCTCACTCACTGGCTATCTGAGCTAGTTGACATAAGGCAGTAGATAAGAAAGTATTTGTACACTGTTGTATATGGCTTAAGTAGGTTTTAAACACTGACAGGGCTGGGTTTAAGTAGGATTTATACACTGATAGGGCAATGTTTAAGTGAGATTTTCACTGTAATATATGATTTAAGTAGGATTTTTACTGTTATTCATGGTTTAAGTAGGACTTTACTGTGATGCATGGTTTAATTAGGATTTTACTGTGATGACATGGTTTTAAGATAGGATTTTACTGTGATGCATGGTTTAAGTTTAAGTAGGATTTTACTGCATGATACATGGTTTAAGTAGGATTTTACTGTGATGCATGGTTTAAGTAGCATTTTACTCTGCATAGTTTAAGTAGGATTTTACTCTGCATGGATTTAAGTAAGATTTTACTCTGCATGGTTTAAGTAGGATTTTACTGTGAGACATTTTTTAAGTAGGATTTTACTGTGATACATGGTTTAAGTATGATTTTACTGTGATACATGGTTTACGTATGATTTACCGATACATGGTTTAAGTAGGATTTTACTGTGATGCATGGTCTAAGTACGTTTTTACTGCGATACATGGTTTAAGTAGGATTTTACTGCAATACATAGTTTAAGTAGGATTTTACTTTGATACATGGTTTAAGTAGCATTTTACTCTGCATGGTTTAAGTAGGATTTTACTCTGCATGGTTTAAGTTGGATTTTACTGTGATACATGGTTTAAGTAACATTTTACTGTGAGACATGGTTTAAGTAGGATAATACTCTGATACATGGTTTGAGTACGACCTTACTGTGATACTTGGTTTAAGTAGGATTTTACTGTGATACATGGTTTAGGTAGGATTTTACTCTGCATGGTTTAAGTAGCATTTTACTGTGAGACATGGTTTAAGTAGGATTTTACTCTGATACATGGTTTAAGTAGGATTTTACTGTGATACATGGTTTAAGTAGGATTTTACTCTGATACATGGTTTAAGTAGGATTTTACTCTGATACATGGTTTAAGTAGGATTTTACTCTGATACATGGTTTAAGTAGGAATTTTCTGTCTTACATGGTTTAATACAATTTGCTCCCAGCATGGTTTAATTAGCATTTTGTACACTGGCATATACTGTATTGTACATAATAAGCACCATTTACTTTGTAAATAGCTAAGTGCTCAGGGAGCTAAATACAGTGGAATCTGTCTATTAAGGACAGGCCTAGGACCGACTCATTTGTCTGGGACCAGTCGGATTGACTCATTTTTGTCTGGATTATAGAGCAGTCGGATTGGTCAACTTTACTGTCCGTAGCCGTAGACACTGCCATGATGTGTTACCATATATTACTGTGTGAATAAGCCCCCACGCCCGTTGGAGGACCAAAAAAGCAAACTCAGTCTGTAGAAGGTAGATCGGCTTATCTATGGGTTACACTTTTGGGTAATTGAGAGTGTCCGGATTATAAAGCAAGCTTAAATGATAAAATAAGAACAATTTTGCCGGGACTCAGAGAGAAGTCTGGGTTATGGAGAAAACCGGTTTACAAAGAGTGTGGATTTGACAGATTGCACTGTATATGCTAGGTTTACCATCATGCATGCTTCAGTAACTATTTCCACACTGGTGTAGGGTTTCAACAGCATTTCCACGTATGATTTCAGTAGGATTTGTACGTTGATATACGTTGGCATGGTCCTATAGAAAGTATTTCTTTGATTGTACTATTTTGTAGCATATTCAAAAGACATTAAACTCTATGACAGAAAAATAGATTTTTGTCGAACAGTCGGTTTTTACCCTTGAATGTACTATTTGTTTGAGATTTTTGTGATTTTCAACATCATCTTTATTGTGATCGGTAAGGTATGGCAAAACTAAAGATTTTCTGTCGAAATTCACTCTCTCACCACATTCACCTCACTCACCTCACTCACTCAACTCACTCAACTCACTCAACTCACACTCACTCACTCAACTCACTCACCTCACCTCAATTCAACTCAACTCAACTCACTCAACTCACTCAATTCAACTCAACTCAACTCACATTCACCCAACTCACTCAATTCACTCAACTCACTCAATTCACTCAACTCACTCACTCAACTCACCCAACTCAACTCACTCACTCACCTCCTCCATGGTGTAGTGGTTAAAGCGTCCACCCGGAGAGTGGAAGGTCGCGGGTTCGATCCCCGACCGCGTCATACCAAAAGACGTTAAAATATGGTACTTGTTGGTCCCTGCCTGGCGCTCGGCATTAATGGGTACAACAAGGACTGGTCGGCTTGGAGTCAGTATAATGTGTCTGAGTGGGGTATTCATGCTTCACTGCGGTATGGTATCTCAGTGGGCTAGCACTATAAAACCAGCTTAAGTCTGGGCTAGTACAAGCAGCCGCACATACATACACACGCATGCACGTCTTCATATGAGCGAAATATTGTCAAGCACGACGTAAAACCCAATTTCACCTCACCTCGTCTCACCTCACCTCACCTCACCTCACCTCACCTCACAACAACTGATCTTAGCTTAATAAAAACTAGAAATTAGTGACAAAAATCAGTGATTTTCTTAAGACATATTGCCAACTTCAAAAATGCATGTTTCCAGGTTGTAAATGCCAACTTGTATAAACTACCTTGCATACATTTTGATGAGAGTAACATGTTCTAAAACATCAGCTTTCTGAAACGTTGATATTTGTATGTATTGATTTTTCTGTTGCCCTGGTCCTTTTGTCGAGCTGAAGAAAAAAATAACCTCATTTACATTGTACTTTTACACAGTGGCATGGTTTAGATAGGATTGAAATATGAGTTATTGAGTTACGCCTGTTATTATCATATCTAATGTCAAAAAGTCCGTATTCCACAGCTTTTATCATGAAAATAATTGTAGGATGACGGCAAAACACACAGAGATGGCAAATGATGCCAATTTGGTCATAATTGCATATACATCATATTTGATGGTTATTTGATGGTTATTTGATGTATTTCCACTTCTTTGTCAGATCTTCAAGGCCATGAATTATAAATTAATAATCATCCAAGACAATGGCTTGTCTTCAAACAGATTCCATTTGACGTCATAATGGCATATAAATGATATTCCATGCTTGTTTGATGCTTATTAGTAGCATTGTATTTGGACACATATTTGTCAAATCTTCGAGCCATGAATTACAAGTATATAATGGCCTCATACATCTGTAAGGAAATAGGTCATGCCCTAGTTCACCATAGTGATCACAAGGATATTAAACACATGATACTTTATAGATCTGGGATGTAAATGAGCATTAGAAATGGACTGAGCTGACCTAGTTTACAGCAGGACCACCAGGAGGACAGAACCTGCCCTTGAACTAGGAGTACCCCACCTTGGCCAAGAGCCTGAGTTGGAGGAGAGCCACAAATACCCCAGCTCCCTCTTTTAGTATTATCTCATTCCATAGGCAAGGGTCAAACTGGGTTCACAGTGATGTGACATATTCTGGGGATATGTGTACCAGCTTGTAACCTTGTAACGCCAGTCGGTTTATTGATTATAAGGCCCTGCATTGGAAAGGTCTAGAGTTCGCTTGTTAGCTGCAAGGCTGAAGCTTGAGAACTGTGTATTATTTCATCAAGGCTGGACCTACGCACGACTTCCATTCAGCTATGACATGTGTTTTATTACATTGAGGAGGAGCCGCTTGTTTACTTTGGTGCTTGCGGTTGAAGGTGTGTCCCCACATGGTGGAGGTTTTGTGGAGAGGGAAGCTGTTTGTCAGTGTTGACAAGATTGCAGTGGCATCCTGCATCTCTCGATCGCAATAAATCCAGACTGGTTTTAGATAATCATTTATGTCAGATGGGAAGTTTGGGGTAAACATGTTCAGAATTCAATTGATGGTCGGGAATATGTAGGTCAGTGCTTTGTTGAGGTCAGGTAATAAGATAGATAGTTGTTCAGCTGGTTGCATTTAGTGACCAGGTTTGGTGGTTCGGTTTATCAAATTATGTAACCTGTCTCAGATGTTGGAGTGAATTTTGTCTTCATAGTTGGTTTGATATTCGTTTTAGCTGTAGTGT
Organism: Haliotis rubra; assembly: GCF_003918875.1. Taxonomy (NCBI): domain Eukaryota; kingdom Metazoa; phylum Mollusca; class Gastropoda; order Lepetellida; family Haliotidae; genus Haliotis; species Haliotis rubra. The sequence continues at coordinate 296,934 of NW_025767449.1, read as the reverse complement.
TTTAATATGACAGCTCAGTTTGAGCACAAGGATTATATGAGTGTGAGTGAGATTATTTTTATGCTGCTTTGAGCAATATTCCAGAAATATCACGACAGGGACACCAGAAATTGGCTTCACACATTGTACCCATGTGGGAATCAAACCCGGGTCTTCGGCGTGAAGAGCAAACACTTCAACCACAATGCTTCTCTACCACCATAAGAGTGTGAGGGAATTTAGAGTTTTAGTCATGTTGGCAGTATTTCAGTAATATCATGACTAAATATACATTCAGGTTCATGAAATTTGAACAGGGCTCCAGATAATTTTTCAACATCAGGAGTACGTACTCCTTACTTTTTCAATGTAGGAGTACTGGAAAACCGTAGGAGGACATTTAGTATACTGACTTAAATCAATGGCGTATCAGTTATCTTGTGTTTCGTTTCATATATGCACCACAACATGGCTACACTTGTGCAAACAGGTCAACAAACAATAAAACAATACTTTTCAGATATATACGTCTGTAAATGATTCTAAGACCATACACCACTGTGGTTCGTATATTTCCTACCGTAACGTGCAGATTTGTTATCCGTATATACGCCGATAAGGCCCTTATCTGGAGCCCATGTTGATTATAGAAACCTATTGACAAAGGTTTAACTAGAATATCACAGATACTAGCATGTAATCTGATATTGCTGGAATATTGCTAAAACTATTGTAACACAACACACAGCCCACTCACTTCAGTATGTCTACATCTGTCAGTTTAAAAATATCATAGAACCATGTGGACATGAAGCGGTGTTTCATTTTCCAACAGGACTTTGTGGCCTGTAAGTTTCAGATGTTTGCATTGTCTGACCCATTTGACAAATTCACAGGACCCATAGAACAAAATTAAACACACATTTAAGATTTAATATTTCTTATATTGGCATTGAAATGTATTGCAGACAAACATGAAGATTTATAAACAGCAAACAAGTGTCACTTGTCACATATAACAACTTTGGGGGCAGTGGGCAGTAAGTCATTGTACAGGAATATACAGTCTGAAGACATGGGTACATGGTGTGAAGATTTCTATCGGACCGTTATGATATTGGTAGAATATTGCGGAGTTTGTCACTCAGGGTCAGACGCCCCATATGGGTTACATCTGTGAAATACTGTCCCATACCAGAATAATTACATTCAATGTCTATGTATCTTACAAATGTGGAGACAAGACTGATGAAAAGAAAATCAGCTATTGATATGTTGCTGCATTGACGAAGTTTTGAACTATACTGAGGGAAAAAGATAAGGGATCACATGAAAGCACAAGTGTTCCTTAAATTTTTCCAGGTTTCTTTCACAAGCCCATTTCTGGTGTCTCCTGGTGTGATGTTGCTGGAATATTGCTAAAAGCGGCATAAAACCAAACTCAGTCAGTCAGTCAGTCAGTCAGTCAGTCTTCACAAGCTTTGTATTGCATAGCTTGTGAAGAAACCTAGAAAAAAATAAAGGAACACTTGTGCTTTCATGTGATCCCTTATTTTTTTCCCTCAGTATGTATAACATTTTTGCCCAATTTGTTGAGAGGGACAATTAGTTCTGAATAAAGCCCTGCCTGACCCTGTGGCTGGTGCCAACTCTGTTTCCGCAGTTTGTAGGGTTTTTTCATGAGTGTTTGACACTGACCAGAACTGGATTGTTGTCCACAGCATGGGAAGATAGGAACACATTTCATTGTCCTGATCAAACAGTACTGAAAGCAGTGTAAAGAAGCTTTCAAAATAATGTGAATGGACCACAGTAAATCAGCGTTGACACCAGGTGTTCTGAAAAGGGTAAGCATGTTCTGCCCTACTGGTGACACTAGTATGTGGTGTCGAGTCAAGTGTTTCTGTTGGCCAACCTGTATCTGGGTGAAGTCAGGCGTGGGGTACACTCAGGGGATCTATTGTCGCAGGTCCTCTTCAGTTGGAGTTGGAAGACCTTCAGCACTGATAACTGTCTTTATGCTACAGTCAACAAGCTGTTAAACATGCACGTCAAGTCGTGACAGTTTACAATCCTTGCATACAATACCTCTGACTCGCATTGTTGAGCCAACTCAAAAAATGTTATCATATACACTGGGATTGGCAGATATGTTGGTCCTCTGACTTATTCCAGTAACAACTATACCACAGCGGTAATGATTTTCTTTGTGGTGATACACTTCTTGATAGAGATGTGGGGCTATGATCAAAATACCATCAGGGGTGGAAATAACCCATTGCCCGACGTCAGCGTCCAGTGTTTTTTTCTGTCGGGCAAGCAAATTTGTATATCACACTGTACTCATGTCCAGTTGACTTTCCAATGTTAATTATGTTGTTTATTTCAAAAATCAACAAGCAAACAGATGGTATAGTGGAAAAATTATCAGGGCAAGTAATTTTACATATGCCACTGTACCGGAGTACACTAGCAATTTTAAAGTTATTTCCACCCCTGACCATGTGGTAACACTACTTCACATTTAGCCAGGAGCCATTATAAGATCAACAATACTACAAGTGCGAGCCTAGCTTGTGTGAGGGAATTAATATTGCTTTACTCCACATCAGCAATATTGCAACTATTAGCGACTAGAAAAACACATTATTTTCCTGTGCAAGCCAAGCCTGAGTACTATTTACCACAAGCCAAAGACATAATGCGTTATCTTTGTCATTTGTACTAATTTGCAATGGTTGAAGTGCTTACCGTGTTTGTCATGTTCAGGAATTACTGTCAGAATGTGAAATGGCATAATAAGTGACAGTGGATGGAAAATGTGTTGTGAATATTACAATAACACATCTCTTGTAAAGAGTATTACTGTAACAGAATCTTTCAAGTGAATATTGAAATAACAGAGCTTTTAGTGAATATTATAACAGAACTCTCATTTAGAATATTAGTATAACAGAAGGGGCGGTGGGGTAGGCTAATGGTTAAAGCGTTGGCTCGTCACGCCGAAGACCCGGGTTCGAATCCCCACATGGGCACAATGTGTGAAGCCCATTTCTGGTGTCCCCCGCCGAGATGTTGCTGGAATATTGCTAAAAGCGGCGTAAAACCAAACTCAGTCAGTCAGTAGTATAACAGAATCATTGAAGTGAATGTTCAAATAACAGAGCTCTTTAGTGAATATTACAACAGAACTCTTATTGACAATATTACTGTAAAAAATAACTATATAAACATGTTCTAGTTTCAAATATAAGGAAGGATTGTGTATCTGCTAGTAAATTAGCATCGATTTTTAACATTTTCAGAGGCGCTTGCCTTATATGTATGATCCATTCTGAGATCTTGGTACACTGTAGTTTTCTATTGACAATGCTCAATTTTGCTTGTGTGACTAACATAGTATTGCAGTAAACAAAACCTGTGAACTCATCACCAGCATTGTATGCCTTGTCTATTTTAGTGTAAGCTATAAATGATACACGCTAGTGATTCATCATGTCAATGACAATTTTTCCATTGTAGTCGGTATCCATTTGCGATCCAGACTACAGACATTTGTTGAAGTTGCAGTGGCTGAGTGGGTTAGATTGCTGACTTTGTGTGCTGCGATTAGGTGCCTGAGAGTGTGGTTTCAAATCAGTGATGTGACCCAAGACCACACTTTTTATTACTAGGTTTACGGATCCACGGACTGTAAGTTTTGCTAAAGTGGGAAAAAAAACGGTAATTCAATTTTCCCATTTTTTGAATACTGCTTATAAATAAAATCCAAATAAATAATTTAAAAGTCTACTTCAATGAAATTTACTTTCTGTTACAAATTTAGCATGGGTGCAAAACAAAATTTTAAATATTGAACCAAATAAAATCGCAGAATTAACAGGGTTTTTTTTAAACCTTATCGTAGTAGGAAATGGGAACACCTGAATGGCTGATGGCATATTCTTTTTCTTTTTAAACAGCCTACTTGTGGTGAAAGCCACTTAGGGGGAAAATATGATTTAAAAAAATAAATTATTTACCTCCTACCGACAGGAATATTGCTGTAAAAACATCCGTAAACCAAGTAATAAAGTAAGTGTGGCCTTACTGAGAAAGTTTATCCCAAATATAACACTTTTCTTTTGGTCACTTTCTAAATGGCATTGAGTGTGAACAGTATCCGTTCAATAAGTCCGACCTGGCGAGGTTACTTGAATAATTCTATACATGTTCATGACACATTGATTTTGATCTGTTTGATAATAAGACCGTATATTGAACGATAGGCTGTCAGTAAGCAGAGTTAATATACACCTCTCCTGATCAGGTATTTTTAGAAAAAGAATATTCTCACTGATGCAGTTAGCTTTGTGCCATTGTTGCTGTTCTGTTCCCTGGTGACTTCTGACAATGACTTGTTTGTCACGCCCAACTATCAGGTCTGTGTAAAACATGGGAATTGATGAGGTGCCAGATGATCCCTTATGTTCTGAGGGACTCATTTGGACAGGGTGTGATGGACATTATCGTTAATGTTTAGTCACAGATGAGTGATGTACTCTACATGTTTGCAGTACACTTGTTTGTAGTTTTAGTTTCTTTACATGATAGTGAAATCTGACACAAGGGTGGAAATAACCCATTGCCCGATGCCCAAGTCCAGTGTTTTTTTCTGTCGGGCAAGCAAATTAGTATATCACACTGTACCTATGTCCAGTTGATATTCCAATGCCAATTATGTTGTTTATTTGAAAAATCAACAAGAAAACGGCTGGTATAGTGGAAAAATTATCAGGGCAAGTGATTTTACATGTGCCACTGTACCGGAGTACACTAGCAATTTTAAAGTTATTTCCACCCCTGTGACATATGAAAATGTCCAGCATGTGAAATTTGTTTTATGCAGCATATCAATTCTGATTTGTTAAACATGACTATGATTACACACATCCAACTCTGGTAAACATCCCCTGACTTACTTGTTGTGGGTTGGTGGGGTAGCCAAGTGGTTAAAGCGTTCCCCCGTCTCGGGGTAGCCAAGTAACATCACTTCCTTGTTGTGGGCGGTGGGTAGCCAAGTAACACCCCTTACTTGTTGTGGGGTGGTGGGGTAGACCCCCTGACTGTTCAATTCCCCACATGAGTACAGTGTGAAGCCCATTTCTGGTGTCCCCCGCCGACTTGTCCCCCGCCGTGATATTGCTGGAATATTGCTAAAAGTGGCGTAAAACTAAACTCACTCACTCACTCACTAACCAGCTTGTGTACCTGTCTGGTATAATATTAAAAGTGCCTGAAAATTAACAAGATCTATTTTTCTTATGCATATTGGGTACTTTTCACAGTAAACATAGCAACATAGAAAGTGTATGTAGCCAATGCCACTGTGTTGTAGCTGTTATAGAAACATAATTAGGTTCATAAGTTTGTTTTGTTTTTGTCCAACATCTAAAGGCCCTTCAAGAACCCTTACACTGAAACAGTTTTAGTTCAGGGTACATTTGAATTAAATCTGTTCTCATCTGCTCAATCTCAGGCAACAAGTTTAACTCATGTGTGGTTTCATTAAACTCACCTCCCCCATCCATTTTGTCAATTCTTGAGCAATTGTAATTCTTTTTGAGACATTTTGTTTATAGATATTCATATTCAAAACATCAAGGCTAAGAGCATCACAAATGTTTGAGCTTTGATTTGGTTATGATAAAAGTATTGTCTAGCCAGTTAATTAACAAATGTTAAAATTGCTGACAATTTTAATTTTAATGGTCATGATGTTGTGATAAATTTAATTGGATTGCTGAACAAATTCTTGAAATTCTTGAGTGCTAAATAATTTCCCTTCATATTAGGATGAGTAGAAGCATTCAAATATTAAACAGTTGTTAAATTTGTATTTTGCCCTTTCAGTAGGGATGCCACGATACATCGATACTTTTTCTAAGATGATACAATTATGGATACATTCAAAACTGTATCGATATTTAGTTTTGCAAGTATCGATTTAAATATGTTTAAGTATCGATTACATTTTACAATTGTATCATGATTTTTTATGTTAAGAGAATTATAAATGATTATTATAAATGAATAACGAGAATTATAAATGACAAATCCGGCAGATTTGCTGTTGGTCCGATGGAAATCTACAACACATAGGCCCCAGTGTCCTACTGTATATTTCACAATGACTTTGACTGAAGTTTTTATATGTGACAAGTCACACTTGTTTGCTTTTATAAATTTTACGCTTGTTAATAATTTCAATGCCAATTACAAGGAATGTTAAATCTGAAATGTGTGTTAATTTTTCTTCTGTGGGTCCTGTGAATTTTCAGTTTCTAAAGTCCTGTTATTTTGAAACATCATTCGTGAACACTGGTTTTCATGCACAAAGATGGGAAAAAATGTTGTTCTTTTCATGGACAATTATAAAATATGACATATTAATGTTCAAAATGTAACTAAATTTACACAATAATGCCTCAAAAATAGGTATTGTGATACATATCGAATCGTGACATGGGTATCGTGATACATATCGATTCATGAAACTTATGTATCATGATATCCCTACCTTTCAGTATTGTATTTAATTATAAATTTCACTTTTATTCGACATTCCTAAACCTACAGATACAAGCACACTTTCCTACCCAGAGTTCGATGGGGCCAGCACATTGCCTCTGCCGCAAGTAGCCGCCATTTGACAATTAGTCACATCTCACACAGTCCAATCAAGATATTTCATGTGTTTTTTATCTCTTTCATTTTTTACGTGTCTATACATATAGATATGCATATGGGATAGAATTGTTTAATTTCATTAAGAAAATATCCTGAAATCGGAAAAACTATTTCCATTTGTGTGGTGTTCGTATGTTTACATTGGCTGTATGGTTCCCCATGCACTCATCGAAGCCCTTCAGACAGCTAGGCAATAGTTAATAATATTGCCATGCACATCACTGTGACAGTTGAAGTAGATTATTTGTATAGTTAAGAAAAACTAATATGTAATGCATTAAAAGGCTTGCATTATTCTGATCACAGAATAACGTGTTTGTTTACAAACACAAAAAATCTTGTCATATAAAATGCAAATTATCCCCTGGCAGTGATGTTATGCCAAGTGTGATTATATGCGTTTCTTTTATTTAGTACATTACTTGGTTAGTTTGGGTGGGACCCTGATAAAGACTTCATGTGAAGATAATTCTAAGTATTCTCTTACCTCTTCAAACAAGGCTTATTTTTTTGGAAATGAATGATTATTTTGATGTATTGTCTTTGTTTCAAGAACGACACTGCACAATGCTCTGTCGATAGTTTGAAGAATTGTACCACCTGTTCTTCAGTGTCTAGTGGTGCTGTGGTTGTTTAATGCCTCTGTCATCTATTTTCAGATCTGCTATTGATACTGAAACAAAGTCAAAAGTAGCCATCAAGAAAATATCACCGCTTTGAGCATCAGACATACTGCCAAAGAACGTTAAGAGAGATCAAGATCCTTACCAGATTCAAGCATGAAAATGTAAGTTGTTGTTATCTTAGCTGCACCTGTGTTGTAGCATGACCGTGTGATATTACCCATATGGGAAGGAGGACACTGGGTAGTAATGTTCCTGTAAGTCCCCAGGGAGGTTACACCGTTCGGTTTTAGAAAATAAAACAGCCAAGCAATGCGTAGGGATATGGGGATTCCCCACATTGTGGGTTTCCTTATAGAGAATGCTGGTTTCATTTTATCGTTTTTTAGATCGAAAACTGATATGGGTAATAAAACAGGGAATGACAGATTATCTTTCCCTCGTTACATTAATTACGTAATTAATATAACTTGACTATTGACAGATTGTCTTACCCTCGGTATATTAATTACGTAATTAATATAACGAGGGAAAGATAATCTGTCATTCCCCATCACTCGTTAGTGATTGTGTAAGTACTTATATACCTTGCAGGGATTGGGATAGAGAGCTTTGACAATGGGCCATTTTCAGGATTATTAGCCATTTTCTGAATTTAGAATGGGCCACTGCCCTTGTATCAATAGTAAACTTCAAAATGTTAATGGGCCATTTTTTATTCTAATGTGCAAAATGGCCCATGGCCCCTGCTTTTCCCAATCCTGCCTTGGAAAGAGCATCTGCCTGATGAGGGGAACCTCGGTGGATTGACCCAAAGCCATGTCATAACAAAATATCAATACTTGTTATTAGCTTATTACCATGCCTTATGTTGGGCATAAAAGTGGAAGAAAAATGACTGGTTGGCTGGAAGTCTGTCCTGTTAAAGGGGCATTTAGTAAGTGAGGGTGTGAGAGAGAGAGTGTGAGTGAGTGAGTATGATTCTATGCCACTTATAGCAATATTCCTGCAATACAGCAGTAGAATAATGGGCTTCACACATTGTACCCATGTAGGGAATAAAGCCCAGGTCATGGGTGTGAAGCGTGAACGCCTAACCACAAGGCCAACTCTCTGTCCCCATCGGTGTTAATGTCACTATATGAGTACAATAATCTTGCATATAGAATTTCATTTAACTTAAACTTTCACATATTATATGTGAGACTCCTTGAGATTCCCTGGAAGAATCTTTGTCACTTACTGCCAAAGCAAGCTGTAAGCTGTGCTGAACAGGATTGGATAGTCAAGCTTAGTGGCATGGCAGATTGCATGTCATGTTATTAGGGCTGGGACGGGTAACCCGGGTATACCCGGGATGGGTGGGTAATGAGTTGGACCCGGGTACCCGTCTCACTACCCAGACCCGTTATGATCATGTGTCTAATTCATTAAACAATGTAATATGTTATTATTTCATGAATAAGAGGCTGTATTGTCTTTGAAGTTTTAAACATAATTACAGTCACTTCTTTTGAATATAATACCATGGTTAAGGCATTGAAAAACTCGAAATTTTAGCCTCTGAGCTGAAGAATATATTGCCATTTCTTACAAATTTGATGTCAGGAATTAACATAACGGGTATCCGGGTAGGGTAGGGTGATAGGGGTTGGGGTACCCGGGTAGAAAATTTGGACCCGTCCCAGCCCTACATTTTATTACATCTGAGTGGATTCAGTTCATGCCGTCAAAGACTGGAGTGTATGGTCCAGTCTCAAACAGGCTGACACGATACAGATGAAGTATATTTTAGTGAGGTGTTACACAACAATCTATAAATCAATATTATGTCTTATATCTGTATTTTCTACGTTATTGTTGTCAAGTATCATAAAATGAAGTGTGATTGTGAATCTGTTCACTTCTTTTCTTTCAGATCATCAATATCAGCGATATTCTGCGAGCACCATCCATAGAAGAAATGAAAGATGTGTATCCTTTACAGGCTTAGCGAAATCAGAAAACATCAGCAGATACTGGTCTGGAGCTTGTACACTATATGATAGCGTGTTGTCTCTCAAATGATTTCCTGGTTTGATGAGATCCCCACCCATCTGTGCCTGTCCTATATGTTACTGAATGGATCAGGTGTCATAATCCCTGAACCAAATTAGTTCATATTACCCAGTCCCTGACTCATACGAGTTCATATTACCCAGTACCTGAACCACATGAGTTCATATTACCCAGTCCCTGAACCATATTAGTTCATATTACCCAGGGGGCGGTGGGTTAGCCTAGTGGTTAAAGCGTTGGCTCGTCATGACGAAGACCCGGGTTTGAATCCCCACATGGGTACATTGTGTGAAGCCCATTTCTGGTGTCCCCCGCCGTGATATTGCTGGAATATTGCTAAAAGCGGCGTAAAACCAAACTCAGTCAGTCAGTCATATTACCCAGTCCCTGAACCATATTAGGTCATATTACCCTGTCCCTGAACTTTACTAGTTCATATTACCCTGTCCCTGAACTTTATTATTAGTTCATATTACCCTGTCCCTGAAAGATATTAGTTCATATTATCCCGTCCCTAAACTTTATTAGTTTCCCCACCACCAAGCCCTTTCTATAATGCAGAATAAAACAATGAAGCAAGTCTACTCTCCTCAGCTATTGAAACACCCACCTCACTTGGGCTCCTTTTGAATTAAAGTTAATTTTATATTTTCCGAGACTAAGCGTTAATCTTGTGGTTCGACTCAATGGCCAGATTTAGTGAAGTTGTTATACCCTGATGGTGATCCTGATATTTGTCACGGGATTGTCTGGTTCCGATGTGAGTGTTTATGCGCTGCCAACATTTGGCATAAATATTGCTTCAGCTCAGTATATAGACTCTAAGTGTGGGGTTATACAACAAAGAATACTTATGTAAATCTGGCTTTGGACTTGAAGCACCAACTTCCTCCCACTCAAGTGGCTTGAGTGTTTGACAAGTTGAATACCTTGAATATCAATGCTCATGTTGTTAAAATGATCTTAATGTTTGTTGTTTAATGCCACACTCGGCAATATTTAAGCTACATGACCGCAGCCTATAAACAAGTCTTTGACAAGACAATCCAGTGATTGATATCATGAGCAGCAATCCGTGCTGTCAGGTCATGTTGAAACACGATCAAGCTTCTTGACAGCATGGATTGGTGCTCACAATATCAGTCACCAGATTGCTTGGCCTGTACCAAATTATTTACAGGCCAGCAGAGAGACTGCGGCTCAGAAATTGACAGTTTGATATAAACGTAAACATTGTGTTTGACAGATGACACTCAAAACTGCTGAGTCAGATCACTAAATCATCAGTTTGTTAAAAGTGTGTTTGTTGTATACATCAAATTTATATCATGATATATTGCTATTTGCCAGGACAAAAAAAATTGGTACTTTATGAGCGTGTTCATTATAAATGCTGAGGATGGAATTCAGCTGAATGGGGTGGCGAATAAAACACTTCCTCCTCAGGCCACCTGGATACGACTGTATTCTCCTCATTGTGTGACATCTTCCTCAACTGCCTCAGCTACATTGTACAGTGCCTGATGGAGACAGACATGTACAAACTGCTGAAGACCCAGCAGCTCAGCAACGATCATGTCTGCTACTTTCTCTACCAGATCCTTAGAGGCCTCAAATACATTCACTCTGCCAACGTGCTGCACCGGGGACCTCAAGCCCAGCAATCTCCTACTTAACACAACATGTGATCTCAAGGTAAGACTTCAATCCTCAGTAGCCTCACAGTTGCCTCACATTTAACACAATGTGTGATCTCAAGGTAAGACTTCAAGCCTCAGTAGCCTCACATTTAACACAACATGTGATCTCAAGGTAAGACTTCAAGCCTCAGTAGCCTCACAGTTGCCTCACATTTAACACAACATGTGATCTCAAGGTAAGACTTCAATCCTCAGTAGCCTCACAGTTGCCTCACATTTAGCCTCACATTTAACACAACATGTGATCTCAAGGTAAGACTTCAAGCCTCAGTAGCCTCACAGTTGCCTCACATTTAACACAACATGTGATCTCAAGGTAAGACTTCAAGCCTCAGTAGCCTCACAGTTGCCTCACATTTAACACAACATGTGACCTCAAGGTAAGACTTCAAGCCTCAGTAGCCTCACAGTTGCCTCACATTTAACACAATGTGTGATCTCAAGGTAAGACTTCAAGCCTCAGTAGCCTCACAGTTGCCTCACATTTAACACAACATGTGATCTCAAGGTAAGACTTCAAGCCTCAGTAGCCTCACAGTAGCCTCACATTTAACACAACATGTGATCTCAAGGTAAGACTTCAAGCCTCAGTAGCCTCACAGTTGCCTCACATTTAACACAATGTGTGATCTCAAGGTAAGACTTCAAGCCTCAGTAGCCTCACAGTAGCCTCACATTTAACACAATGTGTGATCTCAAGCCAGAGTAGCCTTACAGTAACTCACAGTAGCCTCACATTTAACACAATGTGTGATCTCAAGCCAGAGTAGCCTTACAGTAACTCACAGTAGCCTCACATTTAACACAATGTGTGATCTCAAGCCAGAGTAGCCTTACAGTAACTCACAGTTGCCTCACATTTAACACAATGTGTGATCTCAAGCCAGAGTAGCCTTACAGTAACTCACAGTTGCCTCACATTTAACACAATGTGTGATCTCAAGCCAGAGTAGCCTTACAGTAACTCACAGTTGCCTCACATTTAACACAATGTGTGATCTCAAGCCAGAGTAGCCTTACAGTAACTCACAGTTGCCTCACATTTAACACAATGTGTGATCTCAAGCCAGAGTAGCCTTACAGTAACTCACAGTAGCCTCACATTTAACACAATGTGTGATCTCAAGCCAGAGTAGCCTTACAGTAACTCACAGTAGCCTCACATTTAACACAATGTGTGATCTCAAGCCAGAGTAGCCTTACAGTAACTCACAGTTGCCTCCACATTTAACACAATTTAACACAATGTTTGATCTCAAGCCAAGAGTAGCCTTACAGTAACTCACAGTTGCCTCACATTTAACACAATGTGTGATCTCAAGCCAGAGTAGCCTTACAGTAACTCACAGTTGCCTCACATTTAACACAATGTGTGATCTCAAGCCAGAGTAGCCTTACAGTAACTCACAGTAGCCTCACATTTAACACAATGTTTGATCTCAAGCCAGAGTAGCCTTACAGTAACTCACAGTAGCCTCACATTTAACACAATGTGTGATCTCAAGCCAGAGTAGCCTTACAGTAACTCACAGTTGCCTCACATTTAACACAATGTGTGATCTCAAGCCAGAGTAGCCTTACAGTAACTCACAGTAGCCTCACATTTAACACAATGTGTGATCTCAAGCCAGAGTAGCCTTACAGTAACTCACAGTAGCCTCACATTTAACACAATGTGTGATCTCAAGCCAGAGTAGCCTTACAGTAACTCACAGTAGCCTCACAGTAGCCTGCAATGAAGTGTCCTTAAAACTTTGTACGGAGGAAGAGATCTGATGGTAATGAATTTTTCATTTTTGTGTTTCAGATCTGTGATTTTGGTTTGGCGCGAGTGGCCGACCCCGACCATGACCACACAGGTTTCCTGACGGAATATGTTGCGACAAGGTGGTACCGCGCTCCCGAGATCATGCTCAACTCCAAGGGGTACACAAAGTCCAGTATCCTTGACCAGTGAACACTCTGTGAATGCTACATACCATAGGTCCCCCAATACACAGTGCTCATGGACCCGTGAAGGTCCGGGTTAGAATTGGTGTTCAGCAACCCATGCTTGTTGGAAGAAGCGAATAACTTGATCAGGTGGTCAGGCTCGCTGACTGGGTTGACATGTCATATCCCAATTGCGCAGATCGATGTTCATGCTGTTGATACCTGGATTGTCTGGTCCAGACTTGATTATTTACATACCGCCACCATATAGCTGGAATATCGCTGAGTGTGGCGTAAAACTAAACTCACTCACTCACAATGCTCATGCTAAGAGCTGCAGTTGGAGTTGCCTCCCTTGGGCACGACAGGACTCTTATTGCAGATTGAGTTTGTTCACCCTGATTATGACTAGGTTTACCAGCACCATATGCTTTTATTGTTTTTGCAAAGTGGCAAATGCCTAAGACCTGTATTACTGTAGGCTTTCCTTCAACATTAGGCTACCATGCTGTGATTCCACTGAAGGACAGTTAGAGGCAGTGTTAGACTCACTAACTACAATCTGTAGCCTTTATGATTACGTTTAGGGTGGTGGGGCAGCCTACTGGTTATGACGTTCTCTCGTCATGCAGAAGTCCTGGGTTCGATTTTCCACATGGGTACAACGTGCGAAGCCCATTTCTGGTGTCCTCCTGCCATTATATTGCTGGAATATTGCTAAAAGCGGTGTAAATCCCAACTCACTCACTTCAATTACGTCCTTGCACTAATGGGTGCTCATGCTTTCAGCCACATTTCTTTCAATCCCAAATTTTATTCTTTATTACTTTACATGCCTGTAGTATTGCTGTACACATGCCTGTAGTATTGCTGTACACATGTATGTACTATTGCTGTACACATGCCTGTAGTATTGCTGTACACATGCCTGTAGTATTGCTGTACATTGTAGTATTGCTGTACACATGCCTGTAGTATTGCTGTACACATGCCTGTAGTATTGCTGTACACATGCCTGTAGTATTGCTGTACACATGCCTGTAGTATTGCTGTACACATGCCTGTAGTATTGCTGTACACATGCCTGTAGTATTGCTGTACACATGCCTGTAGTATTGCTGTACACATGCCTGTAGTATTGCTGTACACATGCCTGTAGTATTGCTGTACACACGTCATTGGATCCCAGTTTGGTAGATTGATGCTTATGCTGTTGATCACTGGATTGTCAGGATCAGATTCTGTTTACAGACTGCCACTATATAGCTGGAATATTGCTGAATGCGGTGTTGAACAACAAACAAACAAAGGAAAAGTATTGTTGTCTTGACATAAACAGCTCCTGACATATCTTTGTTACTGGTTGTAAGGTATACTTTGATAATAATGACAAGTTAATGGTTAACAACATCTTTTATATTGTGTGTGCAACGTTTCTGTACAGATTATTGTGCCATTGCCTAGCAGGAAATTTCCTGAAATTTTTTATCATTCTAATTCCCAACGTCAAAAATGCCATTCAGAGAAGTTATACTCAGGTATTCCTTCTGTTATTATAGATTTGACTTTATGATTATCAGTTTTCTGAATTATGGAAAATAGATTACTGGAACAGAATACTAGGATGGGAAACTGAAAATATATTTTGAGATTTGATGTTCATCAGAGTTTAATTTTCAGAATTATTTCATGTACTGCTCACGGATGTTTTCCTTAACGTGTGTCCAGTTGATGTGTGGTCAGTTGGCTGTATCCTGGCTGAGATGCTCTCCAACAGGCCCTTGTTTCCAGGGAAACACTGTATCCTTGACAACTCATCGTAACCAGAATCTGTTGGGCACAAAGTCCACATGAATCATTGTTCCTACAGTAGCAGTTTGTACTTTGTTCACTAGTTGTACTGTTGACTAAACCCAGGAACAGCTGAATTTTGTTTAGTTGTTAAGATAAAACTACAACAGTAATTTCAATTCTTACGTACTTTTCAGAGCAATGAGCATGCATCACTGTGTGCATAATTGCACTCTACAAGTGCCATCATCATCATCATTACCATCATCATCTTATAAAATGTCCACATGGGTACAATTTGTGAAGCCCATTTCTGGTGTCCCCCGCCGTGATATTGATGGAATATTGCTTAAAAAGGCGTAAAACCATAGTTAAGTCAGTCTTATAAAATGTGTACAAGTGCCATCATCATCATCATCATCATCATCATCATCATCATCATCATCATCATCATCATCATCTTTTTATATCATCTGCTTGTGTATGGATTGTTTTGTCTTGTGCCAAAACGCAAAAGTTTGAAGTTAAAGAATACTATATTCCTTTGCATAGTATATAAATGATGGTACAGTGGTGTCAAGAGGTGACCATATAAATCAGGTGGGTGACTTGGTTGATGACACATCATCAGACCCTGACGATATGGATCGCTGTTCACAATATCAATCACTTGATTGTCCGGTCGACTCACTTTACAGGCTTGTAGCTGGAATATTGCTGAGAGTGATGAGTTCAAACCAACAAGTTCACCTGTTGCATAAGACTAAAGATAGAATTCTATTTTTCATTTCAATTTCCTTTTTTTGTTTCACCTCCATATCATAAAACAGAATGACAAGTTTCAATCCTGAAAAGTATCTAGGTTTATTTAAGTTGAAATAAGGAAAACCGTGTCCAACATTTCTTTAGAAATTCATTGAAATATATATATTTGAAAGAAAACATTTGTCAACCTATTTATTGTTTACGCCTTAATGTGTGTAGATCTTGATCAGTTAAATCACATCCTGGGCGTGCTGGGCTCGCCGCGTCGAGTCAAGAAGATCTCAACTGTATCATCAATGAAAAGGTACATGACACATGATTAGCGTAGGGATGGTTCGGAAGCCTAGTGGTTAAAGCGTTCGCCTGTTATGCCGAAGACCCGAATTCGATTCCCCACATAGGCACAATGTGTGAATCCCATATCTGGTGTCCCCTGCAATGATATTGCTGGAATATTGCTAAAAGGGGAGTAAAATTAAAGTAACTCACTTACTCATGCCCTACATGGGTACAATGTGTGAAGCCCATTTCTTATGTCCCCTGCCGTGATATTGCTGAAATATTGCTAAAAGCGACGTAAAACCAAACTCACTCACTCACTTACTCATGACTAGTGTAGACTGGCAGGCTTTGTTAGGGCCTTCGGTGGCAGGGCAAAATTCTTGATTGTATTGATAGTTTGCTGTCACCTCTGTCATCAAGATCCAGGTTAGACTTGGTCTTCAACAACCTATGCTTATAAGAGGCTATTAATGGCATCAGGTGGTCAGACCTGCTGACTTGTTTGACACATGTCATCGTATTCCAATTGCGTAGATCGATGTACATGATGATGATCACAGGAGCATCTGTTCCTGATTCGATTATTAACAAACCGCCACCATATATCTTGAATATTGCTTAGGATGGCGTTAAACAACAACAAACAAACAAGCAAACAAACTCTCTCTTCACTATCTGTGTGGTCACTGCCTCCAAAGTTGTGCAGTCTGATCTGCAGCTGCATCAAACCACATGTCAAAAGATAGTACTTGCTAGCGATGTAATGATACAGTAATACAATATTGTATATGAGGCTCACTATACAATACATTGATTTGTGGTGACGTATGGTGCAGTGCATGGTGGAAGGCCCAAAAATAAAAATCTCTGTTTCCGGTAACCCAACCGACCCTATCCAACCCACCTGACCCTAAATCTTTTTCTAACCAATTCAACATCATGACTGGAGTGCATTTCAACTCATCATTTTTATCCAAATCGAGTATGATATCTTCATGTTTTTCAGTGGGGCTAAAATGGATTGCATTGAATTGGCATAATGGGCTCTCACTGACAAAACCTGCAAATAAATAACAAATAATGATTTGATATAGAAATCTTTCAATGTCTCATCACAAGACATTGCCACTACATGATATGGTATCCTTGAAAGACCTTCTCAGGTGCCCACCTGGTGCTACTAAAAGTTTATTAAAAAAGTGAAAAAAGAAGATAAAACCGACTCACCTACCCTATTTTAAAAAGCATGTTATAGGAAACGGACATATATATTTTTTGGGCCTAAGCAGAAACTGACTCCATGATGATAAATGAGTAAGTACTTGTTATTAAAATTGCTGAACAAGTACTGGTTACATTTTAGAACCAGTGACATTATTTTATGATGCAACCAAAATTTTGATGTAGCAGCAAAACCTATAAGCCAGACTGCACTCGATGCAGGTATTGAAAAAAACAACCGAAATCGCATTCTGCTGGGTAACAAACACAAAAACGAGTCTTCAGATGATGAATTATTCAATTTGTTTAGAGAAGTAATGACAAAAACATTTGACATTTTGACCTTGATGGCAGTTGTAAATTTATCACAATTTTTGGGGGCGGTGGGGTAGCCTAATGGTTAAAGCGTTGGCTCGTCATGCCAAAGACCCGGGTTTGAATCCCCACATGGGCACAATGTGTGAAGCCCATTTCTGGTGTCCCCTGCCGTGATGTTGCTGGAATATTGCTAAAAGCGGCGTGAAAACCAAACTCAGTCCAGTCAGTCAGTCACAATTTTTCACTGCAATGACCAGTGACCACATTACTGACAAATATAATTATATAAGCGTATTAATTACATAATAATAATACCACCTCCGTGGTGTAGTGGTTAGAGCGCCGCCCGGGCCCGGAGCGGGAAGGTTGCGGGTTCGATCCCCGACCGCGTCATACCAAAAGACGATAAAATATGGTACTTATTGGTCCCTGCCTGGCGCTCGGCATTAATGGGTACAACAAGGACTGGTCGGCTTGGAGTCAGTATAATGTGTCTGAGTGGGGTATTCATGCTTCACTGCGGCATGGTATCTCAGTGGGCTAGCACTATAAAACCAGCTTCAGTCTGGGCTAGTACAAGCAGCCGCACATACACTTACACACGCATGCACGTCGTCATATGAGCGAAATATTCTCAAGCACGACATTAAACCCAATTTCACTTCACCTCACATAATAATAATATTAATAAGGGCATTTGTAATG
Organism: Haliotis rubra; assembly: GCF_003918875.1. Lineage (NCBI taxonomy): Eukaryota > Metazoa > Mollusca > Gastropoda > Lepetellida > Haliotidae > Haliotis > Haliotis rubra. The sequence goes on along the minus strand of NW_025767449.1, from coordinate 278,831 downwards.
CGGTGAATTCTGCACCACGATGGGGCCTGCTACAATCTGATTATTATTACCCCAGATAACCCAAGCTGCTGTGAGGCTCTAGAAGGTTAATAGTCACATGACTCTTTCCACCAGGTACCCGGTATTCATGATATGATTCACCTCATAGTGGAATAACAATGCTCATAGTGTTTATCACTGGATTGTCTGGTCCAGACTCGATTATTTACAGACCGCTGCCATATAGCTGGAATATTGCCGAGTGTGTCGTTAAATAACAAACCAACCAACCATAATGGAATCGTTGCAGCCGTAGTAACACGTGATTCCAGTTCAGAAGGCCTAGCAACCTTCATGTGTCATAAGAGATGACTTGATGGAACCGGGCATGGTTGATTATTTATCAGTGTATGTGGATAACGTGACTTGGTGCTCATAATATCAGTCACTGTTCAAGGCATCATTATTCAGGTCCACAGTCCCATGGCTGAAAAATGGCAGCGTTACTGAATTAACAGGTGTTTGTTGCAGTAAAATTCAAGACAATTAGAATACATTCCAGGCATGATATTCAAAGTCCCATCAACAATTGTTTACTCAAATTGAACAGTATAATGTGATAATAAATATGTTTAAAATCAACAATGATTTCTCTTTTGATAGACATGTTGTTAACTGTCCTGATTTCTTCCAGGCACGTGGGTACATTCAGTCGTTGCCGTTCAAGCCCAAGGTGCCATGGAACAGGTTATTCACTAAGGCAGATGATAAAGGTAGGTGGAAACTGTTGTTTATGGAGGTGCAAATATGTAGGGTGCATGATACCAGTGTTTCCGTTATCCGGTATATGCAGGACTGGTACAAAGTTAAAATGTCCAGTAATTTCAAAGGCTGTCAGTCAAATTTTAAAATCAATTTTCTAATTACCTCTGTCAATTCTATTTCTCCTCGAAAAAGATTACGTTTTGAGAATGACATCAAAGTGTTGTCAAATAAAAAATAGCAGTTTTGGAAAGCCCGGTCTCAAAATAGCAGCATTGACGTATACCCTCTACATTTCTGATTGGTTGTTAGGCTGCAAGGTCTCGCCCACAATGAAAAGCATGATCACTTGACCAGTAAAATTTACAAATGACCAGTCACAATGTCCAGCTGTAAAAATTCCAGCGGAAACACTAATGATACTAGATTATTTTCTCATCATAAGTTCTCATCGACAATGTTTGTCAAAAGAGGCAGTATAATAGCTTTATATCGTTGTTAATAACATAGGATGTTTATCATCTAATTGTATGGTCTACACTCGATTATTCATGGGCTTTTGTCGTTATTGTTAAATACTGTGATTATAGGACTGATTAAAACAGGGGTGGAAATAACCCATTGCCCGATGCCCGAGTCCAGTGGTTTTTTCTGTCGGGCAAGCAAATTTGTATATCACACTGTATCGGTGTCCATATTGACTGTCCAATATTAATTATGTTGTTTATTTAAAAAATCAACAAGAAAACGGCCGGTATAGTGGAAAAATTATCAGGGCAAGTGATTTTACATGTGATTTCCACCCCTGAAAAATAACCTTCAAAAACAAAAGATGGTACAAAGTGTTCTTCAGTCTGTTGGTCATGTACCCAATACCCTGCTCATCAGTTTAGCTTGTAGTATTGATCAGGAGGTCACTATAGATTGTGGATGGTGGGTTGCCAAGTGTTGTAGTCATCAGACCAAAGACCTCGGTACAAAGCATGAGGCCCATTTTATGTGATATTACTAGAATATTGCTTGAATATTGTTTAAAGCAGCATAAAATCTTACTCCCTCACTCACAGTGTATGGTTTGACTGAGTGTGTATTGTTCCTGATGTTGTTGAAGCTTCATGCTATCACCCACTGACCCGTGAAGGTCCGGGTTAGAATATTTGTCTTCAGTAACCCATGCTTGTCGAGGCGACTAACGGGATCGGGTGGTCAGGCTCGCTGACTTGGTTGACACATGTCATCGGTTCCCAATTGTGCAGATTGATGCTCATGCTGTTGATCACTGGATTGTCTGGTCCAGACACGATTATTTACTGACTACCCATAGCTTGAGTATTGCTGAGTTCAGCGTATAACTAAACTCACTCACTCACTCACTCACAGTGTATAGTTTGACTGAGTGTGTATTGTTCCTTGATGTTGTTGTAGCTTCATGCTATCACCCACTAGTTTACATGGTCAATACTCACTAATATGAGTGGTTGCCGTGATGTAGTTGTAACATTGTGCAGCTCAAGGCAGCATTCACTGGGTGAAGGATGCTGCACTTCTGATTTCACCAGGGAAGGTTGGTAGCCTAGTGGATAAAGCGTTTGCTCGTCATGCTGAAGACCTGGGTTCAATTCACTGGGTTCAATAGTTCAATACGCCCAATTTTGGATCGCCGTCTGTGATATTGCTGAAACATGCATAGAACCATACTGACTGGTTGTAGGGTGTAGTTTTCATTGTAATGACAGCCTTTGTTTTTGTTTTCTAGCTCTGGATCTGCTAGACAAAATGTTGACATTCAACCCACAGAAGAGGATAACAGTAGAGCAGTCACTGTCTCACCCATACTTAGAGCAGTACTATGACCCCGCTGATGAGGTGAGATATGATGTGGTGACTCCTACTGTCTCACCCATACTTAGAGCAGTACTATAACCCCGCTGATGAGGTGAGATATGATGTGGTGACTCCTACGGTCTCACCCTAAGGTAGAGCCTCAGCTACTATCAGTCTCATCCATGTTTCAGGGCAGTGGGATAGCCTAGTGGTTAAAGGGTTTCCTTTTCCGACACGTTTGATTCCCCTCATGGGTACAATGCGTGAAGCCCATTTCCAGAAGTTGCTAGAATATTGCTAAAAGCAGCGTAAAACTAAACTCCTACTGTTTCACACTGGCGTAGAGCCTGTTGATGAGGTAACATTTGCCACAGCTGATTACATGAGACATGCCACGGCTACTATCAGACTCCCCAACACTTGGAGTTGATGACATGTGTCAAGTCCCAGACTCTCCCTAGTGATCCAGAGATGCCAACCCTCCCGAATTTATCGGAATCATTCCGGAAAATGCCTGGCGATTCCAGCAGGCCGACAAAGCCATTTGTCTGATTATGTTCAAAATATAACAAAAATATTGATAGTCTTACTTACTGGAGGGCTAGGCTCATCTTTGACTATGAATAATGAAAAGTAAATATAATACTTTATTTACAGACGTTCTCAAATTGTTTACACAAGAAAGTAATCTGGTTGTTAAGTAGGCTGCCTGATAAATTCCATGCACTGTTTATTTTATTCACTTGACATTAACAAACACTGCTGCCAAGTACTGCAAACCGGTTTCAGGGTTGTGTAAGGATCGGTATGTGTACTGTGTAATTCCTTGATTGCAATAATGAATAGGGATCCCTAATTTGTTGGGAAAATTCCTAATTTTCTCTATGTTAGGGGAGCTCAGATTCCTAATTGCACCAGTTTGGGGTTGGCATTTCTGAGTGATCATTGATATTTACTCAATTCCCATACGCAATCATTGAACGTCTGCAGTGATAAGCTTTGCTGTAGGTTCTCACCAGTAAGCCAACCAGGTGGTGTTACACCTTTGACTTAAGGTTTGGAGCTGCACCCACAGCCTTAGGACTAATGGAGACCTTATTGTGAGCCATGCATGAATCTCAAAGACTCACCCTTTCTCTTTCCCTGTTTCAGCCTGTGGCAGAGGAACCCTTCACGTTTGAGATGGAGCTGGACGATCTGCCCAAAGAGCGCCTCAAGGAGCTCATCTTTCAAGAGACTATCCTCATCAAGGAGAGAGCAGACAAGCTGCTCTAGAAGGTAATGACCACTCTCAGGGGTAGCTAAAGTGGTTGAAGCGTTTACTTGTCATGTTGGGTTCGGTTCCCAACCTGGGTACAGTGTGGGGAGCCAATTTCAGGTCTCCCCTGGCATCATGTCCGTGGATTATTGCTAAGCATGGCATAAAACATCACACACTCAACAACCCATGCTTGTTGCTAGAGGCGACTAACAGTCAACCACAGCCAGTGGTCGGCTTGCTGACTGATTTACACATCATTCTTTGCTCATGCTGTTGATCACTTGATTGTCGGGTCCAGTCTGGTTTATTTACAGACCACGGTTATGTAGCTGGAATATTGCTGAGTGCGGTGTAACAACACACAAACCAATTAATCCCAGAATTCACACATTCCTCACGGAATGCTTGTTTGCTCCATGATCTACTTGTGTAGTATAAGCCATTAGTCCATGTTAATGGCACAATGTCACACATTTTCGACAATATTTGGACCTATATTTTATATATTGGGGGCATATACACTCACTTTAGCTTCCTACTGATGCAAAAAAAGACTTATTATCCCTTACGACTTACCTGAAATCGATATTTGAAACTTCGAGGCGAACATCTTCCAAATAGAGAACACTTGTCCTATATGGAATGCAAACAATTGCTTCGTACATCGAAAACTGTCGCACGCGGGGCTGTCGGTGTTTGCTGAACCGGTTTCAATCACAATTTTAGCATAGGCTATTCGTAAAGAGAGCGCTCCAAGGGACAAAATTCTATGGTGGTCACTTGAATTAATGTTTGCCCACTAGAGTGTGGGAAAGTCGATTAAATGCAACATAACATTAATTCATTCAAACTTATTAATTGAGTATTTTTATTTGAATACGTAATTTTGGGGGAATATATTATATGGTAGCTTCCTGAGGGCTGATAGTTAGTATTATTGAGAGAAATGCATTATGTATTTTTAGAGAAGTGTGTGAGATTGCCGCCTTTAACCAACATTAACCTGTGGAATGTTTTCACTACTGTTGCCCACCCTGGAAGGTCCGTTTAAAAGTGGTAATATGTGGTAATGACTAGTTGTTTCTCATGCTGTCAACCACTGCTTTCCTGCAGATACAAATATTGACAGGCTGAAATATTGCCGATTGTAATTCACCCATTCATTGGCAACCTGTTTGAGCACAGCCATGTTTGAGTCTTGGGCCATTTAGACCCATAGGGGATCTCGAGTTGGAAATGATTCCCAGCAGCCTTGGCTGGGTGTAAATGTCACCTACAAGGATCGGGTGGTCAGATTCTGAGACTTGGATTAATATGTGTCCTTTCCACGACAACATAATTTTTTACTCATTATATAAATCACTGGATTATCTGCTCCAGACTTGATTCTAATATTTTTGACAGCTTGCTTCAGACAACAAAAACATCCACGCAAAACAACTTGAATATCCAGTAAAATCTTGTCATTGAAAATGTGTGTGTCTGGTTCAGAGATAATGGGTGTGTTAATTATATTTTTACCTTTCCAGGCCAGATTCGGATTTATTAGAAACCATATTCCTAACACAATGAAGAATCCAAGGACAGAACATTGAAGAACATCAGAGTGAGCTTCAATTTAATGCCGCTGGCCATGCACTTTCCATGCCCATCTGGTACAACGTATGATGGACCCAGGGGAGATGACTCTGATTACTACTTCCTGTATAGATGGCCTCGTCTGCTGCGGCAGTCTCTCACTGTTTGATATTGTCTTACTGTCCTTAGCGGGAGACGTAGCTGTGAAGACAGATGACGTAAGACGACCGTATTCACTGTGTCCAAACAGTTCTCTTCTAGATGACCAGGTCAAGAATAATGAGTAGCGCTCCCTCACTATGATGAAGCTTGGTTGCTCTGTACAATCAACTGGATTCTTGTTCTGGGAAATTGTCAGTAAAAAGTCATGAAAAAAATATTGATCTGTTTTTTACAGATCGGTTTTCTTAAATGGATTTTCTAGAATTCAGTCCTAAGAATTCCATGCTGGAGATATTGAATCACAAAAACACCTTACTATATCATTATGAGTTATTTTAGACGATTTACAAGAAAAAACTTTAAGTGTTGGTGCTGTGTATGCATTCCATACAAAGGAATGTTCATTGGCCTTTAGTTCAAGAATTCTGATTGTTGAATACCCAAGTGTGCATTATAAGGAGGAACCAGTAGTTGTTATAGCGAGGGAGGGCTGTGATCTTGTTTGGTCCATTGTTATTTGCAGTCTACGATTGGTCCAATTGTGTATACATATGTTGATGTTGTCACGTGGATTTTTCAGTCCTCGTTATCATCTTGCAAAGAACAAACTTTTGTACCAACATTATTAAATAGGACTGTGTTGTTGTTACTACTTCTTAGCTATACTGCTGTGGAGAATACTGAAAGCAAGATATTTTTGGAAAAAGATTTCACCTTTTGTGAAATGTTCTTCCTTTCCAAAGAAATTCAATTTGGGCCAGGACATTTTACAATGGTATATAGGTGAGAGATCCTTTAGATAGGAGCGCATGGTGCTTACTTTGAAGAATTTCGGGACCAGGTCACGGATGACATTATCCCCTCTCCAGATTAAAATATTGATAGTTTCCACGGTTTTGTGTATTTCCACGAAATCTATTTTGTGTGATGCACATTTTTGACGAATCCACCGTGGGAGAATTTACAGTAGCGACACATGGTTTGAAGAATTGAGGACTCAGTATCTGCCGGTGATAATTAACACCAGTATGAATAAGATTGTTTCTCGTCGTGATCATTTTCTCATCACCAGTATCATCCTGACCTGAATCTGAAGACTTTTGTTATTTCGTGCTAAGATCCACGTTGACAGAATGTTCGAAATCCCATTGGTTTTTTTTGTGTCCATCAATGTAACGGATGATTTTCAAAAAGTCTTTTTCTACAAGGCAATTTATATTGGTTAAATGAATTTGAGAAACATTTAAACGATTAGAAAGTATTTGGTATTTGAATTAAGAAGTGACAAAATTGCATTGTTAGTGATTCTACTTTCCTTGAAACATATTGTCATCACCACTGTCTTATAAAACGTGGTTGTGCAAGAGAACTGCTTTCATTGAAGTCTTTGATTAAAAAAAAATCTGTGACAGATTATTTGATGGAATCTAGAGAATAACAGATTATTGATTCATCTTCAAAGCGACTGGTCAGCAGCTCAATCAAGTAAGAGTGACATGTTATAAGTACTATTTTATCATTTACTCATAGTGGTTCTCTTCAGATAGCATATACAAAACTGAAGCTGTTATTGTTTTCTTGAAATATAAATCACAAATTCTACTTCAGTATTGTGCTTGTGATAAACTACTCCCCACAAGACTGATTCCAATACTGTGTTTGTTATCCTTGTTTTATTTACTGAGCGAAAAAAGTTAGGGATCATGTATATTTTTGTGAATATTAAATTACATTTCGACAGTCATCAGTACAAGAAAATATCCCCAAACTACTCATGATCCCTAACTTTTTGTGTTGAGTATAAGTGCTATTTCAGCTTCCTCCATTACGATGTCTTACAATTTTGATAAATGTGTATTTAAATTTGGAGAAATATATAAATATATTATATTATATATATGTGATACTACAAAAGTACTGAATTTTGCTGTATTTGTACAAGCAAAATAACTATCTTTTTTTCGCATTACACATAGTTAGTTTTTGTCCCTGCTGTGACTACCAACCATATCAGACATGTATCTTCAGTAGAATGGTCTATGAGTCTTTATAAGGTTGCCTTTCTGTATGATGTTTCTGAATTTGTGTGTAACGTACTGCCAAAATGACTTGTTCTTCAAGACATACCATGTATATTATTTTGTCGGTGGAAGCATGAGTTGTTTACAATCAGCATCTTGTCTCAAGTTGGTGTTCAAATGAGAAAAAGTAGTGTAAACACTGGGATAGATACCCCTGCAGTCCAAGAAACTCCCTCTCCCTCCCGGAAACCTTTTCTAGAAGAGAACAAAGAGAATGTGCTACAAAGATTTGTCAAGAGTAATGAAGAAGCCAGGAAAGAAACAAAATTATAGGAAAGTTGTTGTACTAATAGTATCTGCAATTGATGACAAATTGACACATTTTCAGCTTCATTTCAAATTGCAGCCCAGTCATATCCTGTAATCCTCCCAAACCAAATATCTGCACCATTAGAATGAGTCTCAAAGATTTATGAAAATTAATAAAGTCAGATAAAGAACAATCCGTTAGGAATGTTGTCATTTTTATAGTATCTGAAACTAGCAAGAAGTCGACACTCTTTCAGTTATTTTTTGTAGTATTTTCCACTTGTGTTGTAGAAAACTGAATCAACCCATACTGATGTAAAAGATGTTCCTTATTTGTAGAGGCTGTTGTAGCTTACATGCTTTGTAGTTTTGGAGGGTGACTTGAGTTTAATGAAGGAAGAATATTTCGTTTGGCTACTTTGTGTTGAATTTAGCTAGGTTCGAATCTGGATACGTCTGACATGAACTAATATTTTCTTTTTGACATTAACTGCGGTATTTATTCAAGTGTTTACCAAACTTATCATTCTCATGTTCTGTGTGTCAATGGTAATTTATACGTTAGTTGACATTATATATTTGATTTCCTGTTTGACGTTTCATTGTGATGTGTAGCATCACAGATGGGTGTAGATGCGGGGTCATCCAGTCTAGTAGACTAGTCCTGTCTAGTAGACTGGTCCTGTCTAGGAGTCAACATGCTAATTTCCCTAGGAATGACATATCTCTCTCTATAACACTTCCTGTGAAATCCGGGAACAACGGGACCCATTGTTGCCGAGGCTGTGAAAACATGGCTGCTTCTTCCTGGCTGGAATCTTTTGCACTATTTAGGTTTTGGCTGGATTTCAAACATTTTCATTTGTTGCTACCTGTCAGACGACTGGGGTGGTCTGGAGATAAACATACTGATGCCAGTGGTGGGTTCTAGCACCATGGCTGACATTTCACCAACAACCTGAACAGGGTAGGAAACTCCCAAAAAATTTCAGCCAGACCAGCCCTGACCAAAACTTACCTGCCCGCAAATAATTTAGGTTTGACAAGCGACGTAGTTTATCATCAGATTGGAATTCATCATTTTTTTTACAAGTGAATTAATGATTTATTATCCAGAAATATGATGAATATCTTCATATACGTGTCCAAATTTTAACCCGACTGTCGGACAGGTGAATTTGAGAATTTGGCAGTGTGTGTTGAAATTAACGCGTCCCGGGCTGTCGGGCAGGCAGGTATTTCGAACGTTGAACCTGAACCTTGGTTCTCCTCAAACATTTAGCTGACATATGACATAACTGTTCAAAATAACTGAAACACCACACACAAGTTGAGTCCAATTTTGATCTTTTTCATCAGCATCAGAACAGAATGAGAGTCTGCAGAAAGGGATATGTGAATGGGATGAGAGGTTTCGTCAGTCCTCCATCTGTATCAGGGATAATGGTATTGGTATTTCTTGTCCCAATGCGGATGTATAAATTCTTTTACCTCAGTAAAACTGACCCATTTGTCGCTAACCATGTGGAAATTCTACCATATTGCTAACCATGTGAACAATTCTACCACATATTGCTAACCGTTTGAATATTCTACCTTTTGTTGCTAACTTTATAACATTGGGCAGAGTTTTAGCAGAAAACCTTTGAACAAATTACCACTTTAGAGACAATCATACAGTAATGTAGAATATTGATTTCTGGAGAGTGACATATATGGCTTGAGACTGTGTTACCATAGTTACTAGTTTGTATCATAGGTGCAGCATGTAACTGTTTGCAACATCCTAAACACCACATTCTGCATTAGTTCAAGTTGTGTTTTTTTATTTTTACATTGCAGTAAAACATCCAATATATGCTTTATCATAGAGGAGCTACACAAGGCTATTACACTGTAATTTGTCTGTGGCACAGCACTGTTCATAGTACACGTAATCCTTAACAAATGAGAGGCTCTTGTGTAAATGTTGCCCACATTTAAATTGCTTATATTTTGTTATATAGAAATATACATTCATGAGGACTTAATACATGTTGATGTTGCTTACAACTAAACAATGAATGGGGTTTGTCTTGGATACTTTGCCTTGTTGCAGACATCACCACTGTTGCTATAATATGGCTGATCTAAATTTAAAGTCTGACCTTGAATGATGAATTGTTTTGCATGAGATAAGGTGGTCATGTTACTGATCAGTCATGCAGAGGTCAAGGTGACCATTTGATATCCTGAATTTCAAGGTAACCTATCGAGGTCAAAGTAACCTATGATCTAGATGTCAAGGTAACCTATCGAGGTCAAAGTAACCTATCATCTAGATGTCAAGGTAACCTATCGAGGTCATAGTAACCTATCATCTAGATGTCACGGTAACCTATCATCTAGAGGTCACGGTAACCTATCATCTAGAGGTCATGGTAACCTATCATCTAGAGGTCAAGGTGATCATCCAGAGGTCAAGGTGATCATGCGATCATCCAGAAGTCAAGGTGATTATTCGATCGTCCAAGATGACTGTACGCAAGTATAGTAGGCAAGTGTGATGGGCAGGACTGTCAATTAATCCAATGAATACTTGGAAAATATTTAATATGTTATTTATAGTGAAGTACTCGTGTATATTTTTTTCTTCTTCCCCAGTTGATGTGATATGATGTCATACTCTGAATACGCCCATATCTGTACCATTCCAGTCACTGTTCATCTATTACTGGGGTGAAATGATCCATCAAAGTCTGCAGCAAGATGCACAGGTTGAAACTGTTTAGTGCATCATTATCTTTGGTACAAGTTCTCGTAGATTTAAAACGGCAAGGGTCATGTGATGGTTTAATGTGTGCTAATTGCTGGGAGGTTTATATATCCTCCAAGCCAGTGTTCAGTAAATTGTGAGTTTGAATCCCAAATTTTGCATGTTTGGAACCTTGATTTGCCTGCTCCAAACCCATGGATTTATGTCAAAGGATTTCACATGGGTTTCTCTCACAAGACCCATAACACTCAAAGCTTTCCGCCCACATTAAGCCGACATTATCAATCATAATGAATAAACTTGTAACTGGATGGAAATGTACCAAAATTGTTATTTTGTCATTAGAGCATTTTGTGAATAGGTTAAAAAATTTGACTTGTTATGCCTTGAGCAGGGGGTTTCAGTACAACTTTAAAAAAGGTTTTAGTTTTACACACAAAAAACCCCAAAGTTGTTGATTTCCCTGACTGTCTCTGTGCATGCAGATCCCTGTAATCAACCCCTTGCTCTGGGTGGTCCTGCCTTCAGTGTTTCATAATATACGTTTCCTCACGATTTTGTCAAGATAATGCTGTTTGATGTATTGCTGGTTTGTGTACGTGTTTTATGAATTGTTATGTGTTGCTTTGGTGAATCGTTTCATCCCCTTCTCTTGTTTATATCATCATTTCACTGAGTACAGCTCCAAATGCATTTCTATATGTACGAAAATAAATCTTGATGCAATCCTCCATTCTGTTACTTTGTGATACGAGTCGTACGTTTGCACAATGTTGTAAAGATGATGTGAAGAATCACGATGGCCATGTAAATGACATAAAGTTATGAGTTGTTTCAATTTGTCATACAATACAACTCACTACATTGTATTGAAATCTGTCTTTGCTAGGCATTTTGAAGTTGATTGAACATAAACACATAACGCTTTTTACTGATAAAACAAAAGTTTTCCAGAAAAGTGTCATATGTTCGTATTGAAGACAGGTTCACATTTTTTAAGTGTTTGCCAAAGTCCATGAGACTTTAGATAAATTATACAAAAAATAAGCCTTTGAAATTAATTATTAATAAAAACGATATATTAACTGCTACCAAATTTATGAAAAGCAGTTCTAAGGTAAATGTTCAAACTGAGATAATTAGTTGTGCTGTCTATTGGTAAACGGTACGTTGATTGATAGTGCATCCTGACTCTGTGGACCATCATTTCACAGAGCCGAGCATGAGAACTTAGCTTGGTGGTAGCATTTCTATTTGCTTTTGTCTTTATTCATCTGTTACTGTTTCTGAAGTTTAAGGAAAAGGCTGGTCCTTTTGTAAATGATATTGTGTAACCAGAATAGGCGTAAAAAGTATTCTTGGTTTGTTAAAGTAAGTCCTGTTCCAGAAAGTGACAATAATGGCCATTCTGCGGAATAGGATTACAGTGATGTAGCTCAACAGGGCTACAACAAGTCTGTAGCTAAGTATAGGATTATAACCTAGTAGTTTTAGGGCTACAACTGGCATATGTCTGTGGCAGAGTATAGAAATTACAAAATAATAGTTTAACAAACCTATAGCCTAGGTTAGGCGTTGCAATATTTGGGTCTACAACAAGCTTACTAGTGTTGGGAATTGGTTAAAATCTCATAATTGATGATTGGTTCATTACTACCGATCAATCATCGAAAATAATTGGTTAGCGTCATTTATGAAATTTGTTAATGCACATAAAAATAAGGGAAAAACCCATGTAGTTCTTTTGGGTTTTCTTTTGCAAAATTTCATATCTTTAAAGGATGACTAGTATGTTAGGAACATAAATTTCTTGGAATCGTTAAGATAAATTCAATCATGACTTGAAACGAGCTTGTAGTGCTTACGAAATATAACAGACAAAACCAACCATGTGAAAAATATTGTTAATGAAAACAAGTGTTCCAGAATCGTTTGTGTTCGATTATGAGAAATTATGATCGATTGCTTGGTCGTTTAGTCACTACGACCAATCTTCGATTATTTCAATTAATCGGACCACCACTAAAGTTTACACCTATAACAAAAGTGTATTAAAATTTAATAGGCTACAACAAGCAAAGGTCTTTTGGAGGTGTGTACATGGTATAGGGAGTAAATATGATGTATATCTGTTGCCAAGTCTAGGAATTACAAGTTCAAGGTCAGCGGGCTACAAAGGTGGTGATTCATTCCAGTTAAGCGCAGGACACTATATGATTAGTATAGGTATTACAACTTAATAATCTTAGGATACAACAGGCAAAGGTCTTTTGTAGTGTGTCCATGGTATAGGGAGTAAATATGATGAATATCTGTTGCCAAGTCTAGGAATTACAAGTTCAAGGTCAACAGGCTGCAAAGGTGGTGATTCATGCCAGTGAAGTGCAGGATACGACATGTATGGTAATCGAAGAGCAGCAGTCATCATTGAAGCGTTGCATTTACAGCACGGTGACCTTAGCACTACCATAACAATATCACTTCCATTGTTTCAAAGCAGTCTTTATCTTTTCGCTTTAAAAAACCCAACTTGTTCTGATTTCTAATAAAATAAAATTTTCTTTGGAATTAATATATTGGTCAATGGATCTGTAAACCAAGGAAAAAAGTCTACAGAATAATATAAATATTGAAAGCCTAGTCTTGATCATATGTTTGCATGAGGTCCCCAAGCCTAGTTCCTCTGTCATGTGACATGCATATAATAGTTCTGATGGTAAAGGGGCGGTGGGTTAGCCAAGTGGTTAAAGCATTAGCTCGTCATGCTGAATTCCCCACATGGGGACAATGTGTAAAGCCCATTTCTGGTGTCCCCCACCGTGATATTGCTGGAATATTGCTAAAAGCGGCGTAAAACCATACTCACTCACTCCACGCTAATTTAATATTACTCTACTGACGCCCAGGATCGGTACCGGTACACTTCTTGGAGTAGGACCCAAGAGCTTGATATTGTTCCTAGTTTCATGCCTGAGCTTAAATTCACTTCATTTCATTTTGTACCACATAAGTGTAATATATTTCATCAAGGTTTTATCAGATTTATGGCAGAGTAAACTAAGTATCGCTTAGATATAACTCGGATACCTCAGGTGAATATCAACATTCTTCTGTCTTTACTGATGAAAACTGAAAGTATTAGTTTGCAAGAGCTGACGGTGGCAGGACGTGTTTGAGACACGTTGACTATTGTATTCAATTTGATCAGAAAGGATGACGTACTTGACGATTAATGTCTCTTACTTTCCAGCTTGGTGCTACTCTTCATATATATAGCACTTGGCAATGTTTAAAACCAGTGGTTCATTCTTCCTACATGGTGTATCAATTTGAAAATATACTGAAAGAAACAAATAAAGGAACACAGGAAAATTCAAGTGTTCCTTTTATAGTTTCCAGTTTTCATCACCAGCTTTGAATAGCGTAGTGGGAGGAAATCTGAGAATAAATAAAGGAAAACTGACATGAAGTGGTGTTCCCTTATTTGATTCCCTCAGTATATGTTGGTTGATATTTGAAAAGCCACATAACTCGGTATCATCAGTTGTTCGCATGTTTTGAACTGAAGGCCTTGTCTTTGTTTTTCTACTGTTGCACGAAAACAATCGCTTGTTGTAATGCTGTGCCGGCTGTTATGTTTTTGTAGTTAAAAGGGTCTAGCATAGAATTAAGGTGGATCTTGATTATGTCATGCTCTTTCCTGTCTGAGAATGACAATGGACAAGTTTTGGTTTGTTTTGTAAATGACTTGACATTTGAAGCTTATGTATGTTTTTAAACAGTGCCATTAAGCCACATCAAGTTAATTATTTGTTTTACTCAAAATTATTTATCAAAGTAAATACAATTGATTTTAGAATATATACTACACATACTTTGATGGGAAATGTCTGTAAACTATGTACTATGTATTCTTGAGTTTGATGTATATCGGTATAACAGTCAAATTTATGTTCAAAATTTTAATAAATGGGTATGTTTAATACTTGTTACAAATTGTAGATTCTTCATACTCTTACAAGTTTTGGCCTTAAAAGTAATTTTACACAAAATAGATAATGATTATATAATTGATTACTGATAACTAGAAACTATCCATCCCTATGAACAGGGATTGGCAACATATGATGAACTTCTTGTGGCTTGATGGAGGTTATATCCCAAAGCTTGTCACAAAAGCAGTTGTTGACAAATAGTATTTCTGATAGAGGTTGAATATGTGTCCTGGGACAAAAAGATGTTAGGGCAACCAACTGCTGGCTGCAGTAAAGAGGGCTGGTCAATTATTAAAGGGTGCTTATCAAAGAGAAAGAAAGTTGTTAGAACTTTGTTTTTAAGGAAACTTTAATATCATGTCCTAAAATTGATATAATCTTGTTATTTAATTATTTGTCTAAAACATAATTAAAATAATGAAATAAATAATAAATAAAGTTTTTTGGGGAACATCATGAAAGGGAACATTTAAGGCGGGTTGTATGTACTTAGTGAGACAATGGACAAGCAATCTGTGGCCATCACCTATAGTAAATGACCAGTCCATTGTTGGTGTCTTGGTTCCTTGGTTTACAGGTCAATATACCAATGTTGTCAACACTGTCCAAATGATAATAATATTTAACTCAACTTCTCATAATGATGATCAGATATGTCTTTGTATTTAAATCTTCACTCAAAATATGAGAATCAGTTTTTGTGTTTCACATACAGATAGAAATATCCTTCAAGTTGACTAGTAGTTGTTAAACGTTTTAACACAAGACAATTTTATTTAACCTATGCTTGTTTGAATAATTCATATTTTTCAAAACCAAAGTGATCTTGAAACATTGATGTGTCAGTGAGCTGCAGGTCTTCACTCAATGGAGGATTTGTGCCATTTAGTGAAATATTCAGTGAAAAGATGTAAGACTTCATGAATTGTCATTTTTCTATTTTTTGAATTTGGAATTGCTGGTAAACCAAGAAATATGTAACAACACCTTGAGATAAGTACGAGTTTGCAATACACAAGCCGATGTATTGTTTCTGTCGTGTTCAAATCTATAGCTGTCTGTGACCCCTGCAGTAGGTGTCATGACTAAACATGTTGTATCTTATTTTAAAGTCTAATTTTCAGTAATGTTATGTATATGGGTACTGCTTGTTGAAATTTATTTTTGGGTCCAGTTTTCTTGAACTTAAAAAAATATTGTCCAAACTTTAGACATTGTTGATGTATTCTTAGTTGACCTTGTATTGCCGCAGAATAAATTTCACATACCAAGAAGTGGTTGGTTTTCTTTTTGTTGGATCCGACTTTTGACAACTGGTTGGAGTTTATGATTGGAAAGTACTTTGACCTTGAATTTGAGTGAGTGAGTATTGCTAAACACTAAACACTGCAATTTTGCAGCTATTCACTGCGAACCTTGAATTTGACCTTCAATACCAATGACATTTTAAGAACATACCATAAAGATACAACCAGGAACCTTGATAGGAAAACTCGAATAGCCAACTGGTGAGCCATTCTGTCCCAGAACCTCAATGGGAAAACCATCAGAGGGTATTGGGGAACTGACCTGGAACCTTGAGGGAGAGACAAGTATCACAGGATACTAGGGATCTATCCTAAACAGGCACCTTGATAGGGAGCCCTGCAGCCAACAGGAGAGCTATCCTGTCCTGGAACCTTGACATAAACACTGACATGGAGTACTGGGGAGCTATCCTTTCCTGGCACCTTGATATGAACACTGACATGGAGTACTGGGGAGCTATTCTGTCCTGGAACCTTGATATGAACACTGACATGGAGTACTGGGGAGCTATCCTGTCCTGGAACCTTGATATAAACACTGACATGGAGTACTGGGGAGCTATCCTGTCCTGGAACCTTGATATAAACACTGACATGGAGTACTGGGGAGCTATTCTGTCCTGGAACCTTGATATAAACACTGACATGGAGTACTGGGGAGCTATCCTGTCCTGGAACCTTGACATAAACACTGACATGGAGTACTGGGGAGCTATTCTGTCCTGGAACCTTGATATAAACACTGACATGGAGTACTGGGGAGCTATTCTGTCCTGGAACCTTGCAATGAACACTGAAATGGAGTACTGGGGAGCTATCCTGTCCTGGAACCTTGATATAAACACTGACATGGAGTACTGGGGAGCTATTCTGTCCTGGAACCTTGCAATGAACACTGAAATGGAGTACTGGGGAGCTATCCTGTCCTGGAACCTTGATATAAACACTGACATGGAGTACTGGGGAGCTATTCTGTCCTGGAACCTTGCAATGAACACTGAAATGGAGTACTGGGGAAATCTCTTGATATGAACACTGACATTGAGTACTGGGAAGAAGAAAAACAAAACATTGGGAACGGGGGAACTAAACACCACCCTTTGCTGTATTCCATGACACTGACATCTATGATCTGGTGGGAATTCCATGTTTGAACTGTACCCCAGTATGCTGTACTTGTCCAAAGAGTGAGTTTAGTTTTACGCCGCACTCAGCAATATGGCGACGGTCAGTAAATAATATAGTATGGACCAGACAATCCAGTGATCAACAGCATGAGCATCGATCTGCTCAATTGGGAACCGATGACATGTCAACCAAGTCAGCGAGCCTGACCACCCGATCCCGTTAGTCGCCTCTTACGACAAGCATTGGTTGCTGAAGGCAACCACATGGATCAGATATTACGGTTCTGTCACATGGTGGATTTTGTCATCTTACCTTGATGATAAGAGTGAGTGAGTTTAGTTTTACGCCACTTATAGCAATATTCCAGCAATATCACGACTGAGGGATACTAGAACTGGGCTTCACACATTGTACATATGTGGGGATTCGAACCCAGGTCTTCGGCGTGACCCCACAGCCCCTTGATGATATCGGACACTGCCCATAATCACATTAAGACTACTAAAGAATGTGGGGTAGCCTAGTGGTTAAAGAGTTTGCTTTTCACGCCGAAGACCCGAGTTTTATTTTCTACATGGATACATTGTGTGAAGCCCATTTTCGTGTCCCTTGCCGTGATATTGCTGGAATGTTTCTATAAGTGGCGTAAAACTAAACTCATGAACACCAAAGGAGTGTCTGCCCAAGACCAGCAGGTTGATGGTTTGACCACCTGCCTCAAACCAAGAGATGTTAAAAGATGGTAGCTGTTCTCACCCTGCCTCGTGCTCAGCATTTGCAGGATAAAACGAATACTGGGCAAGTCATGATTATGAATGTGGGATTTGATGTTTACTCATGGCTACATGGTGTCTCTGTGTGATAGCACTGCAACACTGGCGTGAGTCCTCACTGGTACAAACAGGCAGACAGACAGACAAGTAGACAGACAGACAAGTAGGCAGACATACAAATGCACATGCAATCAAAGAGATAACTTCACTTCACCTTATATTTGGACCGCCTCTGTGGTGTAGTGGTAAGAGCGTCCGCCAGGAGAGCGGAAGGTCGCGGGTTCGATCCCCGGCCGCGTCAAACCCAAAGACGTTAAAATATGGTACTTGTTGGTCCCTGCCTGGCGCTTGGCATTAATGGGTACAACAAGGACTGGTTGGCTCGGAGTCAGTATAATGTGTTTGAGTGGGGTATTCATGTTTCACTGCGGCATGGTATCTCAGTGGGCTAGCACTATAAAACCAGCTTCAGTCTGGGCTAGTACAAGCAGCCGCACACACACATACACACGCATGCACGTCGTCATATGAGCGAAATATTCTCAAGCACGAAGTAAAACCCAATTTCACCTTACTTCATATTTACCATTAAAATGTCCATGTATGCAGACTTGGTCTTGTCTCTATATGATTGAGGCAATGCTGGTGCGACGTAACACCAACTCAACTCAATTATATTTACCAATTTCTTTGAGTGGCATTTTAGAAGTTGGGAAGTACAATATAGAACAAACTTTATCATCCTTTGTCTACTCTCTGGCTTCATCAGCTTTCTGCCTAGCCAATTATGTTAATTATGTTGTTTTCATGTTACATCCAGTATATATACACTTCCCCCTTATTCATGTTCCATTATGCTTGACAACGGTACAAGAATCTGTATCCAAACGTCGCATTCACGAATAAAAAGAAGTTGTTATCCATAAAGTTTGTTCTATATTATATTTACCAAGTGAATCACTGACAACTAGGTTGACCATCAGAGCTACACACAGAGAGATATAGTCATAATTTCACTTCACTTCATATTTGTCAAGTGGATTATAATATTGAACATAAGAGAACAAAAGACCTCTATGAACATAAAATCTTTAATCATTAGGTTTAGTTTCACTGGTGGGTGGATCTGCTGGTTCACGCTTTAACTCTGGAGCAGACGGCATCTCAGTGGGAGCCTGGGGCACCTTACTGTCTCTGAACAAACTGGTGGAAGGAGGGAAAGGGTCATCGCTAGGTTCATATGAAGGTCGTAGTGGTGTACCCGTAGAACTGACAGGTCGACGTGAACCTCCAGGTCCTGGACTTCCTGACATGCCCAGTCGGAAACGTGCTGGACTTGCAGGTGACCTTGACATTCCTCGTCTAGCTTCTTTGATGGCAGCCTTCTCAATCTGCTCATGTCTGATCTTGTTCAGAACATTATGCATACTTGCAACCTTTTTCTGGCTCCGTGGCGTTGTCTTGCTTCCTAATAGACACATATAACTTGTTTATTACAAATGCAGTGTTTTTGTCCACAAGATTAAAGAATGAGTACAACATTACTTTACTGAGCATTTTCCTAACATTATGTCAAGTGCAATATTAACATAAACAAATATTCTCAAGTCTTCCTGGCACCATGTAGGAGATGTATGTTCCACATTTACAAGTTCCCAGACATGGAATACAAAGGTTTCTTCTGAATGGCTCACATATGGCTTCTTTCTGGTGTAGGGATGTGTAACTGATCTTAGTCAGCTTATGGTTATGACTGTTCATAAACCAAGAAGTCTGGACCAAGTATATATAAATCTTGAAACATTTTAAAGTAGTAAATACACATTCCCTAACAACAGACCTGGAGTAGCTGATACACATTCCCTAACAACATACCTGGAGTAGCTGATACACACTCCCTAACAACATACCTGGAGTAGCTGATACACATTCCCTAACAACAGATCTAGAGTAGCTGATACACATTCCCTAACAACATACCTGGAGTAGTAGATACACATTCCCTAACAACATACCTGGAGTAGTAGATACACATTCCCTAACAACATACCTGGAGTAGCTGATACACATTCCCTAACAACATACCTGGAGTAGTAGATACACATTCCCTAACAACATACCTGGAGTAGCTGATACACATTCCCTAACAACATACCTGGAGTAGCTGATACACATTCCCTAACAACAGATCCAGAGTAGCTGATACACATTCCCCAACAATATACCTGGAGTAGTAGATACACTTTCCCTAACAACATACCTGGAGTAGTAGATACACATTCCCTAACAACAGACCCAGAGTAGCTGATACACATTCCCTAACAACATACCTGGAGTAGCTGATACACATTCCCTAACAACAGACCCAGGAGTAGCTGATACACACATTCCCCAACAACATACCTGGAGTAGCTGATACACATTCCCTAACATTGTCAACATACCTGGAGTAGTAGATAGTATCTAAGATACACTTTCCCTTACAACATACCTGGAGTAGTAGATACACATTCCCCAACAACATACCTGGAGTCCTCCTTGGAGTCGGTTTTGCAGATGCTTCTGATCCAAAATCATCAAAGTCAAATTCACTGATCTCAGGAGCTCTGTAAAATGTATCAATTAACTGATTAGTGATATCTAGCAAATAATTGAAAATGAATTGGTGATCAGAATGTTTACCATTCACTCACAAGAACAAAAGGGGTGGTCATCACTCTAAGATCAAGGTTCGATTCTCCACATGGATACAATGTGTAAAGCCCATTTCTGGTGTCCCCACACCGTGATGTTGCTGGATTATTCCTAAAAGCCGTGTAAAACAATACTCACCCATGATATATGTCAGCTTCGCCTAATACTGGATTCGTTGCAGCCATACTAAATCACTGTCCTCTCATTTCTGACTTTTAAAGTTACGACTACAGGGCAGGCCCTATTCTATTGAGCGATCTTTGTGCTATTATGATCATTAGCATATTATATTAAGGGAGGTAAAATCATATTAGCAATAAGATCGCTTTGTGGATCTGGGTTCAAGGTCACTAAACCACAATGCCTACTTTATCTCTTCATCCTTGGAGTCATCGTCACTGTACATATCTTCCTCATCTCCAACATCGTAGTCGGTGCTGCCTTTCTCCGGGGGGACGGCGGTCTTCTCCCAGGACACTTCCAGCGTAGCTCCAACACCTTGTCCTTGTCAAGCTTTTCAAACATAGCCAGGATGTCCTTGGCATCAGGGGTCCATTCAACTGGGGCATCCTTCTGTTCGTCGGTGCTTCCCTCTTCGTCACTTCCTTCAACGAACCAGTCATCATCGGCTGCTGCTGCTGCCGTGATGCCTCCCCCGAAAACCATGACTTGAGTGATTATGAATGACAATTGTCTGCAATCACACTGCTTCTAACGATTCTACATCAGCAAGATCATCTTCACAAGACAGAGTCTTTAATACATAAAACACATTGCACAGTGGGTTCCCACAAGGAATTATGGTCAGGACGATATCAGCTTTTCCCCATTTCAAATCTGAAAAGAGAAACATTTCGTGTCTTCAGTTTTAATCCTGATCATGGTATATCGATGGAAAACACTTAATTATGTCTGCATTCCACTGAGTTAGGGTAACATATACATATTTCCGTTAACTTAAATAATAGGGATGTCACATTACATAAGTTTCATGAATCGATACATATCACAATACCCATGTCACGATTCAATACATATCACGATACCTATTTTCGTGGCATTATTGTGTAAAGTTAGTTACATTTTGAACATTAATATTTCATATTTTATAATTGTTCATGAAAATATCAACATCTTTTTTCTCAGAGATTAAAAAGTTCTAATTTTCCATCTTTGTGCATGAAAAATAATCATTTATAACTGTCATAACATAAAAAACATGATACAATTTCAAAATGTAAACGATACATAAACATATTCAAACCGATACTTCAAAACTAAATATCAGTTTTGAATGTATCGATAATTGTATCTTCTTAGAAAAAGTATTGATGAATCAATGTTCTGTGACATCCTTATTAAATAAGCGAAAGATGTTGTATTTGACTGCATCAAAATGAATTTATCCGTTAAACATGTTAAACACCATGCTCATGTAAACAACATTACCAATGTCGGATCATAGCTTACTGGACGGTACCGGCTGCCCAACAGTTATCATCGTGTAACAGTTGTTGCCAATACATCTGAATGTGACCCCTTCCGTGGTGTAGTGGTTAGAGCATCCGCCCGGAGAGCGGAAGGTCGCGGGTTCGATTCCGGCCGCGTCATACCAAAAGACGTTAAAATATGGGACTTGTTGGTCCCTGCCTGGCGCTCGGCATTTATGGGTACAACAAGGACTGGTCGGCTCGGAGTCAGTATAATGTGTCTGAGTGGGGTATTCATGCTTCACTGCGGCTGGGTATCTCAGTGGGCTAGCACTATAAAACCAGCTTCAGTCTGGGCTAGTACAAGCAGCCGCACATACACACGCATGCACGTCGTCATATGAGCGAAATATTCTCAAGCACGACATTAAACCCAATTCCACCACCACCACATCTGAATGTATAAACAACAGTTCAGCAGCCAGTAGAGCCTATTCATGCTACAACAAAGTAAATTGTGTCATATAGACATTGTATATACTCAGATGAAGGCTTTTGTTTAAGATAAAGTCTTTAATAAGTTAGTGACATGTTGCAAAATTGGTCATGTGATCATGGTGACAATGGAGCCAACAATTTTTGTTCTCAAACATGTTGTTAAGCATCTGAAAACCCATAAGACAATGATAAACAAGGAAATCTGTTGATAATGTTTATAATCAGGATTATCAATGTAAACAAATCAGTGTACAATGGTGAATGTGTTAACATTTATGTCTAGTACATATACTTAGTTTTAAGTGAGTGAGTGAGTGAGTGAGTGAGTTTGATTTTACGCCGCTTTTAGCAATATTCCATAAATATCGTGGCGGGGGACACCAGAAATGGGCTTCACACATTTTGCCCATGTGGGGAATCGAACCCGGGTCTTCGGAGTGACGAGCGAACGCTTTAACCACTAGGCTACCCCACCGCCCCTCTCAGTTTTAAGTAGACACTCGTGTAACCTTGATTCGTGGATGTACGGGAAGTGCGGCGAAAATTATATGTTAAATGTACGATGTCATTTTGTATACTCACTGATTATTTTATTCATTGATTCAGTTATCTGAAAATGCCTAATATTCCACATGTGAGTGAAACGATTGTTAACCACAGCCATTTGCAATCATCACCCATTCGTGTGCACACAAACTGTGACATCACTTTGTTTCGTGGATAACGTAGTGGGTTACAATATATCACTATGTACGACAGCCCACTATGGCGACGAGATGTGAGAAGGTTGGTGGTGTCAGTATCTTTTTTACTTGACATTTTGTAAAAATTAAAATTTGGTATTAGTGGCATTAGTGATCTTGGGCTATTTATCTCACTAATTCTCAGTGCTGGACAATTAGATTTAGTGTACTTACGTGTAATGCAGAGATTCGGAACATTTTGTCAGCGAGGCGTGGCACTGTGTGTACATCAAAAGTACCGCTTTATGACGTCATACGAGACTTATTTACAAGATAGAATGATAATTACTGAGAGCAACGAATCAAGGTTATCAACGAATTTTAGTTACGGTTCTGTATTAATTTTCGGATTCTTGTTTCTCAATCACAGTTGATTTTATCAGGTAGGGGTAACCTACCGATTGGCCTATAATAGGCCAAATGGGATCCGTTCTGCCCATTTTGCTATAGGCCGATTGGCCTATAATTATGATATTTATCAAATAAATTTTAAGTGATGCATTTCCGCATGAGGATATTGACATCATTCAAGTTTTGATGTCCTAAGATTTTCATTCAAACCCTTTTGAGCATTTTCATCACATAATAAAGGAGTTTGGAAATTGCTAATTAAATATAAGTCTAAAACATTTTTGACAATTTTCACTGAAAATTAATGACATAGATAGTTTTTGTTTTCAAAATGAAAATCTGTGCAAATTGTGTTCTTAAATGAAACATCTTTGCCTGAACATGATACACGTTTCCATTTTGTCCAAAAATTATTTTTTTTCAAGCTGAGGAGGTCCATAACTATTCATCTCTATGATCATATAAAACCATTTTATGTGGAAATTGATAGTTTGTGAAATACTATTAATAATGGTCAAATATAGCCCGATCGGCCTATAGCAAAAGAGGCAGAACAGCCTCCCAGATAGCAAAGGTGTGTTGGGCAAATGTTGGTATATGGTTGGTTGGTTGGCCAACAGTCTGACATTGACAACATTGGCCCAACGCTATCTTAATGACTTAAAAGCAACAGTGGCTTTGGACACATTGGTCCAACAGTGGGCCAACATTTGAAAAACTATGCCTATTTTTCCTGATCTTACATTTATTTCATGAAGTTGAGCCAACCAGGGGTGGAAATAACCCATTGCCCGACGTCCGAGTCCAGTGTTTTTTACTGCCGGGCAAGCAAATTTGTATATCATGCTGTACCGGGGTCCAGTTGACTTTCCAATGTTAATAATGTTGTTTATTTAAAAAATCAACAAGAAAACGGCCGGTATAGTGGAAAACTTATCAGGGCAAGTGATTTTACATGTGCCACTGTACCGGAGTACACTAGCAATTTTAAAGTTATTTCCACTCCTGCCAACGTTGGCCCAACATTGTAAAAAAAAAAGAGAGAGCACACAGCCATTTTTAGCCATGTTTTCGTATTAAGATTTTGATGAAAGTTGAAATAATTACACAGACAAAATGAAACAATCTATTTTACTGTTTTTTAACTATGATGTAGTGAATTTTACAGCGTTGTTTTCTCCAAATTAAATACCAAACTTGTCATCATCGATAGCTTTACCTGATATTCAAAGAGCAGATGACACTACATTTCTGGAGGCCTTCAACTGGTAAATATGCATTGTTATTTCTGTGAAGCTGAATTGTGAATATATTGTGAAATAATTGGTTTAAATGATCATTTAGGTTAAAGAAACTGACACATACTGTATTGAAAGGCAATTGATTGAGTAGATAAAAGATTTAATTGACTTTTTTCTTTAGGTAGCCTGTTTTAACCACTTTGATGAATCTCATTAATGATTTTATTTTCAATTATTTAAATTTATTGTGTTTACTTTATTAACATTATGTGTTTGTCAGTTACACTTCTGTTTCCATATACAACTCTCTCTGTTATTCATCTTTACAACCAATAATTGCTAAACATCATCATACCAGATATATGTGTCCCAGTTATAGTAGTTACACGTCATAGCCAACTAAAACATTGTTTGATCGGCATTCTAGAAGTTGGTGAGTCAAAAATGAAACATACAACTTTATGGATGACAACTTAATGTTTATTGTATAGAGCGACATTTCGATGTAGATTCACAAGGAGGGAGTGGGGATGGGGTGGTGGTGGTGGAGTTAAGTTGTAACAACAACCTGATAGGGTGATTTGATAGAGTCTATAGTTTGATTACTTCTTCATATCCCAATGGTATGTAGTATCCTTGGTCTCTATTGATCAAAGGTTTGTGGCGGCTGATTTCGATTGCTTCAAAAAGTTTTCTTTTTTGTGAAGTCCTGATTTTAGGTGAATAAGATAAGATTTCGAATTTGTCAAACCACCTCCCTAAAACTAAGTCTGGCGTCATCTCAACCCTTATCAAACACACTTAGAACATTTGCTCCAGCAGCCATGCCCTAGAACATGTGCTGAACCACCTACAACAAGTCTTCACGAGCCTCAACCAGTAACCTACCAACTCATAGTCTGTTCAATTTCATTTGAGACCAATAAATTGCTCACGAACACAAAATCTAATAATTGCAACAAAACCAAATTTTGCAGTCACATGAAAACGACAGACCAACTCTGACAGCCAGGGCCCCATTTCACAAAGCTCTTGTGAGCCTAAGATCCAGTAACTTTTCTCGTAGCATTCGTACCTTTTATACTGTAACTGTAATAGTCGTAGCGCTACGAGAGTTTTTTGAAACGGGGCACAGGTGCGCGCGTTGCACGTGTGCAATTAAAATTTCACTACACACGCTTGTTGATTACCTGGCTGTTCTACCAGCAAGTGGTCCTCCCTTGTAAGAAATAGCGAAAAGTGACAACAAAATAATGACCATTTCTTTAACAACTTTTTTATTCGGGTGTCCAAAATTATGAGAAAAATCAGAGTTGGTCTGTCGTTTTTATGTGACTGTGCAAAATTTGGTTTTGTTGCAATTAGAGTGGAAGCTGTCTAAACCGGCCCTGGTCGGGACTGAATAAATAATCCGGTTTTGACATTGTGCCGGAATGTAGAGCTGACATGGTTACCTACGACTAGAACTAAACCAGTTTTATCACTCTCATATACATTGTTGTATAACGTGGTTCTCTCACCCATACTGAACTAAGTTTAAATTATCTTTGTTGGCATCCTTGTAGTTTCAACACAGGATTACTGACTCCTTGCCACGAGCCGGATTAGACAGCGCTGATTACTGTATAAACACATATTCGGGCGGCTCATTTCATGCTGAGATCCGGAATTGACAGCTGCCGGATTGCAGAGCTTTTAATGATGATAAATGTACTACCTATGGACGGGACTGAGCTTTTATGCCGATGTTGACAACATGCCGGATTGGATAGCTGCCGGTCTTGACAGCTTCTACTGTATTAGATTTTATGTTAGTGAGCAATTCATCGATCTCAAATGAAATCAAACGGACTATAGTCAAGAAGACCATCTCCACCACCCTCCACACAAACCCAAACTGACCATGCCTGAATCTGCCCCCATCAGAATCACAGTACCCTATATCAGAACCTCCCAGCATAACATAACGTCAAATACTATGTCCTTTTACGATAGATCTCATGTCTAAAATTATGATATCTGACAGTTTCATGAAATTTTTGTGTTTTCTTTTCAGGAGCAGTTCGAAAAAAAACTCACAGCGGCGACTGCCGAAAGACCTAAGACAAGAATATTTTCAAGAAATACAATATTGTTCAAATAACTAGGAAAAAAAGAGAATTAAACCGTTCACTTGATTAACTTGTTGTGTTGTTTATATATGTTTCTGATTGCAAATGTCAGGAAAGAGCTAAATGTTGAAATACAGTTGTGCCAACATAAGGCCAACTAAATCACATCATTGGGCCAAGTATAGGCCATGGGTTAGTACAATTTACAAAGGTTAAGAAACTGCTAAATGTTGCAACACGGTAGTGCCAACACAACGCCAACAAAATCACTACGTTGGGTCAGCTATGGGCCATGGTTTAGTGTGAATTTTCATTCGCTTGCCCAACAATGAGCCAACATGATGGGCCACTGTGGAGCCGATGAGCATATCCAAGTGGGCCCATCGTCAGTTTGACAACCATGGGCCAATCCAACCGGTGATTATGGGCCAACTATTGGCCAACATATCAATGCTATCTGGCTATAATATCCCGTTCGGACTTTTATAGGCCGATCGGTAGGTTTCCCCAACTGTTTATATTGACAATAATCTGAATCTGTTGAGAAAATGTACTTTGGGCATTACCGCGGAGCTGACTATGTTCCTCTTCATACATGTCTCCCCTCATAAAATGGAATGTCTTTCAGTAAGTAGACAATGGACACGAGTCGACATGAACAGAACCAAATCGAAATTGTTAACACCCGTGAAACTCAAGATTCTTTGAGAGCGAGTCTGCTCATGCAAAACACACAGAGAATTTGGAGTAGCAAATGCACTTGTTAGGATTGATTTAAATATAACCTAGTAACTTGTTCTGCAGACACAATCTGTAATCTGTGATTTCACACAAACGAAAACAATAAACATATTCTCTCACCGTTTCAATCGACATTGTTTTCCTCTTTCCCGCAAAATCTCTTCTTTGAAGAGTGTCAACAGGGGCGGCTACTCTGTTTCTTGATATATTTTGAAACACTCGTAAAATATCGTAAACTCGTTGATAGAAATCAACTTACACGTCATCCTCTATAATCTAACGTATACCCTGGAAATTATCGAGGATGCTTACATATAAGACTAATAAGTTGTTGGTTGTTAGGCTCATACAAACTAACCCAGCGTATCCGTGCCTCCAGTGTTTTCTTTAGCAAATGTTGGTCACATATTTGGGCTCAGATCCTTGCCCAGTCCTTGCCGCAATCATGAGCGTTTTGACAAATAATTTTGCTGTGGCATTACAACGTGTATTCACTCGCTGTAGTCAGTCATGGACACTAAACGTAATTATTAACTGAAATTCCTACTGAAAATTATCGATCTATACCGCCTCCGTAGTGTAGTGGCTCGAGAACATGCGCGGAGAGCAGTACTGTAGGTCGGAGGTCGCCCGTCGCGCCATGCTGTACCTAAACCTGTAAAAAAAATGGTAATTGTTATTACCTTGCCTGGCGCTCGGCGTTGAAGGGAATATAAGGTCGACTGGGATTAGTATATTGAGCCTTAGTGGTAGCTTTGTCCTGATGGAAGAGCATATATTCCTTTCTGCCCATTGTCTTGGTCATAATTTCAGCCCGAATTTGCCCCAAACGTGCAGCGCAATACCAGAGACCATATAATAGAGGGTCTATGGTCTCTGGCAATACCAATGTGCTCGTTTATTGCATTGCCTTTAGGAAGATAGGTTATCATGGTGACACCCTCGGCACACATGACCGGTGACCTTGTCATTCGCAGATCGGTCATCACAATTTCGAGACGTCTCGGAACCATTTCTGGCATTGAGACGTCATGCCTGTCAGTTATAATTACGAGACATCATGCCTGTCAGCTTTACGATGCCTGGTGTGGTGGAAATGTCACCCTTCTCCAGTGTCTATGCTCTATATCATCACTGTTGGTGCTCATTCCCTTTTCCGCCAAAGGTGTGTGTGTGTGTGTGTCTCTCTCTCTCTCTCTCTCTCTCTCTCTCTCTCTCTCTCTCTCTCTCTCTCTCTCTCTCTCTCTCTCTCTCTCTCTCTCTCTCTCTCTCTCTCTCTCTCTCTCTCTCTCTCTCTCTCTCTCTGTGTGTGTGTGTGTGTGAGAGAGAGTTTCGATTGCCCACTTGTGTACAATGTGTAAAACCCATTTCTGGTGTCCCCACCGTGATATTGCTTAAATAATAATGAAAGCGGCGTAAAACTAACCTCACTCACTCTGATAACTGTACGTTACCGAGGTGTGTAAGTTTCCCAAACACTATGATCACAGACATGATTCTTATTGACGGAGAAACTATTGGGTCAATTAAATCAATGTCCAAATAACAGTTTCTTCAGACCTTATCAGCCAGCCTCCGTACTTCGTCCCCAGATGATAATCGATTTCAATGTATGCTCTATACACAGTAGCATGCTGTGCAGTTCTAACATATCAGGTCGTCATGAATGAGTGAGTGAGTTTAGTTTTACGCCGCACTCAGCAGTATTCCAGCTAAATGGCGGCGGTCTGTAAATAATCGATTCTGGATCAGACAATCCAGTGATCAACAGCATGAGCAGCTATCTACGCAATTGGGAACCGATGACACGTGTCAACCAAGTCAGCGAGCCTCTTACCATAAACATGGTTTGTTGAAGATCAATTCTAACCTGGATCTACACGGATCATGAATGAGTGAACGTGTTAAACGGTAAACCTTAGTAGGAATCCGATGCCATTCATATGTCATTAAAGATAAGCCCTGCGTGGTGAGTAAGTGGGTAAGACTTATCGCCGCTTTTAGCAATATTCCAGCAATATCACGGCAGTGGACACTAGATATGGGCTTCACACATTGTACCCATGTGGGGAATCGAACCCGGGTTTTCGGCGTACCGATCGAACGCTGTAACCACTAGCCTCCCCCACCGCCCTCCCCTGAATGGTGACATATGAGTCACACATTACAAAATTGTACAGTATTGTAGTTTGTTTACGATTATATATATATAATCACCTCCATGGCACATTTGTAACCACAATAGCGATGACGCACAGGAGCTATATTTTTTCCTAATTCATGATAGGTAAAGACAAATATTACATATTTTGTTTAAGCTGCAATGCCAGATGGACCCAGCAAAATCATAAACTTTAGATTAATATTCCGAAGTGAGAATTACAACACTGATGAGAATAACGCCACAGGTTTTGTTTCCTGAAGCTGAGCTTCCGTCTGAGCCCGGGGGCTGACACAGATGTGGACTGTCCTGACGTGGTCTGTCCTGAAGTGACTCAGGGGCAACGGCAGCCGCCACAGACGCAGCACCTCCTACGTCATCACCGGTACCGATGTTATCGTAGGTGTAATGGCCTCAACTAACATATCATTACGCTGACCCGTGTCAGTCAAGGTGCAATTTGAGTCAACCAGTGTCAGTCAAGGTGCAATTTTGAGTCAACCAGTGTCAATCAAGGATAACTTGAATTAACCAGTGTCAATCAAATTTAACTTGAGTTAACCAGTGTCAGTCAAGGATAACTTGAGTAAACCAGTGTCCACCAACTTGAGTTAACCAGTGTCAGTCAAGGATAACTTAAGTTAACCAGTGTCCACCAACTTGAGTTAACCAGTGTCCACCAACTTGAGTTAACCAGTGTCAATCAAAGGTAGCTTGAGTTAACCAGTGTCAATCAAATTTAACTTGAGTTAACCAGTGTCAGTCAAGGATAACTTGAGTTAACCAGTGTCCACCAACTTGAGTTAACCAGTGTCAGTCAAGGATAACTTGAGTTAACCAGTGTCCACCAACTTGATGTAACCTTTGTCAGTCAAGGATAACTTGAGTTAACCAGTGTCCACCAACTTGAGTTAACCAGTGTCCACCAACTTGAGTTAACCAGTGTCAGCCAAGGATTACATGGGCCAACCACCTTCAACCAAGGTATCTTGAGTCAACCAGTCTCAATCAAAGGTAACTTCAGTTAACCAGTTTCAGTCAAGGATAACTTGAGTCAACCCGTTTCAATAAAGGAAAACTTGAGTTAACCAGTGTCAGCCAAGGTTAATTTGAGTTAACCAATTTCAACCAAGGTTAATGTAAGTGAGTACTCGAAACAAACTGCATAAATTACAACCTCGTGCCTTTTACGAACACACGGTGTCATCACTGATAGTGATTTAATAATACACGTTGGAGATAAAGTCAGAATCGGGCAGTTTAGTCCGCTTTAAGACGGAAAAGGTGTCGCTGCTTTCATTATTTCAACCCTCAACGATATTTATTTGCCTTTAAAAGTAACTTTCCGCAATTTTCATCTAATCCTAAATTCGTTTACAGGCTAAGAGTAGTACAGTTGTCTGGCTGACTAGGATCTACTGCTGGAATGCTAGTGCACCCTTATCTAGCTGAAGCCAGTATTGTCCAGCTGTCTATATACCCATAGGGCTCTTGTAGTTTTTAACTCAGTTGCACTTCCACCCAAGCAATGACGTGGGTAGTGGCTCTGTGTCTGGGGCTGTTGTTGCCCCTGGGACACTCCAAGACAGTCCACATCTATGTCAGCCCCAAGGGATCAGACGGGAACTCGGGGTAAGAGCTTGGTTCTGGAGGGATGATTATCTGCTAAATGTTGTTCGAAATGCCGAACTATACCATTAAAAAAAAGTAGGGGATATCGGATTTACAAGATTCATAAAATGCAAATGATGAAGCCAAGGAGGAAACAGATGATGAAGAGAAATTAAGGGAAAATGTCACAATTTATTCCATCCATTTGGAAATGTTTCATCTGTATGGATGTATAATACTATTTCTCATATGCATTGGCATTGGCTAGTGGTATGCTCGCAAAATGGAATATCCCCTACTTTTATTTGAATGGTATTATATTGAATGATGAACACCGTGGTCACAAGAAATGAACAAGGTCAATTGATACACTTTACAACGTTGTACACTATGCACACACTATCCCAAATAAGCTTAACTAAAACCTTTATTCCGTCGTTCATGGAACATTTGTTACGTGGCTAGCATAGCGAGTGAATGAGTTAAGTGTTTACGCCGCTGTTTACGAAAAAAAATTGCTACCTATTACAATGAACAGAGGTGTTATCACATGTATCCCCAAACCGGTTAAACCTAATAAAAATAGGAAATACCTTAAAAACTGGAGACCTATTTCTCTCCTGAACTCGGTGTATAAAATAATCAGTACATGTTTAACTAACAGAATAAAGAAAACTCTTCCTCATCTTATCCACACCAAACCAAACAGGTTTCATGCCAGGTAGATGTATCAGTGGCAACATTAGGTTGCTATATGATATAATGTTTGAACTTAAGGAGATTAATAAACGCGGAATGTTACTCCCCATAGACTTTGAAAAAGCCTTTGATACTGTCTCTAAAGACTTGTATTATGCTGGTTTTGGATCAAACTTTAGAAAATGGATCTCAGTCTTATCCAAAAATTCTAGCTCTTATATTGTACAAAATGGACACATGTCTTCATCTTTTATAAATGAACAAGGCTGTAGACAAGGTGACCCACTATCACCCTATTTATTTTTATTTGTAGCTGAAATTCTAGGTAATATGATCCGACAAAATAAAGACATCAAAGGTATATTACTAAGTGACCAAGAGTATAACCTAGGCCAATATGCTGATGATACTCAAGTTTTTCTTGATGGCTCCAAGGCTAGTCTGAAGGCAGCTATGGAAACAATGAATAAATTTTATCAAATGTCTGGACTCAAAATGAACATTAAAAAGACTAAAACTATCTGGATTGGTTCTATGGCAGGTAACAGGTTAAAGTTATGTGAAAACCTTGACCTTGATTGGCACGCTGGCAACTTTGAAATCCTTGGCATTACACTAAATCCAAATTTGCAAGACCTCTGGGTGATAAATACAAAAAAGCGAATGGAAACAATAAATAGAATCTTGGCTTCATGGAAGCATAGATCATCAACTCTAATTGGAAAAATAACTGTGATTAAGACTTTAGCCCTCTCTACCTTAGTACATATTTTCTCTTCTCTTCTGAATCCCACCCCCCCCCAAAAAAAAACAACAACAACATTTATTAAGGACTTAAACAGAACTTTTTCAAGTTTTTATGGAATGGGAAACCAGATAAGATAAAAAGAACCTGTATAGGATATATGAAGAAGGCGGTCTCAGAATGATTGATATTAATGCATTTATTCAAGCCTTGAGGTTATCACATTTAAGAAGATGTATTCAAAGTCCTAATTTCAAGAACCCAAGTTACTTTCCTATAGATGAAATATTCACAATAGGTGCCAATGTTGATACTCATATTCACTGTATGAAGCCTTATTGGCAAAGTGTTTTGAAGGCTTGGGCAAACTATGTAAGACTAGAAAAAGAAATTTCTCCTAATATTAACGATATTGTGTCCCAACCCCTATTGCTCAATCATCATATTAAATATATAACCTTTCTGATCAAACAATGGTATAGTAAAGGAATTATTTTGTAAAAGACATATGTAGCGACAGCGGTCTAATGACTTTCGCTGAACTGAAGAATGGTTTTGATATTAGCGGCATGTTTTTAAATTATCATAAATTACTATGCTGCATTCCTCCTAATTGTAAAAATTGTATCAATGACCAAACATGTATCAATAATTCAAATGTGGTGATAAGTACTAAGCTAACAGACTTTCTCAAACCTGGTAAGGGTTCTAGATTTTTCTATGATAACATTATTGCTTGTGACGAGTTTCCACCTATGTGTAACAAATGGGTTGAAAACTTCAATGTGGTTTTTCCTCCCTTGAAGATATATTTCGTCATTATAGGTATTGCACCAAAGATGTAAAACTACTAGAATTCCAATTTAAATTCTTACATCACATAATCTACACCAAAAAGGAACTAAAACAGATAAAACTAGTGAACGAGGATATTTGCTCCTTTTGTAAAACTAATAGTGAAAGCTTATCACATGTTTTTCTAGAATGTGAGCATGTCAAAGAATTCTGCAGTGGTTGAGTGTGGAATTCTACTTGAACTCTTTTCTCAATGAAGAAATAAATGTGGCCGCCTGTGCTATTCATTTTTGTTTCCCAGCCAAATTTAAGTTTATTAACCACTTTCTCTTGTTATGTAAAAGACATGTTTTCTTAAGTAGTCTTAAAAGTACAACCATTTCAGTTGAAACAGTAATAAAAACTTTCAAACAGATATATATATACTTTATTGAAAATATTTTCGGTGTTCGGTGTGACGAGCTACCACTAGGCTACCCACCTGGGCAGCATACAGGATAGCTACATCTCTGTCTTTAGAGGTGCATGTCAATTTGTCAAAACTGAGAGTAATTACTGTCTGATGTTTACTGAGTAAACATGTGAGATCAACGATGACTTTCTCAACGATAGCATTTCTTCTATTCACACAGTGAAACGTTACCAATAATTTACAATATCGATCCGGTTTCAAATGTGGATTTAAGATTTAGAGTAATAGATTTAAACTGCAGCTTTAAGAAGTTATGTATAATTAGGGGCCTTGGTTTGGACAGGGTATATATACGGATGTTAAAAACACAATTTACTGCTGTTTCCGGAGACTGCATACAAATCATGTGCTTACACCAATCAATCAATCAATCATTCATTCATTCATTCAATCAATCAATCAATCAATACATGTGCTTACATTATCACCATTGTATTACTGTTCATACAAGACTGATATAGTTACACCTTTGTACTGGATGCTGAATATGTAAATGGTTGGATTCCAGGACAAAGTGTCAGAAAACCACCAAAGTTCTTCGGGTTTAAACGTTCACTTTAGCCGAGGTGTGTTTGTTCGTTGTCTGATAAGATAAGGTATCCAAATACTGGAACAGAACCAAAATACTTGGAACGTGGGATGACTTACATCTTGAATTGTTATGATGCCATTTCAAACAGCGAGTAACATGGACCGTTCATCCTTCCCAGGTTGGATGTCTCCCATCCGGTCGCCACCCTGGACAAGGCCAGACAGTTACTGGACAGCAGTGGCATCAAGGGCAACAGTGAGTAGGTTCTGCAGCTCACCTTTCGGAATGTTTGTTTCAAAGTTTTGCATGAATAAACTAATTTACCTTATTGACAAGTTGTAAAATTTTTTTTTTTAATGAAATCTGAAATATAAGAGAATGACACAAATTCATTCAATAATATATTTGATTTTAATGTTTTCTTGCTTACTTCCGCTGTCAGCGGTGTACGTGGAGCTGATGGGAGGCTACCACAACCTGCACTCCACCCTACACTTCACCCACGCCTACACCCAGCCGGTCACCTTCAGAGCTTATAAGGACCAGGAGGTCCACGTGGTAAGTGGGGACACACGAGGTGACTGGGGAGGTCCACGTGGTGAGTGGGGAGGTCCACGTGATGAGTGGGGACACACGAGGTGACTGGGGAGGTCCACGTGGTGAGTGGGGACACACGAGGTGACTGGGGAGGTCCACGAGGTTACAGGGGAGGTCCACGTGGTGAGTGGGGACACACGAGGTGACTGGGGAGGTCCACGTGGTGAGTGGGGAGGTCCACGTGGTGAGTGGGGAGGTCCACGTGGTGAGTGGGGACACACGAGGTGACTGGGGAGGTCCACTTGGTGAGTGGGGAGGTCCACGTGGTGAGTGGGGACACACGAGGTGACAGGGGAGGTCCACGTGGTGGGTGGGGACACGCGAGGTGAGGATGACTGGGGAGGTCCACGTGGTGTGTGGGGACGCACGAGATGACTGGGGAGGTCCACGTGGTGAGTGGGGAGGTCCACGTGGTGAGTGGGAGGTCCACGTGGTGAGTGGGGACACACGAGGTGACTGGGGAGGTCCACTTGGTGAGTGGGGAGGTCCACGTGGTGAGTGGGGACACACGAGGTGACAGGGGAGGTCCACGTGGTATGGTGGGGACACGCGAGATGACTGGGGAGGTCCACGTGGTGTGTGGGGACGCACGAGATGACTGGGGAGGTCCACGTGGTGAGTGGGGATACACGAGGTGAGTGGGGAGGTCCACTTGGCGAGTGGGGACACACGAGATGACTGGGAAGGTCCACGTGGTGAGTGGTGAGGTCCACGTGGGGAGTGGAGAAGTCCACGAGGTAAATAGGGAGGTCCACCTGTGGGGAGGTCCACGTGGTGAGTGGGGAGGTCCACATGGTGACTGGAGAGGTCCACGTGGTGAATAGGGAGGTCCACCTGTGGTGGGTCCACCATGTGGTGAGGGGAGGAGGTCCATCTGGTGAGTGTAAAACATGTGAGAGAGGTCCACGTGGTGAATGGGCAGGTCCACGTGGTGAGTGGATAGGTCCACGTGGTGAGTGTGGAGGTCCACGTTGTGAGTGGGAAGGTCCACGTTGTGAGTGGGGAGGACCACGTGGTGAGTGGGGAGGTCCACGTGGTGAGTAGGGAGGTCCACGTGGTGAGTGGAGAGGTCCACGTGGTGAGTGTGAACACATGTGAGTGGAGAGGTCCACGTGGTGAGTGTGAACACACGTGGTGAGTGGGGAGGTCCACGTGGTGAGATGAACTTTGTGAGCGGAGATGTTTGAGAAATGACTACCTCAGTACTCTACTACTCCAAACAGTTCATACCCTGTATCTTCAGTGGGAAGGTATCTTCATTTAAGTGGAACTTAAAATTTAACCGTTTTGTTCATGACGAAATGCAATAAAATAATTTCAAGCTTTTGTAAAATTTTGTATAACAATATTCTTCTATTATGTTATTACCAGACAGGAGGCAAGCAGATCCCCGCAAACCTGTTCACCCACGTGACAGACAGCAGTGTGCTGAACGTACTACCACCAAGTTCAAGATCAAAGGTTGTACCAACATGCTCTCGTTTTTGAGTGAATGAGTGAATATAGTTTTACGCCGCTTTTAGCAATAATCCAGCAATATCACTTCGGGGGATACCAGAAATTGACTTTAAACTTGTCGCTTTTGAATAATTATTGTATATGTTTGATCACGATTGCATATTGAACACATTTTACTGATACAAGACTGACTGACTGAGTTTAGTTTTACGCCGCTTTTAGCAATATTCCAGCAACATCACGGCTGGGGACACCAGAAATGGGCTTAACACATTGTGTCCATGTGGGGAATTCGAACCCGGGTCTTCGACGTGACGAGCCAACGCTTTAACCACTAGGCTACCCCACCGCCCCTTACTGATACAAGAACACATTAACTATCGTGAACTCTACTCTAGTATTGAAACACCTCGTTGATGTCAAATGTAGCAAACATTGAGATGGAGATAAAAGGTTGAAATCACGTTGGAAAGTAGGTTTAAACATCTGTCAATCTTGCGCTCACTATATGCAATGGAAGCCCAGAAATGTCAGCTCAGAAGATGCAGCATGCAGGAGTATGGGAGTCTGTTCCTGCGTTGTAGGTGTTGCAGCTACACCTCCCTAGTGCCGGCGTCACAGATTACGGCACGATGTCTAAGTTCGGCTTCTACGTGTCCAGGACGTCATGGTTGGAGATCTTCATCAACGGGCTACCAGCTAGACTGGCCCAGTACCCCAATGAGGTAGGAAAGCAGGGCCAGACAATCCAGTGTTTGACATCATCAGCGGCGTTGATCTAACTGGGATACGATGAAATGCATCAATCAAGTTAGCAAACCCGACCATCTGATCCCGTTAGTCGTCTCTTAGTCGTTAGTCGTCTGCGTTGATGAATCCTTAGAACTATTTGTTTGTTTGTTGTTTAACGCCGCACTCAGCAATATTTTAGCTATATGACGGCGGTCTGTATATAATCGCATCTAGACAAGGCAATCCAGTGAGTGATATCAGGAGCATCAATCTACGCAATTACGATGACATGTGTCAACCAAGTCAGCGAGTCTGACCACCCCGATCCCGGGTAACTGAAGATCAATTCTAACCTTGGTCTTCATGGGTAAAGACCTTTACAATGTGCCTTTGGAAGCAGTGTGTACTAATTTGTCGAGGTAACATGCTAGGATTCTCAGGGAACTGTTTCCGCTTCCGTCCTTTTCATATCTGTGAGACGTTGTCAGTCAGTTCAATATACCGATTCACTTTTACGCTGATGGCGTATCTACACTCCTCTGGTAGCCACAGCTTCCTGCTGAGAGGACAGGGAGACAGGCATCTCCGCTCTGAGAGTAACTCGTTGAAACCGGATAATGCTTTAGACACAGAGCATTAACACTTCCAGTTGCCCTCCGAATAGCCTCAATTAAAACGCTAGTGTACATAGAAGTGTGTGTTGTTAGCTTTTTGAGCATGCAGTGTTGCCTGGCATTTTATTGCACATTATACACAAATCTTATTATTGCAGAAATTCTTGAATCTGGTCAGTGTACCTGGCGGGAGACGTAGCAGGGTGTTCACCTACAACTCGAAAGAAGACGCCAGATGGGTGAACGAGAAAGAGCCATGGGCTTACGGATTCTGGTAACAGTGAACATGACTTTCACAACCTCAAAATACTTTTTACTGAAAACTATAACAATGTGTTTTGAACTCATGAGTACTTTTAAAAAAGAAAACTAACATGGGTTTATCAGTTTATTAACATAATGAATATGACTGATAGAAGCAGAACAATGTGGCTAAACATATGCCATAGGAGACGGGGCGGTGGGGTGGACTAGTGGTTAAAGCGTTGGCTCGTCATGCCGAAGACCCGGGTTCGATTCACCACATGGGTACAATGTTTGAAGCCCATTTGTGGTGTCCCCTGCCGTGATATTGCTGGAATATTGCTAAAAGCGACGTAAAACTAAACTCACTGACTACACAGGAGACAATACGAGAGACTAAAATGTCAGAATCTTGTGTTTCCGCCAAGTGTGGAGGCAATGATATCCTCAAGGACGCGTTGAGGAAGGTTTTGCAACTCTTGCTGAACTGCAACAAGCAGTGCTGTGGTTCCAAAGCATTTCACAGATGCTCCCAGGGACAATGCAATCGGGGACAAATCAAGTCCATGGTAACATATGGAAGGATGGTCTAAGAATGTTCAATGCTGTCTGTGCAGGTATTTTAGCTGGGCGGACGATGGTGTAGGGATCAGCAACATTGACATCAACAAACACCAGATCACCCTGGCAAACGACACCAACTATGGCCTTAGAATAGGTTAGTAGAGCTAAGTACCATCTGTATTTGTTTGTATGGAAGTTGTTTATTTGTCTCCACGGGATGCAATTGATACGCTCATTGACTCGGGTCGGAAATATGCTTGTTAATGGTATACATGTAAAAGTAAATGTTGTTGGACATTTTTCTCTCGATGAAGTTGAATATCCTTTTAATCCCATTTTAGTAGAATAGTGGTGGATGTCAGCAACTCGGAAGATAACACGTTCATATGGTGTCCAAAAGTCACTGCAAAATTTTGAAGTAAATTATACATTGAGCAGGTAGATTACTTTGAAATTTCATAATGAGCCCTATTTATTGCAGTTATATGGTATTTGACCCACCAATACGAGATCCGTAAATAGTATGGCGATTCACATTTGTTCCGTTGTGTCCAGGTCATTACAACCCGGCTCATCTCGCCTATGCTGACAATCAGGGTGGCTACTTCCGGGTTATCAACATGCTATCTGAGCTGGATCAGCCGGTGAGAGGAACTCCCTCCCTCCTCTCCCCACTATTTTCTCCTTTCCCTCCCTTTTCTTCCGTCTCCTCCTCTACCCATTCTCTCCTTTCCCTTCTCATCCAGTACTTCTTTCTTCTTCACTAACGGGATCGGATGGTCAGGCTCGCTGACATGGTTGACACATGTCAAAGGTTCCCAATTGCGCAGATCGATGCTCATGCTGTTCAGACTCGATTATTTACAGACCGCCGCCATATAGCTGGGATATTGCTGAGTGCGGCGTAAAACTAAACTCACTCACTAACTTCTTTCTTCTCTCTCTCATTAATTTAGGCCGATTCATCTCCTCTCTACCATCTTCTTCCTTTCGTTTTCTTCACCTTATCTTTCACCACCCTTTTGCCTTTCTCCTCCTTCACCTGTTCTTTCTTCTCCATCAAATCCCTCCAAATGCCTAAATTTCACACTGCTTACGTACCTAAAATCTTAAGGAAATGATGCCATATGATGCGATAGATTAACGTTTCTATTATCACTGGTCGTTTGGATGCAATTGTCGCTGCATCACTTCCATGTTTTCCCGATACAAAAAATACTTTTTGCAGCTACCAAGTGAATATCCTCAATCGATTTCTACTGTCATGTCGCCGTTATGCCCTTCTCTATCTTCCTCTTCATCTCCCTTCTGCCCTTTTCCCCTCCCGTTCACTACCTCCGCATCTTGTTAATTTTTCCTCTGTTCCTTTTCTCACTTCCCCCTGCTTCTTTCTTTCCTCCCTCGACTTCCTGTTCTACGTCTTTCTCCTGTCCTTCACGCCCCCTTCTTCTTATCCTCGCCTGTCCCCCTTCTCCTTCGCCTGTCCCTTCTTCTCCATCTCCGGCTGCTTGCCCATATCTCGAATACATCCATGGAGACCCTGTACATATCCCTTCCAAAACCTGCGGAAATGAGGGGCTGTTCCAGACGATGGCTATTATTTCCCATCATGTTTCACCTGCCAGTTTGGAGGCTGTTCACTCTGCAGCACCAAGTGATTTTCCCCAATCCATATTATTACTACTGTTTTGTCCTCAGTTAATATCCCGCGTTACCTTCTCTACAGGGAGAGTACTATCTAGACCGATCCAGCGGCAACCTATACATCTGGCCCAACACGCAGACGGGCACCTTGTCCTCCTCTGACGTCATCACGGTGTCTCTGATCAACGACTGCATCAGGTACTTGTCTTTGTCTCACGCCACAATCGTTAACTCGTAAGTATAAGTGATAGACAACGGAATCCTTCAGCAGACCTGGCGTGTCCCCACCTTCATTGGATGCCAACAGCTCCCTGTCAACACGCCAGACAGTCTTCTTCAAGAGCATATGAATGACACCTCGTCAAAAAGCTATGAAGTGAGGTGGCAAATGCCGTATATTTTGAAGGTATACTTCGGTAAGCATCTTTGCTGGGTTGTAAACTGGTTTTTACTGTACATCACAGTAAGTAATCATGTCCGTAGACCAATGTAATACCTTGCCTTATTGTTCCAATGAAAATATCATTTATAGCTTTACTTTCAAAGTAATGATGTCCTTTGCACACACCAGTAATGTAGTAAATTTGTTGATGAAACTTTGAATTGGTTGAAAGGAAACGTTTTTGTCACTTTAAGCATCTATCTTCAGATTAGACTTTTGCCAAGATGCAAGATGCATGATGCATGATGCATGATTTCCTTAACGATATTTTGATTCATTATATTTGTATTTATCTGGCAGCTTGGACCGAGGAGTGAGTAACCTCAATTTTGAGGGTTTCACTTTGGAGGCGTGTCGCAAAGCTGGTATTACTGGAGCAGCTGTTCACGACATCAACATTCAAAACTTGGAAATTAGGAATTTGGGTTGGTTCTTAAAACTATTTATGTTGTGTGAAGAAAATCACTTTCTGGAGGGGATCATAATCATAAGATCAACATATTTCCTGCAAAGGCATTGCTGATATGTTTAGCTTATAGTGGCATACACCTATGGTATGAGTTTCAGTGTTTAAGGTAAGGGTATTTTATTGGTAATACTTCCTTGAAGATCTCCATGATGACACCGTCCGAACTTAGCATCTTTTTAAAAATGATTTATAATCTTTTATTTGTGTCACTTTTCACCTTTATTCTCAGGTGCTTATGGCGTTAGCCTCAGCGACAGCAACAACGTCACCGTATCCCGCTGCGACATCCACTACACTAATGGTGGTGTCAACTTGACGGGTAACGATGCAGTTTACATACTTGGATTTCCTATTGTTTAAGCATACGGTTTGTTATAACTCACGTCGACATCATCGCTGTGATCCCAGGCTATCAACCCTTCGATTGACGTGTATCCGTCCATAACAACTCACCTGTAAACAGTGTGTGAAAATATAATTTCATAATCATTCCATCGGTTCCCAATTGCGCAGATCGATGCTCATGCTGTTGATCACTGGATTGTCTGGTCCAGACTCGATTATTTACAGACCGCCGCCATATAGCTGGAATATTGCTGAGTGCGGCGTAAAACTAAACTCACTCACTCACTCATGATCATTCTGACAATGGGATTGGCTGGACTTACTAACCAACATAATATTTCATTAGCAAATGTTTGTTTTATCGAGTTAATCCTTGTGCATAGCAGGCAACAAATCAATTAACAATTAGTTAGCCAAATCAAACAACAGTTCATTAGCCAGTCAGGTTAGGACGAGGAGGTATCCTCCCATTACGCAGACAGGCAATTCGCAGACAGCCGAACATTTACGGTTCAATGAACAGATTAGCTACTACCTGTTACCTTCACATTATAATGTAATAATCCAAATAAATACACAATAAAAAAAGACTGAAGCTAAAGGACATTAACATCGGCGTTCATCCTGGTGGTCTTTGATTATCATTTATTTTTATCACAACCATTTAAAGATGTCTAATTTGATCGTTTCATTATTTTTGTAAACTGGCAGGTGGAGACCGGAAGACTTTAACACCATCTGGCAACATTGTTGAGGACAACCACATCTGGAAGTTTGGACGTGTTGGGGGCGTGGGTTACAATGCTATATTTTTCGATGGTGCCGGCAACATCGCCCGTCACAACCACATGCACGACGGCCAATACACCGGGATGTGGTTGGCGGTATGCTGAATAATCTATACTCATCAGTTTACAAATGATATATAATGCCTCGTAGTTTATTACTTTAAAACTCGCTTTATTTTGGACTTACCAAAGAAGATCATCTCACTGAGTCATTATGTGTTGTTGGTTGGTTGGTTGTTTAACGCCGAACACAGCAATATTCCAGCTATATGGCGGCGGTCTGTAAATACTTGAGTCTGGACCAGACAATCCAGTGACCAGCAGCATGAGCATCGATCTACGCAATTGGGATACGATGACATGTTCAACGTGTCAGCGAGCCTGACCACCCGATCCTGTTAGTCGCCTCTTACGACAAGAATGGGTTGCTGAGGACCATCTAACCAGGATCTTCACGGGTCTCTCATTATGTGCAAGTACAAAGTTGCTTTCATGCCTCTTGAATAGTTTTACATTTATATTACGGCGATCCAGGGTTGTGGAGCTGAACCTTGAAACAAAGTCAGTATGGCTGATTCGAACAAACAAACATATATTCCTGGTGGGCTAAAGAAACTCTTCTCAGAAATTGCAGCGCTGTAGAGAAGTGTGACAATTACTTTCATCGATTCGCATCATCATCCATAAACTTCATTTCTCTGTAATCCGAGAATACACTGGCGCTTGTGAACGTAGTTTATTCCAACCCGCGATGCCCTTCAAAGGCATTAATTAGTGAAAAATATAATGAATATATTCTATATATGTTTGGTTGGGATCATCATCATCATCATCATCATCACCATCACCATCATCATCATCACCACTATCATCATCATCATCATCACCACTATCATCATCATCATCATCACCACTATCATCATCATCATCACCACCACCACTTTCATCATCATCACCACCACCACTATCATCATCATCATCATCATCACCACCACTATCACCACCACTATCATCATCATCATCATCATCCACCACCATCTATAAACTACGACCTCTATCATCCGTGAATGCATATGGCGGTTATGAATGTAACGTATTAAAACCCGTGAAGTGTAGACTGAGGTTTCAAAGATATTATATGCTGGACTAAGGTAAGTGGTGCATGGTAGGGATCATCCAACTGACATCATATCGGCGACAAAATGCATGGCTTTTGATATAATCTCTCATTGGTGAGTCAAACTACACATTGCAAACACATAGAGGACATAATTGTTCCTTGTTTCACGTAGCCACCAAATTCTGAACATGGGTGGGTCGGTCTGGGAATACAAAAAAAGACAACATTATCTGTATAATGTTCTTCTTGATTCTCATTTATTGTAATTCTTATTACAATTTCTCGCATTTTTTGGACTTGTGGCAGCGACTGATCAAAGATAAACACTTTA
Organism: Haliotis rubra; assembly: GCF_003918875.1. Taxonomy (NCBI): domain Eukaryota; kingdom Metazoa; phylum Mollusca; class Gastropoda; order Lepetellida; family Haliotidae; genus Haliotis; species Haliotis rubra. The sequence goes on along the minus strand of NW_025767449.1, from coordinate 234,806 downwards.
TATGACGAGGCGGTACGTTTTAGGTTTGAATCGGCGGTGTTGGAAATAATAAGAAGAAGATTTTGGGGGTGTCGCCAACATAATTAGAAAGGTCGATCGGGCGATGAGAAACACAGAAACTTAATATGCTGCCCTGAGTCCAAACACATGTTTTTGACAGGGTAACGACAACATCGTTGAGTACAACCACATCCACCATATGTGTGTGAACAGCACCGACTGCGGCGGGATCATTGCTGGAAGAGACTGGTCTGGAGTGAGTAGAACCGAAAATCTATTTATAGCTACAAAACATCAGCTGTTAATTCCCAAAGTGACGAGATAAACTTCATGGGTTTTGAAATGTGAGGTTTTCTGAGTACAGTATATTTACCTTGAATTGAAATTTTATCTATATGTAACCATAACGACAAAAACGCTTTGACAATGGTATTCTTTTGGAATGCATAATTCCACGTAGGTGAATAGGTCAACTGTCTTGGTATCTTCCGAAAAGTCAATCAAATTCAAGTTTAATTTACCAATTCGTTTAAAGCAATTGCTGCAAATACCTAGTTTTTGCCCAAAGAAGTGACATTTCAGATTTAATTTACCGATACTTTCAACTGGTTTTAAGTAATTGCTGCAAACTGGCTAATTTGTCCAAAACGAAGTGGTTATATGGCCATCTAAGGTACATGTGCAACCTTATCGCAATGTTTAGCTAACATTGTCTTGACTCAACTAAGTCGTTTCTTGGAAACAAATTTAGAATAAGGACGATGTCTCCTATTTTGTGGTGACAGTTCGTAAATATGGTGATAAAATCGCTGAAACTAATGAATGTCTAAGAACATTTTCTTAAATAACAACAGTTTATTTATTTTGAAGTTGAACATATGGTCCGAATGAACAATATCCCCAGTTACAATAACACTATTCATTACAACTATCCACATAGCGGTGGGGTAGCCAAGTGGTTAAAGCGTTCGCTCGTCACGCCGAAGGCCCGGGTTCGATTCCCCACATGGGTGCAATGTGTGAAGCCCATATCTGGTGTCCCCCGCCGTGATGCTGCAGGAATATTGTAATATTGTAATTGTTTCATGTCAATTCAGCGTGGCAACGTCATCCGATACAACTACATCCACAACGTGGTCAAGAACATGCCAGGGGCGGAGAACAGGGGCATCATGCTGGACGACCAGTTCTCCGGCGTCCTCATCGAACACAACGTCTTCTTTCAGGTAAACAAGCGAAGTCACAGTTGGGTATTTATCACAAGAAAATATTTAGACTTGGTCTTCAATCACTGTATTGTCGTGTCCAGACTCGAATATTTACAGACCGCTGTCATATAGCTAGAATATTGGAAAGTGCATCGTTAAACAACATACAAAAGCTATATTACTCAAAATAAGTAAAATGACACTCGATTCTTCATATTACTATAGTTAAGAAATCATGCCTCTTAATTCCTGTCGACCCGTGAAGGTCCAGGTTAGAATATTGATCTACAGTAACCATTGCTTGTCGTAAGAGGCGACTAACGGGATCGGGTGGTCAGGCTCGCTGACTTGGTTGACACATGTCATTGGTTCCCAATTGCGCAGATCGATGTTCATGCTGTTGATCACTGGATTGTCTGGTCCAGACTCGATTATTTACAGACCGCCGCTATATAGCTGGAATACTGCTGAGTGCGGCGCAAAACTAAACTCACTCACTCATAATGCCTGTCGCCACAAGTATGACATGACTCGCCTTGATTAACTAACAGATTAGCTATGACAGATTAACTGAGTAAATATCGGGAGTTCTGACACCAAAAATGACAGTGTTCGCAAGTGTTTTTAGTTGTAATTTACAGTAAACTGATTCATGAGTGAGTATGGTCTCACGGTTTCATGGTTTTAGCAACATTCCAGCATAATCACGGCGGGCGACACCAGACATTTGCTTCACACATTGTACCCATGTATGGAATCGAACCCGGGTCTTTGGTGCGACGGGCGAAAGCGTTGACCACTAAACTACCCCACGGCTCCTAATGCACGGTCACACAGAGATGTCATATTAGATGCAATCTTTGATTACCAAATATATTTTCATGACAGAATCAATACCATACCAACATTGGTGGCGGCCGTGACAACATCATACGCTACAACGTGTTCTACGACGCAGTGAACTACCCCCTCAACGTTGACGGCCGTGGTATCCTGTACGCTAGCAACAACGGGACGCTGTATGACAGACTAAGGGTAGTCATAGCATTACCCCCCAGGATCTTCTGTATCAGATTTTACCCGTGCAGATCCGGGTTAGAATTGGTCTTCGGCAACCCATACTTGTCGTAAGAGGCGACTGAACGGATCGGGTGGTCAGGCTCGCTGACTTGGTTGATGCATGTCACCGTTTTTTAATTGCGTAGATCGATGCTCATGATGTCAATCTCTGGATTGTCTGGTCCAGACTCAATTGTCTACAGAAAGACGTCATATAGTTTGAGTATTGCTAAACAACAAACACAATATCAAGCAAAAAATAAGTATGTTTCTCTGGTCAGGTTAACGGTTAAGCATGATGGTAAATCGTGCATAAATTCCCTGTGAGTTTGAACCCGTGAAGATCCTGGTGAGAATTGATCTTCAGCAACCCATGCTTGTCGCTGACTTTGTTGACACATGTCATCGTATCCCATTTGGAATATTGCTGCGTGTGGAGTTAAACCACAAACCTACCAACCAGCCCTGTGAGTTTGTGCTTGTAACAATCGGAATTAATGCGAGTTTTATTGTGCAAGCCCTCCAACATCAACTCAAACTTGCTGAAGACCCTGTTACCTGGTATATTAAGCCTTACTTTTCGAACAGATTCTGAGGTCCGGTTAACTCGATTTATATAATTGCGGAATTTGCGTAAATCCTGATGTGATGTGAAGCAATTCTGACTTCATGTTCATCTGGGGCAGTTCCAACCCTGTCACCCATTACTGGCTGATTTCAGGCTCAACCCTACAAGACCAAGCCATGGTCAGCCAGGTACCCCAAACTGGCCACCATCGACTCCAATCATCCTACCTATCCAATGGGTAAGATAGTAATCTTTAAGACCCGGTGCTGACAGACGTCATGGTAACGTTTTTGAGGATGGATATGGTGATGAATGTTGACTTAATGTTGATACAATATACATGCTTCAACATACAAGCAGACTCTTGATTACTGACGGAAAGTCACAGCGCTGACAATCCTCTTTGTAACGTTTTGAGTATGTAATTGTTGTTGATAAATTTGAAACTGAATAACCTCTTCAGGGGTAGAAACTGGGCACAATGTATTCATCTTTAGAAATTTCATGCTTCTACTCCAACATCGATACAGTTAGTGAGGGTCAGTGTTCAGGAACTAACTCAAGTATTCAGTCACGTGTTCGCACATTTTATCCCTGAAGATATGAGTCAGAATTGATCTTCAGAAACCCGTGCTTGTCGTAAGGGGTATTCAGGCTCGCTGACTTGGTTGACACATGTCATCGTATCCTGATTGCGTCGATCGATGCTCATGATATCAGTCACTGGATTTGTGGTATTAAACAATAAATAAACAAACAAACAGATCTGAGCATTCACCAGCGAAGACACCAACCCATTCATTAATTCCCTCACCATTACTGTTTCAAGGCAATCAGATCTACGACAACGTTTTCTACAACAAACGTGGGCCAAATATCGTTGAATACCATGGCACTGGCCTCAACAAGACGGAATACTACGACATTCACGATAACTTCAATGTAAGGCATTGCTTTCTCACTATTACCTTCAAATAACCTTCTTTACAATTTTGTCTTTGACATTTAATTTGTTTGCGGGGAATTTCAATGTCTGCCTATTGTGCTGTTATAAAATCTGCTTTATTGAGCATGTTTAATGACTGGTGACAGATGTGCGAAAGGACAGCTGTGAGAGTCCCTCCATAATGTCGGCTATGTTCGTTTTGTATTACAGGCCAACCCTGCTGAGTTTTGGTCTCCTCGTGAATACGACTTCCGGTTCCGGTGTTCGATAGAAACCTGGGCCAATCAAAACTCAGTTCCCCAACCCATCAATATCAATGCCGTAGGACCACGGCAACCTACAGGACCTAAATATATCCAGACAGGTACATGTATATGGCACTTGCAGGCTCGATGGTTTGAATGTCAGCTTCAACCTAACATTAATACCCTTACATTCAAAACTTGAGGGGCGGTGGGGTAGCCTAGTGGTTAAAGCGTTGGCTCGTCACGCCGAAGACCCGGGTTCGAATCCCCACATGGGTACAATCTGTAAAACCCATTTCTGGTGTCCCGCGCCGTGATGTTGCTGGAATATTGCTAAAAGCGGCGTAAAACCAAACTCAGTCAGTCAAAACTTGCACAACTAGGTAGCCTAGAAGGTTAAATCAGAGAAAGACCAGTTTATGCTTATGATAGATTAACTGGTAGCAAAACAGGTTTAAATGTGTTCATGATCTCAGAGGGTACAAGGTGAAATTGCTCTACGGCGAGACTGAATTGGGGAGGTAGCAATCTTGTTCATCTGTTATCTTACAGCTCTACCACAATATCACAGCACGGTACACCCGGCTTCATGTACTGGATCTATCATCGGATAATGCCCATGCTGAACTTTTCAAGACACGACTAAATGTATTTAATTATGTAGATAAAGATATGCTTCGAGAAGCGTTGATTGAATCATTGAGACAAATTGTATTTTGTCTGTTTGTTTGGCCAAATGGTCCTTGATAAAGGTCCATAAACGCCCTTGAAAGATATGCATTATGTTGACCACGTGTTTAGATTGTTTGCTAATCGGGTTTAAAGGTGAAGGACTTGAGATTCCTTCCGATAGGCTTGAGTAAAATGTTTACATATAAAACGCGCGGACATAATGTCAGTAAAGTATGAAAATAAACACCAACGCAATTATCTACAACAATAAATTCTATTGGGTCTAAATAGCCCAAATGGAGGTAAGACATTTATGAACGCACGTCCTGGAATACCTGTATAATTAGCCGCCACGCACACAATTCTATGAAATTTGCCTGAAGAACACGCTGCAAATCCTACCACCCTGTGCATCATTTTCCGGTTTACAAATTAACACAAACAAAACGCAAGTAATGAAAATAGGATCCCTGGAAATTCTAATTAAATCTTATGCAAAAATGGAAATTGAATTGGAATGAAACTGAATTAACTCTCCTTAGCATCATCTTCACGCATAATTTGGCAGAAATGGTGGACAGAAGCTACAAAGATAAATTAAAGGAGGTACGACTGTCGATGAAGAAATGGTCAGTACACCTGTAGGTAGAAATACTGTATTGAAAAGTCTTATACTACCTAAACTGAATCATTTATTTTCATCTCTCCCCAATCCAAACAAAACATTTATAATAGATTTAAATTCAGAATTCTTTAAATTTATTTGGCAAAATAGACCAGATAGGATAAGTAGAAAAACACTTAGCAAATCAGTCAAAACTGGGGGACTGAGAGTGCCAAGCGTAGAAAATGCAATCAAATCTCAAAAGATTACATGGATTACGAGGTTGTTCAAAAACGATTCAAAATTTAAAACATAATAACATTTAAACCGAAACATGAGTCTCATTAACCTATTCAGACAATGACTTACTTTTCAGCCGATCCGAATTTTCTCGTGGGAAAGTGAAAATAGACATCACAAACAACTATGGTTACACTAATTTCCAATTCCTTGTTTCATAAGAAAATGGTATTTACAACTGAATTTTAATTTTAAACTGTAAGAACATCGTATTTCTATATTTTATGGCAAGGTGTAGGCAGCATGACCTTAACTAAGACGTCACAGACTGCCCCAGTTTGATGAGGTCGTGAAATGATTCATAATGCATCTGGCTCACTGGTTATTCAGTGTAGTTCTGTAACGCACAATGTGATTGATATAATATCAAGTCCGTACCAGACCGCCAAACTTTTCTAGCGGCCGAGCCTCGTTTTGAGATTTCCACGATTTCCAGGTTTCTGTTTGTCAGAGCACGCTGTACGACAGAACACACTCAACGACGTGTCTGCAAGGATTAGAAGGAGCAATATACAAGTGCTAAGATGTATCGAATAATACTGATTAATATTTATGTATCCAGTTAAATGAATTGGTCTCACAATTCTCGACTGGTTATTGTACTAAATTCAACAACAGGACGGAACCCAGACAACAGTACACGAGACTGTTGTGTAGTCAATGTTTTCACTTGATAACTTATAATAGCATTTAAACAAATGTTTCAAAATGTGAACAATATATCAAGGAAAATGTGCTGACGAAGCAAACCAATGACTTTTGGACTGATGTTTTACTCTCATGGGGAAATTACCTCAATAGTAAAAGACAAAACATCAAGAATGAAGATGATATTCTCACACGACTCTGGCACAATGGCAACTTACGTATCGGCAACAAGCCGGTATACTATAGACACCATGAAAAGGCAGGAATACATTCTATACACGATTTGGTAGACGACAAAGGAATCATACAAACATCTGAACAGTTAAAAAAATATATATAACTGCAAAACAAACTTTTTAGAATATACCGGAATTTCAAAAACGATTAAAAAACATTGTATCTTAACAAATACCACACTACATATAATAAAATCCTGCACCCCTTTTATTCCTTACCTTTACAAGATCTATTAAACCCAAGCAGAGGATGCAGAATACTTAATGATACACTACAGGCAACTGGAATTCAAAATAATAGCAACAAATACAGAAAATGGGAATTGGGAGTTAACTGAATATCTGCATATCTGATAATGATTGGAAACATGTCCATAAAATACGTTTCAGGGCGCTTGTTAATATAAAATATCAATGGTTTCAATACAGTATTATCCACAGGTGTATCTCTAACTAAAGAAATGCTATCAAAAATGAAATTAATTGAAACCAATGCTTGTACGCTCTGTAAAATAAGCGTTAAAAACAATACACATGTTCTATGAATGTGATATTGTCAAAGAGCTTTGGAATAATGTTAATGCGTGGATTCAACATATAAACCTGAAGGCTGCTTCTCACTATATATTAGACATGGCTTTTTTCCCGGAATAACCGCATTTTAGGTTTTTGTTTGCTCCCAGGTTTTACTTTTCGTAAGTAAGACCTATTTCCCGGTTTTACTTTTTGTAAGTAAGACCTCTCCTCAGGTTTTACTTTTCCCCAACTCTATATTAACATCAACATTCAAATGCAGGTGATATGCTAGTGTTTGAAATCAATTGAAAATAACCTCGGAGTCGTGCTTTATCCTACACATAAAACGGGCACTCTTCTTCACTTTAATAAGAAAATGGTACTCTTTGGATACCCTGAGAAAAGAAATGATATGCTCAATTGGATCATAATTACCACAAAAAACAATATTTTCAAATCAAGATTAGCAAATAGACATACTAACATTTCACATTTCAAAAATGATGTCGACATTTCATATGATTTAGATAAATACTGTACAGCCCGAAGATAAATTGTAGTGTAGGGTCATTTCTACAAATTTGGTGTTCATGCCATATCCTGTTTTAGTGGAAGATGTTGTCTATTTAGTTTAGTTCATGTTTTCTGTACATCTAGAAGATCATTATCAAAATTCCGGGAAATGTCTGGAAATAGCGGACTATTCACTCCGTGTTGACTTTGTACGAACAAAAAAAAATTAAATAAGAAAACTCCAAACAATTCTATGAATACTCAATGCCATTCAGAAAGTGGTCACTTATGTTATATTTGGGATTACAACTTCTCAGTACCCCGTTCAGCCACCGCAATATCTGCAAAATAGGTGCCTCTCTCGGAAGGTGTGGGTTCGAATCCCAGATGGGACCCAATCCAAAAATAGTACTAGAATATGTACTTTACGAAGAAAGTTTAATCCCACATATAACATATCTTACACCCACACATTTGTACAAAGAAAGTTTGTTGCCTTGCTCTTCACAGCCGTAATCCTAAACAATCACAGCATACACATCAGTAGTTACATTCGAAGCAGCTCGGGGCGGTGGGGTAGCTTATTGGTTAAAGCGTCCGCTCGTCACGCCAAAGGCCCAGGATCGATTCCCCACATGGGTACACTGCGTGAAGCCCATTTCTGGTGACCGCCGCCGTGATATTGCTGGAATATTGCTAAAAGCGACGTAAAAACATACTCACTCACTCGCTCACTCGAAGCAGACTAAAAGGTATTAGTTCGTCACAACCCGAAAGGGGATCTCTTCTCAATACTAATCACGGGTGTGCCTGGCCAAGCGCACGCTATTGCAGCTCGGTCATACTCATTTACACAGGCGCAGCCTGCATGTCCCCTCCAATCTCTTCGTCCTCGTCTGAAAATGTCTCCTCATGGATAATCTGAGCCCAAGATGTGACACTTGGCTTGTTTCTAAATGCTCCTCCAAAGGATACAATGAAGCAAAAAGCTACAATCTGGCATGTTTATTCAAACGAATCCGATTCTAACATTAACTTCTATTGCATTCATATCTAGATAAACAAACCGTACATGTTAAAAATGCATGACAATTAACACATGTAATTTGTTGTATCGCTGTAAACTTGTCTTTCTTTTATTTATCTTAAATGACCTTGTCCTTTGTACTTGAACTTACATACATTCTGGACACAAAAGTTGTATTCCCTGGCATATGGTGGTTCATTTGTTTAGAAACTCGTGAAGATCCGGGTTAGAATTGATCTTCAAAAACTCATGCCTGTCGCTGACTTGGTTGACACGTGTCATCATTGCCCAGTTGCGTAGATCGATGCTCATGATGATGATCACTGGATTGTGTGGTCCAGACTCGTTTATTTACAGACCGCTGCCATATAGTTGGACTATTACTAAGTGCGACGTAAAATTAAACTCACTCACTCATTTGGTTAGACACATACTGAGCACGTTGGTGGTGTCAGATGAACATGTTGCTCCTGCATTGATCCTGTAGACAAGACTGAAATATTCCGATCCATTTTGTTCATCTTAATCATTATGATGTCGAGATTCTGAACAGCATAAAACAAGTCATCCCTACTTGTGTTCTTTTACGGAACTGAATTGTCTGGTCCAGACTCGATTATTTACAGACCGCCGCCATACAGCTGGAATATTGCTGAGTGCTCCGTAAAACTCAACTCACTCACTCACTCACTCTTATACGGAAATCCAGCTACTATGGCGATAAGTTACTGTGCAGATAAAAATTGCAAAGTACACATAATCATCGTCTCACTAGATTATACATGTACATGTAGGATGTAGACTAGATTATACATGTACATGTAGGATATAGACTAGATTATACATGTACATGTAGGATATAGACTAGATTATACATGTACATGTAGGATATAGACTAGATTATACATATACATGTAGGATGTAGACTAGATTATACATATACATGTAGGATGTAGACTAGATTATACATATACATGTAGGATATAGACTAGATTATACATATACATGTAGGATGTAGACTAGATTATACATATACATGTAGGATATAGACTAGATTATACATATACATATAGGATGTAGACTAGATTATACATATACATATAGGATGTAGACTAGATTATACATATACATGTAGGATATAGACTAGATTATACATATACGATGTAGACTAGATTATACATATACATGTAGGATATAGACTAGATTATACATATACATGTACGATGTAGACTAGATTATACATAATACATAGGATATAGACTAGATTATACATACACATGTAGGATGTAGACTAGATTATACATATACATGTAGGATGTAGACTAGATTATACATATACATGTAGGATGTAGACTAGATTATACATATACATATAGGATGTAGACTAGATGATACATATACATATAGGATATAGACTAGATTATACATATACATATAGGATATAGACTAGATTATACATATACATGTAGGTTAAGACTAGATTATGCATGTACATGTAGGATATAGACTCGATTATGCATGTACATCTAGGATATAGACTAGATTATGCATATACATGTAGGATATAGACTCGGTTATGCATGTACATATAGGGTATATAGACTAGATTATACATATACATGTAGGATGTAGACTAGATTATGCATGTACATGTAGGATATAGACTAGATTATACATATACATGTAGGATATAGACTAGATTATGCATGTACATGTAGGATATAGACTAGATTATACATATACATGTAGGATATAGACTAGATTATGCATGTACATGTAGGATATAGACACTGATTATACATATACATGTAGGATATAGATTAGATTATACATATACATGTAGGATATAGACTAGATTATGCATATACATATAGGATATAGACTAGATTATACATATACATGTAGGATATAGACTCGATTATGCATGTACATGTAGGATATAGACTAGATTATACATATACATGTAGGATATAGACTAGATTATACATATACATGTAGGATATAGACTAGATTATACATATACATGTAGGATATAGACTAGATTATGCACGGACATCTAGGATATAGACTAGATTATACATATACATGTAGGATATAGACTAGATTATACATATACATGTAGGATAAAGACTCGATTATGCATGTACATGTATGATATACACTAGATTATGCATGTACATGTAGGATATAGACTAGATTATACATATACATGTAGGATATACACTAGATAATACATATTCATGTAGGATATAGACTATATTATGCATGTACATGTAGGATGTAGACTAGATTATACATATACATGTAGGATATAGACTAGATTATACACATACATATAGGATATAGACTCGGTTATGCATGTACATATAGGGTATATAGACTAGATTATACATATACATGTAGGATGTAGACTAGATTATGCATGTACATGTAGGATATAGACTAGATTATACATATACATGTAGGATATAGACTAGATTATGCATGTACATGTAGGATATAGACTAGATTATACATATACATGTAGGATATAGACTAGATTATGCATGTACATGTAGGATATAGACACTGATTATACATATACATGTAGGATATAGATTAGATTATACATATACATGTAGGATATAGACTAGATTATGCATATACATATAGGATATAGACTAGATTATAGATATACATGTAGGATATAGACTCGACTATGCATGTACATGTAGGATATAGACTAGATTATACATATACATGTAGGATGTAGACTAGATTATACATATACATGTAGGATATAGACTAGATTATACATATACATGTAGGATATAGACTAGATTATGCACGGACATCTAGGATATAGACTAGATTATACATATACATGTAGGATAAAGACTAGATTATACATATACATGTAGGATAAAGACTCGATTATGCATGTACATGTATGATATACACTAGATTATGCATGTACATGTAGGATATAGACTAGATTATACATATACATGTAGGATATACACTAGATAATACATATTCATGTAGGATATAGACTATATTATGCATGTACATGTAGGATATAGACTAGATTATACATATACATGTAGGATATAGACTAGATTATACACATACATATAGGATATAGACTAGATTATACATATACATGTAGGATATAGACTAGATTATGCATGTACATGTAGGATATAGACTAGATTATACATATACATGTAGGATATAGACTAGATTATACATATACATGTAGGATATAGACTAGATTATAAACAAATATATACCAAACTTAAACCATAACGTTCTGTAATAATACATTGGTAAGAAGGTAGTACATGTATTTATAAGCATCACTGCAGTAAACAGCCTTGCACAAACACCTGGTGTCATCGCTGATTTTCAGCGGTCTATTATTTTGATTTTCACAGCCTTTTGCCCTCTGCTCTAAACGAATCTAATTCCGAGGATAGTCAAGGATATTCTTTCGCACTTTTATTGGATTTTGTCGGTGATTCTGCTAATAGACTGAAGTCCCTAACGTTCATCATTTTCCCATAGTTTTCCCTATGCTTAGGGGACGCGATATTCCCCAGAGCCTGGACCATGGAACCAGAGTGCGTGAGTATGGTTTTACGCCGCTTTTAGCAATATTCCAGCAATATCAAGGCAGAGGACACCAGATATGGGCTTCACAAATTGTACCCATGTGGGGAATCGAACCCGGGTCTTCGGCGTGCAGTGCTGTGTGCAGTTCTTGTAGTGTCTTGGTTGGCTCATGACGCTGGCGCAAGCGTCGATCAAGAGTATCCCATAGATGTTCAATGGGGGAAACATCCGGTGATCGAGAAGGCCAAGGTAACAACTGAACATCGCTGGAGGAAGACCTGTCAAACACGTACAACGTGAGGTCGAGCATTGTCATGCTCCAAAGATCAACCGTTGGCGTTGATGTAGGGAACGACGTGACGTTGAACTGGTCGTTTGGCACAAAGTATGGCCTTCCATAGCCAATTGCGCACTGTCTGGTCGGGGATTCGGCGCCGTCCAGGGATTTGGATTGTTGTGGATGATGCGGCCGTGGTGTTCGAACGAAAATGTCTCAACCGGATGTAGCGATCCTGGGCGGCGGTGGTAACTCCAGGTCGACCTGACCTGGGTCTGTCACCCCCAGTATTTTCGTACCGGATCCATAGGTTTGAGATGGTCCGCCTGGACACGCTGAAGTGCCTTGCCACATCATGCTGCGATGTCCGTCCTTGTAAACGGCCGATGGCGTTGTGTCGGTGAACTTCTGTCAGTCTTTTCATTCTCTTGTCGTCTGAAGTGGCTTAAATCAATGCATGTGGTGTACCATTGATGTGGCTTTTAAAAGCCTACAGTCATAGGCTTCAGCTCAGGGTGATACACAATTTCTCGTGCATTTCATGTAGGGTGCGTTTTAGCGATTCACTACGGGCGTGAGTTTAACGTTACGTTTTTGTTAAACGTTTCTTTTTTCAAACGTTTTGTCGTCGGCAACCATTCCCCGACATGCTGGGATTCAGCATGGATTGGTTTGTGTCAAATATTTTCCTAACATTCAAATTTGTCCTATATCAAGTTTCTCACTTGCATTCACCTGACTGGCGCCCCTTACTCGGATGTAAACCACGTGATCAAAAATGTTTCACGCTAGCAAAACCGATCTTCCTGTAAGGGCGATCTTTGTAATTGTTGCTCAAATCGTCGTTGTCGTTAACCTGTTTCATTTCACACTATGCTGACAGCACGAACGTCACTTTTTTTAGGTGTACCCACAGAAAATACACAATCATAGTCTATCAAATGAACACGTGTCCGCCACCTTTAAACTCGGTTAAGAAACACGCGGTCAGTATCTGATCCTCTACAGGTGTATTATTCTTATCTTGTAGTTGAGTTCATGGACCCTTCTCAAGGACCATCTACAGTAATGAGACCAACAAACGGTCTACTTGATAATATTTGCCCTCAATGATGGAAACACTTTTTTTGCCGAAACTACTTGCTACATTATCAAACACATTCCGTCACGTCCCTGGTACAGTTCAACGTGGGACTTATCCAACGACGGACCCACTACATGATTGGTGGTTAGTTGGTTTGTTGTTTAACGCCACACTCAGAAATAGTCCAGCTATATGGGGGCGGTCTGTAAATAACCCAGTCTGGACCAGACAATCCAGTGATCAACAGCATGAGCATCGATCTGCGCAATTGGGATGTGATGACATACACTGAGGGGCAAAAGAAACGATACCAAACTTTAATGGGGGACAAATTGGATTTGAACTCAGACTTTTTAGGTGGTTTGGAACAGAAAACCTTCGCACGAACGCAACTTAAACGGACCTGCGCCAAAATACATGCATTTGGAAATGGAAAGTCATGAAAAATGCATTTGACTGGCAATTTCATGCACGTGCAAAATGACGTGCATGGGTCGTATTGAGTATAAAAGCACATGGAAATGTTCGCCAGTATCAGATTGCAACGTTAACATCATCGACCATGCCAAGATTAACAGCAGAGCAAAGAGAACGGGCACTTGGTATGATCCAGCTTGGTGCGACCCACGACCATGTTGCCCGAATCTTCAACTGTATCCGTTTGACGATCACCAGGCTTATGGCACGTTACAGGCAAACAGGCAGAACGTCGGACAGACCCAGGAGTGGTAGGCCGCCCGTCACGACCGCCGCTGAAGACCGCTACCTACGTGTGTTACACTTACGTAACAGGTTCCTCACGGTGACGTCATCGGCAGTGACAGCGCTCGGCCATCGTGTCAGCAGATGAACGGTGTCTAGGAGGCTACGTTTGCACGACCTTCGCGCCTACCGACCCTTCCGTGGCATAGCACTGAGCCGTCAACATCGACGTGAACGTCTGAGATGGGCACGCCAAGTTGCAGGCTGGCAGAACAGGCAATGGGCTCGAGTACTCTTTACAGATGAGAGCAGGTTCCACCTTAACAGACCAGACGGCGGGATACGGGTACATCGACGCAGAGGTGAACGTACTGCACGTTGCTGCGTACAAGAAGTGGAGCCCTACGGCGGTGGAAGCGTCATGGTTTGGGGAGGCATAATTGGAGACAGAAAGACAGACTTGGTGATCGTAGACGGTAACTTGAATGGTCAAAGGTACATCGACCAGGTTCTCCGACCAGTCGTCTTGCCATTCCTGCAGCAGAACCCCCGAACTGTCTTCCAACACGACAATGCTCCATGCCATACAGCACAGCGCGTTAGGGGTTTCCTTAACGCTAACAACGTTCACGTCTTACCATGGCCAGCACGTTCCCCTGACCTCTCCCCCATTGAGCACCTTTGGGACCATCTTGGGAGGCAAATTCGCGCCAGACCACATCCGCCTGCCAACAGGAGAGCTCTTGCCAGAGCACTGCAAGACGAGTGGAACAGGATCCAACGTCCGGTGATCAGACGTCTGACGTCATCTGCCCGACGTCGAGTTCGAGCCTGTATCGATGCTGGAGGAGCACACACTCGATACTGACTCTAACTTGTGGTAAAATGTGCTCAAATGACTGTTTCAGTGGGACTGTGTAAACTTGTACGTGATCGAATACTGGACAATCGACCCCACCCTCTTTAATTGTTGAATATCTGTACCTTCTTTGGTTATGACTGTATGAATTTACGATATGTTGTAGTTGTTTGATTGTTCTGACAATATAAATTGTCACTTTATGCTTATGACGTCTTGTTTTTTCTCACGTTGTGAAATTTACTTGGTATCGTTTCTTTTGCCCCTAAGTGTATGTCTCCACTGCATGAGGCCGGCTGTGCTGTGCTGTGCTGTGCTGTGCTGCGCTGTGATACTGGCGTATAACTGTACGATATCAACAAGTCATCTATCACAAATGAGTTTGTCTCTGTACCAGCAAGCCGCCAAGTACAGAAAGGTTGTACAAAAATTGTATTCCCTGGCATATGGTGGTTCATTTGTTTAGAAACCCGTGAAGATCCGGGTTAGAATTGATCTTCAAAAACCCATGCCTGTCGCTGACTTGGTTGACACGTGTCATCATTGCCCAGTTGCGTAGATCGATGCTCATGATGATGATCACTGGATTGTCTGGTCCAGACTCGTTTATTTACAGACCGCTGCCATATAGTTGGACTATTACTAAGTGCGACGTAAAATTAAACTCACTCACTCATTTGGTTAGACACATACTGAGCACGTTGGTGGTGTCAGATGAACATGTTGCTCCTGCATTGATCCTGTAGACAAGACTGAAATATTCCGATCCATTTTGTTCATCTTAATCATTATGATGTCGAGATTCTGAACAGCATAAAACAAGTCCTCCCTACTTGTGTTCACAAATGAGTTTGTCTCTGTACCAGCAAGCCTCCAGGTACCGAAAGGTTCTATGCTCTTAGAAAAGCTCCAAACCATAGTTTCGGTTCCTCGTTAGTCGCATTGCGCATTTTACGAGTAAGGATATATGTTATCGAATGGTTTGATTGAAGCTGCAATCCAAACTAGTAAGTATCATATACCTGTCTGGACATATTTAGGCCCTATGGCATTGTTACTGATTGGCTGGGGAACTAAGGTTTGATTGTCCCAGGCTTCTATCGAACATCGGAACCGGAAGTTCAGCAGGGCTGGCCTTGAACAAAGCAAAGATTATGTAGAAGCTGTTACAACAATCCTTCTTTGTAGTAGGTGAACAATAGCCTATATAAATGATAACAGCACCAGTATACTGGGTCTTGAACAGATACAGCATGTAATATGTGAATAGATCATTGACTGAATAGATGGGTAGGTCTTTGCGTGAACGGGTGAGTGGACGCTTGGGTGAGTGAGTGTGAGTGAGTGAGTGAGTGAGAGTGAGTGAGTGAGTGAGTGAGTGAGAGTGAGTGAGTGAGTGAGTGAGGTGAGTGAGTGAGTGAGTGAGTGAGTGAGAGAGAGTGAGTGAGTGAGTGAGTGAGTGAGTGAGTGAGTGAGTGAGTGAGTGAGTGAGTGAGTGAGTAGATGCTTGAGGGAATTGGTGAGTGACGCTGATAATCAGCCTCACAAAATGTACCTGTGTGATTAGAAACAAAACTAAGATATGAGGACACTGTTACACCTTAGACTCCCCAACGAGGTTATTTATCTTCGACTACATCAACACCACGCGACTACTTCAACACCACGTGCACCCTTTAAACATTATCATCATGTCTGTCAGTTAGTGGTTTTCTGTCTTACCAATTGTATACGTAGGATGATTGGAGTCGATGGCGGCCAGCGTGGGGTACCTGGTTGACCATAGCTTAGTCTTGTACGGATAAAGCCTAAAATCAACTAGTATTGGGTGAAATGGTTGGAACAAGCTTCAGCGCTATACCTGACCCAGGAATCAAAATTCCGTCAACACAGTAGCAGGTTTGACGCTAATCACGACTCTCACATAACTTGAAGTGTCCGTAGCTGGCAATTCGTAAGGGTTTCTCACAATAAACCATTCGAACAGAAAAATATGAAGAAACGGTCTTCGATGTGAATATAAAATCGTAACATTCAATTTATTGTGACTTGTTGACAATTTACAGATTTCGTATGACATAATATTTGTGAACTATCAATTGAAACATGACAGAATGCTTCTACTGGTAGCCGTGCCAATGGACTTACACAACACTACCTGAAGTCTGTCTAACAATCAGTGTCATTTTGATGTTATCATGAAGGTGACGACGGCCGTCCATGCTGAGGGGTAGTTCACTGCGTCGTAGATGGCGTTGTAGCGTATGGTGTTGTAACGGCCGCCTCCTGTTGGTATGGCATTTGTTCTGTTGTGAAACCTTTTGTTGATCAAAGGTTGCCGCCAGTCTGACACATTGCGCCTGTGCAACTATCCTTCATGAATAAGTGAAGCCCGGATCCTCTACTCGAAAGAACACCAAAATGTTTCAATTAACTATAGTATCGTAAAATAACATCCGATTCTTTCATATCAACCCAGTTTATCTGCCATAGCACATAGTACAAAACCCAACACAGTCTTTCATATCACTATAGTTATCTGTCAGGTAATTAGAAAAACGAGACATCCCGTTAAGGTTCGAATTGGTCTTAAGCACCCCATGCTTGTCGGAAGAGGTAACTAACGGGATCGGGTGGTCAGGCTCGCTGACTTGGTTGACACAATCATAGATTGCGTAATTCTAACCTCGATCTTCACGAGTCCTACTTTTCGGAATATGTTAAGATGGATGAGCCATATTCCAGTGTGGAATTCCGCGTTTTTATTGAGTACCATTTCAAAGATAAAGTGCAATTCAAGGTTAGTATAGTGTACTGGGTTCATCTCACATTTCAAACCCCGAAAGTATATCTGGTAACTAGGAAACAATAACTTATGGTTCCAAGCTATTTTCTGACCATAACTAGCAATCGTGACACTCTCGTCCAATCCGGGCCACGCTGGACATTCTCGCCCCTTTCCGTAACCTCCAAGACGATATTCGGCTTGTCCCGGAATTACACGAGTTGGTCACAATGCACTCTGGAAGGATTTCATATTGGCGTATGAACATCAGAACTACTTCAAACAAGAACGACAACTCTATTTCTGTTTATTTTCGACAGTCATAAACATTATTGGAGCATTATAAAATTAAATTATAACCCGTTTTAAACAATAATAACGATTTGTTGAAAATTATTACCAGTTGTTAATTTATATTTTCAAACGCATATTTCTAGAAACGGTTTCATAATCGCAAATAGGATTTCCCCCCTGCATAGGCAATAAAGGTAACGTGCTATTTTAGCTGTATAATAAGTCCTGAAATAGATACACAAAAATGAATTTGAAATGTATCTCAAAATTGAGAATTCGTGCGAATCCTATCATGATTTAGTGTAAGCGGTGTCTACCAGTTGTGTCTACCAGTTGCGTCTACCAGTTGTGTCTACCAGTTGTCTGGATTTACATATGTAGCCTTGCAGACTTCCACCTGGTGAAATTTAAAATGAACTGAAATATAAGCACGGTGTTTAAGGGTAAAGTTGATTAGTTATTAAAGATGTATTGTTTTGAAACCGGTAGCTATTTCTAATGACATTTCTAATGACATTGCCCGTAACTGTGGAAAGCGCACGTAAAATCTCCATTGCAAATGAAATATACTGAAAGTTTAGATTCACTAGTGTGAATGAAGCCACTTACTTCAGTCAACTGTTCTGAATTTTGCAAAATATTCCATACTGTTTTAAGGTACTGTTTACACATGAACTGGTGTATTGTAAACAAATTCGTAACGTTGAAAGATTATTGTCATGAGTTCAATAAATGAGGAAACCCAGTGAAAATTGGCGAATTCTTAATAAAACTTTACACCAAAACGAAGCTGATCACATGCACGATGTTTGCACAAGCTTTTCAAGAATGCATCTTCAGTTGGTTCCCCCAAGTTAGTGGCGAAATTCATCTTCGATGTAACCACATAACATATAGTGAGTGCTTTAAGTGAGTCTAAACTTTTGATGGGTAGTATAATTATATTGACAGGAGTTAGGTAAGACGGAATCTTTGCAATGTCGAGTCCCAGAACCTTTTGGAGGGTCAGTCTCAGAAAATCAAGCTCAATTGGGTCAAAACCGTTGATTAATACGTTGTTTTCCGTTTCTTACCCAACTGCAAAAAAACCCTGATCAATAGGGGTCACTAAACGTGTTGTTTTCTTTTTCAGGAGAAATTATTCAGAGCAACAGTAAAGGTCTTATGAAGTTTGCTGTGTAATGCTCGACTTTCTCATAGATAACATCGGGGATAGGTCACGAATAACGGTGAACAAAAATTCGTTTAAAAATGAACAAACCCGACCTAGAAAAAAGACTTGTGCGCACGTCACAAGGCCACACCCAGCTATCCACGTCCATCTGTCTCTCAGCTGATTAAGGGACATGACACTGTGCTGAGACCACCGCTTTGAGACCTACTTTGAGAACTTGTTCATTATCAAATATTAACTTTATGAGACAATACTGCACATATGTAACTTTATTTACCAAATTTATTAAACATTCATATCATGCCAAAACTACACGTTTCTTGATTCATAACTTACTTAAACATTCTACCTACAAGGTGGTGGTCTGTAGATATTTGAATCTGGACCAGACAGTTCAGTGATTGATATTTAGAGCAATGATCCACGGTGTACAGAATGTGGGAATGTGCATGCAAACAGACAGAGGTCGCCACAATCGGGAAGCATAATGAGGCAATGAAGTTTTTCCTATTTAGTATCAGATAATTTCTATTGACGTTCGCAAAAGTTAAAAAAGAGAATATTTTTGAACGTGTGTGCTTTGAAGTTGCAGTGGGTGTGCCTTACATGAGATGTATGTGTTGCGGTTGTGACATAGTTAATCACTGAGGCAATGCCAATTATTCCCTGGAATCTTTGAATCCACAAGACGCCATGATGTAATGTGGAATATGCTCTGAAAGGTGTCCTCCCATTTGTGAGAACTCCCAGTTGTGAGACACATTAATTAATGGTTCAGTGCACATAGGTGGTGTTTCCACATCCCTACAATGAAAGTGGGATCAGCCCAGCCCAGTACCCACAGGAGGCATAGTTCATTGATGAGTTGATTAATGAAATAGATTATCAAAGATTATATTTACACAGAAGAAATAGTTCATTGAATATTTTATTTATTCAGAAGAATATGTAATTACGATAACACATTTTTATTGACTATTATGAAGTTTGAAAGTCATTTTGGTTTAAACATATTTTATTATTATTTATGAAAATGAATTGGGATTGGTGAAGTATTACTGCTTATGTTAACACCGCTCCCATGCAACATAAAATATAAAATGAAATGGAGGATGTGACGTCATCGATATTGACTATTGCATAAATATATTTTTAAGTACATATAAATATATACAGATTACATCAAATACAACTATTCTCTAAGTAGTCATAATTAGAGACTTACAGTTGCGTGTGTCTAACAAGCTATTGTAGGAATATAAATCAGTCACGAGAAGGTTGTTGAGTTAATTTCAGTATTTCCCTGTGAAAATTTGAAGGTTGTGTCTTGATGATATAATCGTGGACGGATTCAACTATTTTCTGGTTTACACAAGGAGTAAATTCTTTGTTTCCGTTAAAAAAATTATCCAGGTTATAACGGGTAGTTGATATCCACAAGACTGACTGACTGAGTTTGGTTTTACGCCGCTTTTAGAATATTCCAGCAACATCACGGCGGGGGACACCAGAAAAGGGCTTCACACATTGTACCCATGTGGGGATTCGAACCCGTGTCTTCGGCGTGACGAGCCAACGCTTTAACCACTAGGCTACCCCACCGCCCCGATATCCACAAGAGGAACATGCACTGTTTATTAAATGTCTGTTATACTTATCGGCGTTTGGGTCGCTAGATCCGAGCCTGAGGCAGCAATGAACGATTCGACAAGAACAAAAGCCATAATTAAGATCAATATAAATCTTGTTTTCGGTTTTTGTAATTAGGTTTTAAAATTCTTTGAGACTGCATGACTCTTTGGAATTTGGTAGGGCATTCCATAAATTTATTGTGTCGGGTAGAAAGGGTTTGGCATAAGGGGCATTTCGACTGTAAATTTCAGAGTTATTTCTTAAACTATAGCTTGTAGTTTCGGAGACGGAGTAGGTAAATTGATTTATCTTTGATCACGAAGTTACCTACACAAAGTGTTTAATTATTAAAGACATTTACCTGAGTATGTTAATCAGTTTATCTTATAAAGTTTCATTAAGTTACCTCCACAAGATTCAGTTACATAGCAAATCAGTAATTAGCTAGGGTGAATCCATTCTATCAGACAGGGGAGTATGGTGTGTTTTCGTTATTAATTACCGACTCCACGGTCTCATAACTGGGAGTCTCACAACTGGGAGTTCTCACCCTCTGAAATGTTAGAACCTTTGTGACGTCCTAATATAATGTTAAGTAATCTCTGCTTTGTTACAGCTTTTGAGACGTCATAATGCAATATCAAATATTCTCTGCAATGTAAAAACCTTTTAGACGTCATATTGGAGTGTGAGTATTCTCTGAAATGTTAGAACCTTTGAGACCTCATAATGCTATGTATTTTCTGCAGTGCCATTGGCTATTTGCAAAAACCGCGCTAACGCTTCACTGGATTGTTTGGTTCATCAAATTATTATGAGATTCAATCTCCTCCGTCGTTGTCTGAAATGGGGATTACTTCTGCTAACTCATGAATTAATAAATGTACGAAGTGTATAACATTATACGAGAGAGAGGGAACACCTGACAGGATATATTACACTAAATGAGAATCGCTTGCTCACTGAGCGAGAAGCGTATGTAAACAAATGAAGAGATAGAGACATGTGACAGCTGTGATTGGATGAAATAGTGTAAGATGTTTATGTTTTTTAAAAGCATATCCAACCAGCAATTAAAACTGACCACACTTTTAAGTATTCAGTGCTGTGATTTTCATCACTATGACTTATGCTTATTGTGTGTACAGATATTTTCCAGTAGGTGACATTTGGTGCGGAACTGGGGTTGATGTGTTCCGCTTCCTGTGCTCGCAAAACAAGCCGGACAAGTTGGCCAGATAGTGTGTTTTTTATGGTAGTTTAAAGGCCAGAGTGTACCCATGTGCACATGGAATGGCTGTTGATAGCCTGGATTATTTTAAAAAAAATATAAGGGTACTATAGAAGTCTATGGGAAAACATTTGGTGGTGTGTAACCTGACAGGCGCAGGAAAGCCTCGGACATGTCTGCGAAACCCACCAAAACACCTTCAATGCGAAACACGACATTCTTGAATTCCTAAATAATTTCTTCAGAAACGTCCCTGGCGGTCAGAACTTCACGGAATATGCTCCACACATTCTGTTTAAACTCTTGTTACTGCACGTTGATGACAGCACCAGCGCGTTGAATATCGTTCCTAACAGAAGACAATTTTGTAGAATTACATCTTATAGCAGATTGACTGACCATAAGAATTTCCATATAGTTTATACATGTAAAAATACGTAAAGATTCACAATGTAAAAATACTATCTTCTGGACTTTGACACGTTGGATGGCTTCAACTATCCAGTAGTCAGCTCTCACTTCATGTCCAGCTACACTCCTATAGCTCCAATCTGAGGTGTCTATTCCCCAACGTCAAGGTAGAATCGGCATGCACGTTCCATGAAGATTTCAAAGATCGTCAAACAATTAAATTGTGTCACCAGGACTACAATATCCAAACTAAGTAAAACATTCGAAAATTACGTCCGTTCCTCAAAGCGATCGTAGCGCTACGACCGTCGTAAGTCTATGTTAAAGTATGGGCGTTACGATCACCCTAGCGCTACGATTGCTTTGAGAACGGGACTTTTTACGAAGAAAGAGGTTTTCACCAGACATGCTTTATCACGGGACTTGTACACATCAGTGAGTGAGTGAGTGAGTTGGGTTTTACGCCGCTTTTAGCAATGTTACAGCAATATCACGGCGGGGGACACCAGAAATGGGCGTCACACAGTACACATTAGAAGTAATTCAAAGTTAATATGTGCTATTTAATTCCAATCAATGAGTTCATCAACTTTGCTCTTATGTGGTTCCATGATCCAGGCTCATTATCTGGGGACTGTCGCGTACCCCTTTTATTTCATGACGGGCGGTGGGGTAGTTAAAGCGTTCGCTCGTCACGCCAAAGATCCGGAATCGAATCCCACATGGGTACATTGTTTGAAGCCCATTTCTGGTGTCCCCCACCATGGTATAGCTGAAAGCGGCGTAAAACTCACTCACTCACTTATTTCTGGACAGGCTGCGGTCATAAGGCAAGAAGGCAGACGAGTATATGTTGAACAAACAACCACTCTTCTAAGGAAATCATACGATTCATGGGTGTTCATTGTACAACAGAAAATGCTTAACCTCTCCGCGATCAGGTGTTATAGCCGACTTTCAGTGATCTAGTCATATAATTTTGACCACTATTTCGTCTTTTGACCAATGTTTTTCTTTCGACCGATACTCGAAACATTGATATTGTGTGTATATTAGTTTACACACATACGACACACGCCTGTTATTTGGAATTTTATTCACATTAATACAAAAACTCATATCTCCATGTCCCCAATCCTGACAAAGTCCAACGGGGATATTATCCAATAATAGATCCACCGCATGAAGCCGGATGTGACGTACTGTGGTGCTGGGGAAGGGATATTATCCAATAATAGATCCACTGCATGAAGCCGGATGTGACGTAGTGTGGTGCTGGGGAATGGCTGAAAACAACAGTTTAAATATTATCATTTGTCAGGCATGTCGACAGCATTGTTGGTCTTAAGGGGAAAGAAAGATAAAAAAAAAACGATATAAGAATGACAGTAACTTTTGGTTGCAGATATTGACGAAAATTGGATATATGAGAATGAACAAAATCCGCCATAATGTGCATAAAATGACCCCAAATGGTCTCAAAATCAGTAACTTTCACAGCTCCTAAAATGATCATCGTGTTTGTCACAGGATGGTATATGTGTTAACCTAACATTTCATTCAGTTGTCTACTCCTACCACCTTTCTGCAAAATGCCAATGTGATGTTACCTTTCTGCATATATTTAGGTCCTGTGGGTTGACGCGGTCCAACATCATCGATATCAATAGGCTGTGGAACTGATTTTTGTCTGGCCCAGGTTTCTGCTGAACACCGGAAGCGGAAGTCATATTCACGAGGCGACCAAAAGTCAGCAGGGTTGGCCTAAAACCAAAATCAGTCACTATCGATGATCAATGGGAATAAAAATGGTAATTGAGGCTAAGAAAGCTATATCGGCACTGAATTCGTTTCCTGTACAACAAAGACCAGGCCTTACCCTGAAGTTATCATGGATGTCAAAATATTCCTTCTTGTCGAGACCAGTCCCATGGTATTGAACAATATTTGGTCCACGCTTGCTGTAGAAGGCGTTATCGTAGATCTGATTCCCTGAAAAACATGGAGAGTGAGTAAGTGATTGTGTTGGGGGTTTGAGGGTGGAAATACACGAGACATTTTGCAATATTCAAACAATTCAGCGACTCCAAGACAAGGTACACCAGGTATTCGCGTGTGTAGAATCGAACCTGGGTATTTTATCTTCAGCACCAAATGAATGACATGTGTTACTACCATGATTTTTACAAGCTGAACAGGCCTTTACATCACGACAAGGAAGGTTCAATTCATCATAATGAGAAACATGCTGCTTGTGGTACATGCAACAATCGAATTACTGTATATCTCTGACTGTTGTGTTGTGTTTGTGTTGTGTTGTGTGTGTGTTGTGTGTTGTGTGGTTATCCTATCCTCAGTGTGTAATTGACAAACCTATGTGTGTTTAATTTTGTGTTAATTAGTTGGTTGGTTTGTTGTTTAACGCCGAACTCAGTAGTATTCAAGCTATGTGTCGGCGGTCTGTAAATAATCGAGCCTGGACCAGACAATCCAGCGATCAGCAGCATGAGCATCGATCTGCACAATTGGTATACGATGCCATGTGTCAACCAGGTCAGCGAGCCTGACCACCCGATCACGTTATTCGCCACTTACGACAAGCATGGGGTGTTGAAGACCAATTCTAACCCGGATCTTCATGGGTACCTAGCACTTGACACTTACCGATGTGATTAATCAGTACCGCCCTTACACATTTAGTTCCTGTTGGAATTATTGTGTAACGAATATCAACAATTGGAAACAGTTTTCCATTGTAATGTGACATTTAACACTAGAATTGTGTGTAACTGACAAAGATAAAGTGAAATATACATGTATATATGAAACGTTAAATGGTTTGTTACTGCTATGGCTAGGGTATGGAAATCCTTCCTCATCTAGAATTATTTGAGTAGCATTGTAATGGGACAAAGCCATAATAACACCTCAAAAATGAGGGTTTCCATTCTTACCCATTGGTGCCATAGGTTGGTGTGAGGTTATGGAGGCAAGTTTTGGGTACTTTGTTGACCACGGCTTGCTGGTATAGGGATAGCGCTGAAAAACACATTTCATTGGACGACTGTTATTTAGTCGTACCAGAGGGATAGCACTGAAAAACACATTTCATTGGACGACTGTTATTTAGTCGTACCAGAGGAAGATCATGTTTGTCATAAATCGGATTAGGCGAATATTAAACTTGGAGCGTCGACACATTTGATGTAAATGGTCGGTATTTGACTGATTGAGCTAAAAGTAACATTCAATGAAAAACAGAAACATTGATCACAGCTGGATGCAGGTGATTGACTTTGGCGGAGACACCAATGTCTAGTCACCAACATCCGCTACGTCATCAGAATCCAGGTAGGTCATCATCATCTGTTTACAACATCGGCATCCCTGTATATTACGTCACCAATATCACGCTACGTCATCAGAATCCAGGTAGGTCATCATCATCTGTTTACATCATCGGCATCCCTGTATATTACGTCACCAATATCACGCTACGTCATCAGAATCCAGGTAGGTCATCATCATCCATTTACAACATCGGCATCCCTGTATATTACGTCACCAATATCACGCTACGTCATCAGAATCCAGGTAGGTCATCATCATCTGTTTACAACATCGGCATCCCTGTATATTACGTCACCAATATCACGCTACGTCATCAGAATCCAGGTAGGTCATCATCATCTGTTTACAACATCGGCATCCCTGTATATTACGTCACCAATATCACGCTACGTCATCAGAATCCAGGTAGGTCATCATCATCTTCATACATCATCGGCATCCCTGTATATTACGTCACCAATACCAGGCTACGTCATCAGAATCCAGGTAGGTCATCAGAATGTAGGTACGTCACCAACAGACAGGTACGTCATCAGCATCCAGGTACAGCATATGTTTACGTCATGAACATCCTTACGTGTCATCAACATCCCCGTATTTTTTATTATTATCATTATAGGATATTTATATAGCGCACATATCCAGGCAACTAGTGCATGCTCAAGGCGCTGGTATTTTTATTTCCCTCGATCATTGGTTGTCAATCTCAATGGCACATCGTATTATCAATCTCAACTCCCTGGGGAGTATACAACTCTTGCAGCCACTAGGCGCACCGAGTTATTGTGGGTTTCTCATCCTAACGAGGTATACTACTCCATCAACATGAGAGCGTTTCATCAGCAGTCGTGCGTTTTAATAACATCCCTTGGTCCATCAGCATCCACATACATCACCAGCAACGTGATGTCACCAACAACCAAACAAGTTATGTGTCTCTTGACTAAACATAATGCATTCTCCTAAATTGAGACTAAACTTGGTCACGTCGTTTTGGCTGATACAAGGCAGATGCGACGTTAGATTTTCACTCACTCACTCACTCAGAAGCTTCTCGAGCTATTAATTATTAAAATGAACTAAATATAAAATGTCCTCCACAAAGAACCTGTCCCGATCATCTCCCGATGCCTTGGCAAAATAGCAAACATGTAATTATTACCAATTGAACTTCTTACGACAAGCATGCGTTTAAACATGAAAAAGAAATTTGTTGGTACTCACAACTGAATATCATTTATATTAGATTTGTATGGAGCAAAAGGCATCTTTGGACATCTAGGTAAATTCAGCCTGAGTGTTTACGACATTTGAAGTGAGCAAGGAAGTGAACGCTTTACACCATCAGCAATAAAGAAGTGAGTAACGCCACTTCCAGCAATATTCCAGCCATATCATGACGGGAACACCAGAAATGGGCTTCACACATTGTACGCATAAGAAACAAACCCGGCGTGACGAGCGAACGCTTTAACCACTCGGCTACCCCATCGCACCAAGCAATAAACAACCTGACTGAAAAGACAGAATGAAAAATAGGTAGCAAACACTACATCGCAATCGCCATGTACATCTTTTCAAATGATTTAAGCGGCCTTCACACGGCAAACTATGGTTTGACAACACAAGTTGTTAAAATTTTAAGAGTTGTCAAACTCGCGTTTTCACACGTCAAACACATGTTAATGTTTCGTGTCATTTGAGCGATTCCATTTTGTAGGTCGAGTTGACCAGACGACCAAAACATCACGTGACAATTCCGTTGACTGCGATTGGTTGTTTCTGAACAACACGAGTTTGACAAAACGTCACACGTCAAACTCAAGACTGACAACACAACACCGAAGTTTGATGGAAAAGTTGGTGAGAATAGAGACCGATCCTATTTCTCGACAACAGTTTGACAATTCTGAAATTGGTGTCGGTGAGTAGTTGGAATGCTGACACTCTCAAACTCGATTTTGACAACATATATTGTCAAACGTTAGTTTGCCGTGTGAAGGCCGCTTTAGACATCATTACCTGAAATGTGTTAAATAGTGTCGCCTGGTTGCTGGTAGACCGGAGACCACGGCCGTCCACGTTCAGGGGATAGTTGACGGCATCGTAGAAGACGTTGTAGCGAATGATGTTGTCACGACCGCCGCCAATGTTAACGTGGTATTGATTCTGTCATTACATGAAATCAATGTTTACACCTAACATATCAATCAGTGTGTGCGACCGCACTTTGCTTCATACGTTATAAGCTGCTTGTATTGTACACCTCCGTAGGGAGATGAATGAGTAAGTCAGTTTAGTTTTACGCCGCTTTTAGCAATTTTCCAGCAATGTCACGGCGGGGGACACTAGAAATGGGCTTCACTCATTGTACCCATGTGGGGAATCGAACCTGGGTTTTCGGCGTGACGCTTTATCAATTAAATGAGAATAATCGAGTATGACCAATCCAGTGGTCAACGTAATGAGCATTGATCTACGCAGTTGGGATACGATGGAAACCCTAAGGGAGAAGAGATTGAATAGTGAGTGCATAATGATCCTTTGACGTGAGTCATATAATCTGTGCCATAGATGAGGCATATGCATCGAACAGCAGCAACAACAGCAGGAGTAGTTTTGGTGATAGTAGTAGTAGTAGTAGTAGTAGTAGAGGTAGAAGTAGTAGTAGTAGTAGTAGTAGTAGTAAGTAGTAGTAGTAGTAGTAGTAGTAGTAGTAGTAGTAGTAGTAGTAGTGTAGTGTAGTAGTGGTAGTAGTAGTAGTGGTAGTAGTAGTAGTAGTACAAGTGGTAGTAGTAGTAGTAGTAGTAGTGGTAGAGTGGTAGTAGTAGTAGTATTGGTAGTAGTGGTAGTGGTAGAGTGGTAGTAGTAGAGTAGTAGTAGTAGTGGTGGTAGTGAGTAGTAGTAGTAGTGGTGGTGAGTGGTAGTAGTGAAGTGAGGTGGTGGTAGTGGTGGTAGTGGTAGTGGTGAGTGGTGGTAGTGGTGAGTGGTGGTGGTGGTGGTGGTAGTGGTGGTGAAGTGGTGGTGAAAGTGGTGGTGGTGGTAGTGGTGGTGGTGAGTAGTGGTGGTGGTGGTGAGTGGTGGTGGTAGTGCAAGTGAGTGGTGGTAGTGGTAGTGGCAGTGAGTGTGGTGGTAGTGGTAGTGTAGAGTGGTGGTGGTGTGGTAAGTGGTAGTGGTAGTGGTGAGTAGTGGTAGAGTGGTAGTGGAGTGGTGGTAGTGGTGGTGGGGGAGTGGTGGTAGTGGTAGTGTGGTGGTAGAGGTAGGTAGTGAGTAGTGGTAGTGAGTGATGGTGGTGGTGGTGTGGTAGTGGTAGTGGTGGTGGTGGTGGTGGTAGTGGTGAGTGGTGGTGGTGGTGGTGGTAGTGGTGGAGTGGTGAGTGGTAGTGGTAGTGGTGGTAGTGGTAGTGATGTAGAGTGGTGGTAGTGGTGGTAGTGGTAGTGGTGGTTGAGTAGTAGTGGTAGCAGTGGTAGTGAAGTAGTGAGTGGTGGTTGTGGTAGAGTGGTAGTAGTAGTGAGTGGTAAGTAGTAGTAGTGAGTAGTGGTAGTGAGTTGTAGTAGTAGTGGTAGTGGTAGTAGTAGTAGTAGTAGTAGTAGTAGTAGTAGTAGTAGTAGTAGTGTAGTAGTAGTAGTAGCAGTAGTAGTAGTAGAATATGGCGGCGGTCTGTAAATAATCGAGTATGGACCAAACAAACCAGTGGTCAACATCATGAGCATTGATCTACGCAATTGTGATAAGATGGAAACCAAGTCAGCGACCCTATCCCGTTAGTGGCCCATTAAGAGAAGCATGGCGTTACTGAAGACCAATTTCCACCCGCATCCTCATAGGTATAGTAGTAGTGGTACCGTGCGGAAGGTGTGTTTTTGTTCTGAGAAACAAAAAGATTTTCAGGACCCAATATTCAGATGTGAGAGGTTGGATGAATGTCTACCTGGAAAGAAGACGTTGTGTTCGATGGTGACGCTGGAGTACTGGTCGTCCAGCATGATGCCCCTGTTCTCTGCCCCAGGCATGTTCTTGACAACGTTGTGGATGTAGTTGTATCGGATGACGTTGCCACGCTGCAGATAATACCATGCCACGCAGTCATTTTTGTTTTCCACGTCATCATTATTGACAGGGATTGATAGAAAAAATGGTCATGGAAAAAACTCAAGTACATTGTATCCTCGTGTTTTGCTGCTCATGAAATTCATTCTGGTAATCATAAACTACGAAACTCCATAATTTGTTGGATGTAAACTGGGGTAAGGATGACATTCACTGTTCCTTTCCTAATTGAAAATAAATGATTGAAAAGGATAAATAAAGTTTACGATCTATCATTACATTTGCTACTCACCGCAGCCCAATCTCTCCCAGAATGCACTGCGCCACAATCAGTGCTGTTCACACACATATGGTGAATGTGGTTGTACTCCATTATGTTGTCGTTACCCTGGCAACCCAGAAGAGGGTTAGTGGTTCAAATATCTACAGGACTGTATGGATAGGTTGTGATCAATTTGCCAGTACGCGTTGGCCAAAAACCTTGTCCCAACAACCTGTGGTAAGTTTGAAATGAGTTCAAGCTACAGGGCCAATTTTCAGTGCTAGAGAGTTTGATTCAAGCTGTTCAAACATAACCTAGTTCGTATACGCAATCAAATGATTACATGTATATCAGAAGACTAATTAATGGATACGTAATCTACAGTCGAACAGAAACTCACGACAATGTCTACATCTAGTCAAAAAGATTTTTGAGTTTAGATCATTAATCAAAGTCATCATAGAGTGAGTGAGTGGGTTTTACGCCGCTTTTAGCAATTGTCAAGCAATATTACGGCGGGGGACACCAGAAATGGGCTTCACACATTGTACCCATGTGGGGAACGCAGTCATTGTCCTCTACGTGACGATCGGACGCTTTAACCGTTAGGGTACACCACCGCCCCAAGTTATTATTGAGAAGTTAGACGTGTTTTATGGTTACAATGCGCCAAAGACACAAACCCTACTCCACAAAAATAAGTTACCATGAGAAACGAATCATCTGAGTCTCGAACTGAGTAACATCAGATTACAAGGATTGAAGATTTGTACCTAATTATACGTTTATTGACACACAACGACAATGTCTAGATCCAGATCAAAGTGGACCTTAAGGTGTTGTGCACTGTCCGTTTTTAATCAAGTTGATCCACGCACCTTTTTCATGCATGTTGGTTACAGTTATCAGTCGGTGTCACTGGGTCTCATACAGCGTTTCAGGTGTAATATATGATCGTTTAGAATGAGAAAATAACATAATAAAGAAAAAACGATATGCTACAGAACTTTGCAATGAACCATGCCCGACTGAATTAATGGTGGAATGTGTAAACATACCCCCCACATCAATCCTGTGTATTGGCCGTCGTGAAGGTGATTGTATCGGGCCACGTTGCCAACGCCCCCTAGAGAAATGCCGTTGTAACCAACGCCCCCTACGCGGGCAAACTTCCAAATATGATTGTCTTCGACCACGTTGCCAGAGGGCGTTAACGTCTTCCGGTCTCCACCTGCATGCAAAGAAATATATAACCAAATATGTTCACAAGTCATACAGCAATAACAGCTACTATATTTGTCAGGGTCGGTGAGGTAGCCAAGTGGTTAAGGCGTTCGCTTACCACGCCGAAGTTCCGGTTTCGATTCTCTAGATGGGTACAATGTGTTAAGCCCATTTCTGGTGTTCCCTGATATTGCCAGAATTCTGCTAAAGTTGGATGACCACCCGAACCCGTTAGTCGCCTGGTATTACAAGCAAGGGTTGCTGAAGGTCAATTCTAACCCAGTATCTTCGCGGGTGTGGATTTTATTGACGTACGAACGTCCAAAGGTATTCAATGGTAAAGTCTGCCAATCATCGAGTGAACGAGTATTCTGTTTTGCCGCTTCTAGTAGCATACCAAGCTGGCATGGCATCCAGAAACACAACACATTGTCACCTTGTTGGAATCTCACCCAGTTCCAAGTCATGATCCTAATTTGATATTTTATCGTCGCATTATATGTTGGAGGACGTCACAAATTTCTAGAAGGTTCTCGCGCCATAACTATCATATATATTCGATTGGTGGCTTGTATAAAGTTGTTCACTTTTTCGTATGATTAGTTCGAAAACAAACGGTTGTTTCTTTACCCATAACACGATGACACTATTTTGAGTGGCAATGTTACCGCTGATGATAACGCCTCCGTTGGTGTAATAGACCTCACAACGGGATACCGTGACATGGCTACTTGATGTCAAGTGGACACCCCCAGCACCTGACAAAAAGTAAAAAGAGGACTTTATAGACCAAAGGACACTTTAGTAGCACATGTAAGTAATGGTTTGTGAATTTGCTGTATTTTGAAGTTGTTTCATTGAAACTTGAATATTGCCATTTTAACAAAATATTCCATGTGATTGTTTGTGGTCCTGTGCATTGAGCCGGGGTCACAATTCAGTTCAAGTTAAGCAATGCTGATCACGTCGATCCCATGGATGGGTGACCTCATGACAATTTCTAGGATTTCTCACCCAACAAAAAACGGGTACCCGGTGGGATAAGTGATTTGTCCATTAACCTTCTAGCTCCTCACAGGCAGCTTGGGTCATCCCCGGTAATGATAATGTCCATTATGTTGTATGCACTTAGTGCGGCGTGGAGTTCAGTGTTTTTAAGTGGCCTTATCATACAATTATTATACCCACTGTCATAACTCACCCATATTCTTTATTTCCATGTTCTGGACGTTGATGTTATGTAAGCTGTCTCCTCTGATGCCCTCGTGGCGACACGCCTCCAGAGTGAACCCCACAAAATTGAGGTTTGCCACCCCTCGGTCCATGCTGGTAGAGATTTGAGGTAGACATGGTATAATTTGTGACTAAAAAATATGTACATTTTGACATGCTTGGGTGATTCTGATTTCAAATAAAATTAAATCTTATATCGAATATATGCTGAGACAGATTGCACTGAGTGTAAAAGTCAAATCAGGGATGCGTCTTAATGGATGTTTTATTCATAATTATTATGAATAAAATCAGCTGTATTGTGCTTAGTAAAAACAAAGGTTGCTTCTGTTACATTCTTATAAATCAACATTATCAAGTTATTGGCCTGGAAAGTCCCTCAAAATACCCAGTGGCAGGTAAACATTTTTTTTGCTTTTGCTCCTGAAAATGGTTATGTTCATTTTCACCCTTTTCAATTGACAGAAGAAGGAAGACTTGCCTGATGCAGTCGTTGATGAGAGACACAGTGATGACGTCAGAGGAGGACAAGGTGCCCGTCTTTGTGTTGGGCCAGATGTACAAGTTGCCATTGGATCGGTCCAGATAGTACTCTCCCTGAAGAGAACGTGACGCAAAATTTTACTCGTCCGAAAAAGAAAGTGTGCATTAAATTTTTTATTATATTGCAAAAAGTAAACATCAGATGAGCACGAAATTCAAACCTAGAAATACCTGAGTGCTATGGAACAGAGAGGTACACGTGTTAACGAAACTGTATGAGACACGTGAAGAAGAAGGCATGCTGTTGCCTGTAAGAAGTGTGAAATGCATGCAAAAGTGCGAATGATATGCCTACTTAAAGCCCATACATGGCCAATCCAAACGTACACATTGCCAACTGAATATCGCAAAGCGGCCCCCACAAAGTAATGCCAAGATTAACAACAGGTGAACGACACATGGCCCCGGGTATGCTACGGTCTGGTTATATCCCGCGGGAGGTTGCTCAACATTTTAATTGTCACCGTAACACCATATCAGCATTAGTCCGTCGATATGGTCAACAAAACGACGTCAGGGATCGCCCACGTTCAGGGAGGCCAAGAGTAACGACCCCTGTGCAAGATTCGACTGATCATATGCGGAATCGGTGTCAACAAGCAACAACAACAGCCCATAGTATCCCCAATTGCAGGCGGATTCATCCTCCAACCGTCATCAACCGCCTACGAAGTTACGGCTTTCGTGCAAGGAGACCAGCAATTCGTCTCCTTGTGACGTTACATCACCACCAGGCACGGATACAATGGTGCAGACGACACCTCAGATATCCCCTGTTTTGGTGGAGACGTGTGATGTCCACATACAACCCGTGTTGTGCAACAATATCTCCAGCAACAACAACTGGATGTGTTGCCCAAGCCAGCAGTATCACGGATCTTTCGCCAGTTGAACAAATTGATCGCCGCCTTCGACGTCTGCCAAATCTCCCCGCAACGCTTAATGATATCCAAGTAGCGCTTGTCCACATATGGAATAACATCCCCCAGGTATTTCACGCTCGACTAATCTCATCCATGAGGTGTCGTTGTACAGCTGTGTTGAACTTTCTGTTGACTTTCTGTTTTTACCCTTTCAACTTGTGGACCCCTTTACGTCCCTACGGTACAATAAAAACATTTCACATCGTTCATGTGTGCAGACAAATGCATTCTGTTTTATCTATAAGCATTTTTTGCGATGCACAGTTTCTTTTTTTGGGTGAGTATATATCACTGAGGTCGTAATAGTAGTAATGATATGGATCGTGGAAAATTCCTTGGTAAAGGTGTTTTCCTAATTCGAGTGTGTCACGATTACAGGTTATGTATTTACACTCTTTTGTAATGTATTGTTCTGAAGAAGAAGAAGAAGGGGAACAGGAAGTTTTTCTCACCGGCTGATCCAGCTCTGTGAGCATGTTGAATACACGGAAGTAGCCACCCTGATTGTCAGCATAGGCGAGATGGGCCGGGTTGTAATGACCTAGACAAAATGGAACACCTCCAAGTGTCAAGACAGTGGCTGGTATCGTTGAAATTATTTATGCTACATTAATTATTTAAAAGTCCACAATACTAACACTGAAAGGTAGACCTATTCTGAGGTTCAATTTGGTCAATTTGGTCTCCTGAAAGTAATTTATATACTTTGTTAGCAAATGCTTGTTGGTCTGCTTGTTGAATATGCCCCATGCTTCAGTTCACAACCTGGCTGATCTTTGTTCTGTTGTTGAGCTCTCACAGTGTCTATGTTTAAATCACAACACCCATTGGCATTTACAGAAACCATTAAAACCCAAATAGGTTGGTTTTCGACGCGGAATAATATTCTAAAAGATCAAAAGGCAGTGTACATGGTGAGTGAGATGTCGAACATTTTAAACAAATGTAGAGATGAACTCTACTGACCTACTCTGACTCCATAGTGTGTGTCAGTTGCCAGAGTGATCTGATGCTTCTGGGTATCAATGTGGCTGATGGCCGCTGCATCGTCCGCCCAGCTCCAGTACCTGTGAAGGCAGCAGCATTGATAATCTATGTGTAACATACACATTATATAGTTAGCTGAACTTGTTTGAGGTGGCTATTCATTTCAATCTGAAAATGGTATCAAAACACAACAACAAAATACGACCCGTTTAATCAAATCTTGATCCAATTCTGACATGTCATGCAGCAGCTTCTCATTTAAAACTCCTCAAGTTGGCCACACCCCATCTAACTCAATGAAACTTCTGTTCAAAACCATCCGAGTTCAATTTTCTTTTAGCTCGTTCTGCAGTACGTCAAAGTAAAATCAGTTATGAATGTTACCAGAAGCCGTAAGCCCATGGTTCCTTCTCATGTACCCATCTGGAATCCTCCTGTGTGCTATAGGTGATGATCTTGCCATGCCTCCCCACCAGGGACTGAATTGATGTTCAGGAATTTCTGGAAGACATGTGCATTGTGGCAATGACATTACCTCCGAAATGGCGTCCTAGCTGAGGATTACGACAATTATACCACATCGTCATCTGTACATTCTCCAGAATGGAGATCAAAAGGTTGAAGAAATAATCGGTAATAAAGATATTTGCTCGCATTTATTAGTGCCATACGAAATTCGTGACACTTCTGACATTGAGTATGTAAAATAAGTATGACATGCAAACTGTTCCTCTCTCCAATGGTAGTGCGCCAATATGGCTCTTTCTTCCTACCTCATTCGGGTACTGGGCCAATCTGGCTGGCTCCCCGTTGATGAAAATCTCCAACCATGAAGTCCTGGACCGGTAGAAGCCGAAGTTGCTCATCTTGCCGTAGTCGGTGACACCGGCACTGGGTAAGTGCAGTTGCATCACCTGAAAGAGAAGAACTTGATCATGATCAGGGGACCAAATACCGTCTGATTGGACCTTCTCGCTTGTACTTCATAGTATTTATTGAATAGGGTAACAGTGTGGCGCAGTAATTAGCGAGTGTCTCTGGGACAATGATGACCATGATGATAATAGTGATGTTTATTGATGCAAAATCGGGGGAGACCACAAAGTGTATTTACCTTTGATCTTGAATTTGATGGCAGCATATTCAACACATTGTGGTCTGTCACATGGGTGAACAGGTGCGCTGGGATCTGCTTGCCTCCTGTCTGTTGAAGTCACAATGGATATTGTTATTGATATATGGTTAGTAACATTCCTGTATTTTGTACCACAGTTATAACTGTTTCAGCTTCCTCTTACCTATAACTGGTTCAGCGTCTCTATATTTAAACCTTTGAGAACTTGTGCCTCCAACTGATGCTATGAAACCTCCGTCTCCACTCTACGAGGGTGTTCTTACTCACCACGAGGACCTCCTACTCACCACGAGTGTTCCTACTCACCACATCTGTTCTTACTCATCACAAAGACATCACCAATGATCTCGTTTGTGCTCACTCACCACGTGGACCTCCTGGTCCTGGTAGGCTCTGAAGGTGACCGGCTGGGTGTAGGCGTGGGTGAAGTGTAGGGTGGAGTGCAGGTTGTAGTAGCCTCCCATCAACTCCACGTACACAGCTACAGGGACGAACAGATTGTGGAAGAAAACAATTTAATACTCTGTTATCACTATCAATACTATTCGCATCTTGGCAATACATATACGCATTATAATATAGGAGACCCGTGAAAGTCCGGGTTAGAATGAACCTTCAGTAACCCATGCTTGTCGGAAGAGGCGACTATCGGGATCTTGTAGTGAGGCTCGCTGGCTTGGTTGACACTTGTCATCGGTTCCCAATTGCGCAGATTGATGCTCATGCTGTTGATTGAGTGTCGAATATTTACAGACCGCCGCCGTATACCTGGAATATTGCGTATACCTGGAGTGCGGCGTAAAACTAAACTCACTCACTTTAATATAGGATGCACTACAATATCACTATCCAAACAGAGGGAACTAATGGAAACATTGTTATGATAAATTTTCTGCCGCAGAAATATGAAAGCTGAGCTGCAGAACCTACTCACTGTTGCCCCTGATGCCACCGCTGTCCAGTAACTGTCTGGCCTTGTCCAGGGTGGCCACCGGATGGGAGACATCCAACCTGGGCAGGTCAATATGAATTGTGTATGGGAATACATACACAATGCGTTGAGAAGGTAGGGGATCGAGGGTTGGTGAGGATAGGTCCCAATCAGGTTCTGGAATGGCTGTGGACATAGTTTGGTGGGGTTGGGTCCCAATCAGGTTCTGGAATGGCTGTGGACATAGTTTGGTGGGGTTGGGTTCCAATCAGGTTCTGGAATGGCTGTGGACATAGTTTGGTGGGGTTGGGTCCCAATCAGGTTCTGGAATGACTGTGGACATAGTTTGGTGGGGTTGGGTCCCAATCAGGTTCTGGAATGGCTGTGGACATAGTTTGGTGGGGTGGGTCCCAAACAGGTTCTGGAATGGCTGTGGACATAGTTTGGTCGGGTTGGGTCCCAATCAGGTTCTGGAATGACTATAGACATTGAGTAACTGGGAGTGGGGATCGTTGCTTGGCAGTTTCAAGAATTTAGAAAGGTAGATATATTTTTATTATATATTTAAGTGTGAAAGACTGAGCTTTCTGAGTTTTAGGAAAGTGATATCTTCACTGCAGAGACAGAAATTTGATATTATCACTGTCGTGAAATATAACTATGCCGGAACTACTACAGGGCTCAACTAACTTTTCGGTGACGTGTCTTTTATCCTGAAATATCATCTACATTTTCTGAAATGAAGTTGACATTTTGTGAACAACATATATTTGTGATAAAAAATAAATGTTTGAGTTCTTTGTGGAAGTGTGTGTTACAGCTATACCAAGGGGTCTTAAATAATCAGTCGAGACCCGACAAAAGGCAAGCCCCTGGAGGAGATATGGTGTGTTTAGGCATGAACATATATTTATGTATATTTATGTATGAAATTCAACCATGGTGTATCTTTAGTATCGTGAAAGTATATCCAACACATGACCATTATTTCATTAAAATCAATTTGAATATATTTTCTGTCCTAAATACGTCAGTAATGTCCTAATTCAGTATGAAATAATGTTCATCATATCTTCTGTTACCCGTGAAGGTCCGGCTTAGAATATTGATCTTCAGCAACCGATGCTTGTCGTAAGAGGCGACTAACGGGATCGGGTGGTCAGGCTCGCTGACTTGGTTGAGACATATCATCGGTTCCCAATTGCACAAATCGATGTTCATGCTGTTGATCACTGGATTGTCTGGTATAGACTCGATTATTTACAGACCGCCGCCGTATAGCTGGAATGTTTCTGAGTGCGGCGTAAAACTAAACTCACTTACTCATATCTTCTGTATACGTTTATGACATTGAACAAAAGCAAAAAGGCCATGATCGTGTGAAATAAGGTTAAGTCCTTAACCCGAGTTCCTATCAGATGCCACGTATAATCAACCCGTGAAGATCCGGATTAGGGTTGATCTTCAGCAACCCATACTTGTCCTAAGAGGCGACTAACGGGATTGGGTGGTCAGGCTCGCTGACTTGGTTGACACATGTCATCGTATCCCAATTGCGTATATCGATACTTATGCTGTTGATCACTGGATTGTCTGGTCGTGACTTGATTATTTACAGACCACCGCCATATAGCTGGAATATTGCTGGGTGCGGCGTTAAGATGATGTTACAATGAATGAGTTGAGTTGAGTTGAGTTGAAGGATGCATGACTATTACATTTCTTGCGACTTAGGCTTCGACGTCATACATGATTAAAAAATTCAATACGTCCCGGTTTTTCTGCATTTGGATGAATCTCATGCAAGTTGTGTCTTACACCAAATATATACACCTTCAGCAATTAATCATACAAAATAATGAGAGTTCTTACCCCGAGTTCCCGTCTGATCCCTTGGGGCTGACATAGATGTGGACTGTCTTGGAGTGACCCAGGGGCAACAACAGCCCCAGACACAGAGCCACTACCCACGTCATTGCATGGGTGGAAGTGTTACAGAAATGACGACGGCCCTATGGATCAAACAGATAACAGGACGGGAACTAACAGCTTGAGAGCATGGCCTTGAGACAGATAAAGATAAGCACGTTTTTGGACTGCAAAACAAACACTAAATCAGATCAGATTATATCGTGACCTATCGAGCTGCGATTTGGCTGATTATTCAGACTGGAATTTGATGAATATTTACAAGAAAATTGTTAACTTGGAAGAAAGCATGTTTTAATGGAAGCTGACCTAAGATTGAAAACTGGCCTGCATGTGTCTCACTGATAAACATCCGATTTCCAAGAAACAGAGCACGTTCACTGATGTGGCTCTGTGTTTTGCCTGAATTCATATTTTGCCATGCTTTTCACAAACCACTTTGAATGATAAGGTTCTTGTCTTTACACATTTCAATGACAACGTCATATAATCCTCGAACAGGGGCGGTAGGGTAGTCGAATGGTTGAAGTGTCCGCTCGTCACGCTGAAGACACGGGTTCTATTCTCCACGTGGGTATAATGTGTGGAGCCCATATCTGGTGTCCTACGCTGTGATATTGCTGGAATATTGCTAAAAGCGACGTAAAACCTAGGATATCATACAGACCCTGAAACAAATATACTCAGCAGCAAAGAAAACGTCAGTACAGAAAATGGACATAATAAGCGGATCAAAAACATTTTTTACAATATCTTGTCACATCAATGAATAACAATTTCAAAACATCACGTTTACGTTTGCAGTCCATTCAGACTCTTGACTTCAGTATCTAGTGTGACCACCACATGCGGCAATAACTGCAGCACAGCTTCTATGCATGGAGTGCACCAATCGATTGATAAAGGCCATTGGCACCTGGAAGCACACTCTGAGAAAGGCCTGGCGCCAGGGCTGGCCACTGCATAATGTTGACACCGTTGTGCTGTAGGAAGTCCCGTGTAGCTCTGGCAGTATGGGCCCGGGCGTTATCATGCTGGAAAATGTTGTTCCGGTGACGTGCGAAATGTGGAATGACGTGGGGTCTGAGAGCTTGGTCAATGTAGCGCACCGCTGTGATGCCGCCTCCTCTCCCAGGACTAAGGTTCTGGAACACCACAGGACCCACACTCTGGTTCAGGCTTATTCTACTCCATACCATGATGCTTGCACCTCCCCATGAGTCTCTTTCCATAACACATTGGTCTGAGTAATGCTGGCCACGTCGTCGTCATTTCTTGTTCTGCATTTGATACGCAGTACCATCTGTGAACAGAACTGTTTTCCATTGCCTGTATCGCCAGTTTTGGTGTTGTAGGGCAAACTGTAGACGTTCATGCCGATGACGAGGGATGAGGATAAGGTCTACGGCAATGGAGGTTCCCGCTGTTAAGACGTCGGCGTTCTGTATCAGTACTGATTGGTCTTCCGTGTCTTCCCACTGTCTGGCGTGCTGTTTCGGATGCCTGCATGAAGGGATTCTGTACATGCTGCCGCACAACATGGCGGTCTTGTCGTCTTGTGGTCACCCTTGGTCTGCCAGTACGGGGGCGATCATTTGTGGTGTTGTTGGCCCGGAAACGTTGCTGCAGCCTGTAGATGGTTGACGTTGACCTGGAAGTGATTGGCAACGGCTTGTGCAGTGTGGACAGCTTCAAGTCTTCCTAGCGCCTGGTTCCTCTGAGCTGTCGTGAGTCGCGTCATCCAGGTTTGGGGGTGCATTTTATAGGGCTGGTCCTTGTGAACAGCGCGTGCAGCATGAGTTGCATGAAAAACATCGAGAACACCGCGCCATCTCCGAGATCAGGTTGCGTTTTTGAGACCATTTCCTGGGTTCAATTCTGAGTTTGGGAAAGAATGTCTTTGCTCAGGTAAGGTTGGAGATGTTATCAAAAATATAAAACCAAAACATGAATGACTTTACAGTTATCCGTTTCTGCGAAGGAAAATTCCAAACTGACGTTTCTTTTGCTGCTTAGTATATATCCAAGAAAGCCCATTCAAGTCAAGAATATGTTGCGATCCTAGATTACCAAAGTTTCATGTAAATGAAGAAAGTCTATGGGCGCCTTTTCATGATATTTTAATAATATGATTTTGTCTCAGTTCAGAGACTAGATGTTAGCCTACGTAAAACCATAATCACTCACTCACTCACTCACTCTACTCAGCGGACAACTCTGATGAAAGATCTGGGTTAGAATAGGCCTTCAGTAACCCATGCTGTTGTAAGAGGCCACTAACAAGATCAGGTGGTCGGGCTCCCTGACTTGGTTTATACATGTCATCGTATCCCTGTTGCGTATGTTGATCACTGGATTGTCTGGTTTCCTACAACGGCACCCAACCGTAGGCGTTCTATTCCGCCGGCGTCTCGAATCGTTTCTCTTATCTTGTAGTCGTAGACCGGAATAGTTTCTCCAGTCGGCGAATCGAGTAGCAGCAACAGTCGGTTCTTCTCTTCGTATTTCGCTACGGCAAACTTTTTGCACGTGTAGATTCCTTCCGGAACGTCTGCGGCTTTTCAGTGTTCATTGTACGGAGGGGCTGCCACCTCCATATCCTTGGACAAGCCGTAGTTGGGCAAGTCGGTATGTCAAGTATTGCGGCACATTGGTGGGTCTGCTTTCCCGGATAGCTTCCAGAAGATACAAGAATCTTTCTCGCATGGACAATTGTCCACCAATTTGTCGAGGAGGCGTTCGTATCGCAGGCACCACAGGAGGCAGTCGTTGTCGTACAGGTTCTCTATATTCAAGAAACAGCCGTCGATCGTGATTTCGTTGGGAACCTCGCGTGGGAGCCGTTCCTGGGGAGTATACTCTATCGCTTCTTTTCCCAGAGAACGCATTTCTTGCTGCCGAAGGAGTGGTCTATGGCGTTCCACTTGCAGGTCGAGTTGTCTGGTGCGAAGAGAGTGGGGTGTTCCGATATAGCGCCGAGGCAGTCGGTGCATCGGTTGTGTCTGTCCTTGGGTTCCGGGCAGTAGCCGTCGGTGAGAACGATTCAGAGTTTGCCTGTTGCAGGTCGAAATTGGTTGG
Organism: Haliotis rubra; assembly: GCF_003918875.1. Taxonomy (NCBI): domain Eukaryota; kingdom Metazoa; phylum Mollusca; class Gastropoda; order Lepetellida; family Haliotidae; genus Haliotis; species Haliotis rubra. The sequence continues at coordinate 192,575 of NW_025767449.1, read as the reverse complement.
GTGGGTAGATGTAGTCAAAATAGACTATTTTGCCTGCTTCTACGAATTTGTGACAGCACAACAAATAAAGCTCGAGAAACCGTAGAGGGATCTCGTATTGCTCCTCGAAGATGTGTCCCGATCGCTCCAGGATTCGTTTCTCTCTGTCGGAAAGCAAGACATGGGGACACTTCTCTAGGGGGTGGTCCAAACCCCATTGACACACTATTGTTGTTTTTCTGCGCTGGGGAGGAGAACAAGGAAGACAAAAAGTGTCTCTATATATACTCTAATGCACGAATGTACCTCTTCGTTTTTCTTTCCCTTCTTATTTTATCATTATTTCTTCCTTTAAGTATTCTTACCGCAATTGTATATGCTACTGGACTCCATTTTGTTTTCCGTATGCCTGTTTGGTGTTGGGTCGTCTACTTGGGGGAGGAGAGCAAGGAAGGCAAAAAGTGTCTCTATATATACTCAAATGCACGAATGTACCTCTTCGGTTTTCTTTCCCTTCTATTTTATCATTACTTTTTCCTTTGTGTATTTTTACCCCCATTGTATATACTGCTCGGCCTGGAGCATGTCAGTTGCACGTTCACCGTCAACAGGCGTGACATGAGGGTTGTTTATGTCTCATGGATGATAACCAGCAAATTCTACACACGAAGCATAGGCAGATCGCGATTGTTTGTCCTGAAAGTTTATAAATGACCATTGGAACTCTCCTGAAAACGGGTGAAAATGATGTGTGCACCACCCCCATTCCCCTTTTTTTCTCAAGAGTGTGCACACATTCTCTTTCAAATAGCTGTGTCAGCCCCTGCGTAGTGGTGGTTGGGCACTTGAAATCGTGGTCACAGGTGCAGGATCAACATGTGCGTGCTGCATGCACGCGTAGTTCACCACATTTGAAATGGGCGGATGACATTGACACCAATTCGACGACGCTATTCGCACCAGTGGGGTAGCCTAGTGGTTACAGCCATAACGCCGAAGACCTGGGTTCGATTTCCAACGTGGGTACAACTTTTAAAGCCCATTTCTGGTGACCCCCGGACTGATACTTGGAATTTGCAAAAAGTAAGAGGGGAGGTGAAATTGGGCTTAACGTCGTGCTTGAGAATATTTCGCTCCTATGACGACGTGCATGCGTGTGTATGTGTATGTGCGGCTACTTGTACTAGCCCAGACTGAAGCTGGTGTTACAGTGTTAGCCCGATGAGATACCATGCCGCAGTGAAGCATGAATACCCCACACAGACACATTATACTGACTCCGAGCCGACCAGTCCTTGTTGTACGTATTAATGCCGAGCGTCAGGCAGGGACCAACAAGTACCATATTTTAACGTCTTTTGGTATAGCGCGGTCGGGGATCGAACCCGCGACCTTCCGCTCTCCTCAAAAGTATGAAAAATTTGTAGTACCAATGAGATTTTAAAATGGAAGTATCAGTGAGCTTTACTCCAAGGACATTTGACAGTGATTAGTTTTGATTGGAAGTACCAGTGAGTTGTTATCTAAGGATATTTGAGTGAGAGAGTGAGTTTAGTTTTACGCCGCACTCAGCAATATTCCAGCTTTATGGCGGCGGTCTGTAAATAATCGAGTCTGAGCCAGACAATCCAGTGATCAACAGCATGAGCATCGATCTGCGCAATTAGGAACCGATGACAAGTGTCAACAAAGTCAGCGAATCTGACCACCCCGATCCCGTTAGTCGCCTCTTACGACAAGCATGGGTTACCTATGGAATACTGTAAGGGACATTCTAACTTGGACCTTCACGGGTCTCCACGACAAGAAGACGAGTGTGCCGTGCTGTGATACTGTCGTATAGCTGTAGATAACAGATGAACAAGTGATCCAATACACATGTAATTATCTGCAACTTTATTTACATCATCAAATACACGTTGTCATATAAAGTTCAGCGTGGGCATTATCCGATGATAGGTCCACTACAAGAAGCCGGGTGTGACGTGCTGTGATACTGTCGTATAGCTGTAAAAGAAGCGGTCGTGTTTTCCATAATTAATCTTTCGCTACATGCTTTTGACAGGAATAAAAGTAGATAATAATCAATGATAAAATAATTTTAAGCCGCAGATACAAGAAAAGAAAAAGCCCTTCAATGGTTGAACTGCCATAAAAGACAAGTTTCAGATACCTAAAATGTCTACACGTGTTTGTTATGAAGAAAGATGTTCTTAAAAGTGCAGTACACACTGGTTATAATGCCCCTGGTTATAATGCCCCCTGGATATAATACCATGTTTTTGTCAGAAAAGATTTCCTGCCTGTATAATACCCTGGTTGTAATGCCAAACTGGATATAATGCCATCTGCCAATGGTTTGTGGAACAAAAGTAATTTTACCCTGGTTATAATGCCAATATCACTGGCTGCATGTCGTTTACATACCGTAATTGGTTAATTGACATGACTCAAATTAATTGACCAAACTCATAAATGCTTTAAGTAGTCTTTTAATCCCAGATAGGATAACACATGTGACTTTACACTTCCTGCAACCTACAACAAGTCACCTGCAGCCCCTAGATGCTGGGATTATCCAGCCATTCAAGGCTCATTACAGGAGACATCAGATCAGTCACCTTGTTGATTGCATAGAACCGCTAACTGCCCTTCCTGGTTATAATGCCACCCTGGATATAATGCCATATTTTCTACTGGACAAACGGTGGCATTATAACCAGGTTATACTGTACATTATACCAATGTATAATTTGCTTTTTGAGCGGCACATCATAGATGTCAAGGCGATTACCTTTCTGCATGTATTTGGGTCCCGTGGGATGACGTGGTCCGATAGCATTGATATCGATTGGCTGGGTAACTGAGTTTCGATTGGCCCAGGTTTTTGCTGAACACCGGAACCGGAAGTCATATTCACCAGGAGACCAAAAATCAGCAGGACTGGCCTAAAATGAAAGATCAGGGTAATTGAACATTAAAAATAAAATATTTGAAAACAATTCACATTGCAAATAAACATATTATTATCTTCATTACCAGTTAGTTTAATTGATACACTTTCAAAAGAAACGGAGCCTTACTTTAAAGTTATCATGAACGTCGTAGTATTCCTTCTTGGTGAGACCAGTGCCATGGTATTGGACGATCTCTGGACGTTTGTTGTAGAAAACGTTGTCGTAGATCTGATTGCCTGAAAAAACCACAGACACTGGGACTACAACAGACAAACTAATTAAATGCAGTCATAAAATGCGTTCATATCTACAAACATTTAAATAATAGGTTTCAAAAAGCGTGTACTTGTCGAGGTTATCAATGGTCTTCCTGTTCGATGAGTCCAAAATTTGACTTTCGTATCAGCAGGAGACTTCTAACATGCAAAACGAACAGAAAAAGAGAGCTTCTTATTACTTGCGGTTTGGTGATAAATTCACCAAACATTGAAGACGATCCTCACGTGTTCTACAGTGCAACACAAGCCCTTCAAGAACAATTCAATCTATGTACAAAGCCCTTAGTTAAGCACCCCCTGACATATCTCATGACTGAATGAGGCCCGATCTTAATCATTTGGGGCATATCTGCCACACTGATCTATCTACTGGTCGTCGTGTGCAACAAAGGGATCCTCCTGTACAGAACCTGGCCCAATTGGAGCTGCTTTACACGAGGAATGGCGTAGACTAGCTCTTCAGAGGACCAGGAGACTGATGGGGGTATGAGGAGGAGAGTGCTGGCTGTCATACAGTCACGTGGGGGTTACATTCGGTATTGTCTTTGAATCGTGTAAGACACGCAAAATGACATTTTAAATGTTCACAATAAATTCCACATTAAACATTCCAGGGCCATAGTTGTACAGACATGGTTGTGTATGAAAATCAGTGGGTTTTTATTTAAAATAAGCAATTATCATCATAAAATCAACTTGGATTCCAATCATTTTGTCGTTTTTTATAAGTCAAAGGATCATACGGGTCAGGACGAGAAGTTTTATGTACGTGTTGAAAATCTATCATTGCAAAGATACAGGGCGTGCCTATTTAAGTTCTTTGTGTATATGTTTTTCTTTGCGTATATGTTTTTGATAAGGGTATTCATCTTCATTGCTATGTCATCCCGAGAATTTTAAGAATGGAAATTGGAGTATCGGTGATATGGCAATTCGTCTGATGACGGTACAGAACCCGTGGACATAGGAGTGATGGAGTATCTGGCTGGTGATAGCGAATACAGAAGTAAGAGTTGGAAGAGGGTACTTTGGTTTCTTTCTTACCCATTGGGTCCATAGGAGAATTGGAATCTATGGAAGCCAGTTTGGGATACCTTTCTGACCACGGTTTTGTCTTGTATGGAAAGGTCTGGAAATTAGAAACATATTGGGTTACAAGACAATTTGTGTTAGTACACGATGAAGGTAAAAGTTGTCAAAGATGGTTATGGTTTAAGCAAGGGTGGATGAACCCACTCCTACATGCCATAGCAGGATCCTCCCTGAGAAACATCAGTCATAAATGGATCATTAATGGATAATTAACATCAGGACCGGCTTCAGATAATCGCCAAGACCCAAGAAGACGCAACGACTACCCTCCCACTCTACCTCCCCTTGTAACAGAAACGTGGTTTATCAGATGAAAAAGGAGACTCTTATGAAGGAGCAGTTGTCAGGGGACCTTGGTATCCCTACCATCAATTTAGCATACAGCTGAGCCCGAGATGATGTTATACAGGACACCACGGAAGTCCACGTTCATGGGGTAGTCAACAGCATCGTAGAACACGTTGTATCGAACGATGTTGTCTCGACCGCCGCCGATGTTGACGTGGTATTGGTTCTGTGAAATGAAACGTTTTGTATATCGACGGTTACAACGTATATACCGTTGTGATTGCGATCGTCCTTGTCGCCAAGCAAGCCATCTGTTTAGCTTCTTCGTTATTTTACAAATTTCACTGCGTTTGTTATGGAAGTCGTCTTACACGGAATAGAGGCTGTTTAGTTCTCATAGATAACGCGTAATGAACTCAGTTGGAGATAGGGTTAGTGTCTGGAACCTTGTAGAAGACGTTGTGTTCGATGGTGACGCTGGAGTACTGGTCGTCCAGCATGATGCCCCTGTTTTCGGCACCAGGCATGAGCTTCACTACGTGGTGGATGTAGTTGTATCGGATCAGGTTGCCACGCTGCAGTTAATGGTGTTAATAATTTCTTCAATTAAATCATTGCTTCAGAACAAACCAAGAATTCTTTCATATCATTGACAAACGCAACATTTACATATTTGCTGTTGCATACAAGGGAATAATTAAGAAACGCGGAATATCTCGAAGCAGTTATGCAAGGGGTCTCCGGGGAAACACAGAAGAGTAAATTCACGAAAACAAGTATTGCGTACATAAGATAGTATTTTCTTTGCTACTCACTGCAGCCCAGTCTCTTCCCGAGTGCACCCCGCCACAATCAGTACTGTTGGCACACATGTGGTGAATGTGGTTGTACTCCATTATGTTGTCGTTACCCTGGCAACCAAGAAGTGGTTTAGTTGGTTCAAGCATTCTAATATATGAATAGGTTGTGGTCTTTTGACAATATATGTTGGGGTTTTAAGAAGAAAGGTTAACCTGTTTGTGTCGAATACCTTCGCTTCGCAAACTAAACTGATGAAAATGGGACACGTTTTATTCAATCCATTCCGTTATACCACCATTTGTGTGACCGCCTCCGTGGTGTAGTGGTAAGGGCGTCCGTCCGGAGTGCGGGAGGTCGCGGGTTCGATCCCCGACCGCGTCATACCAAAAGACGTTAAACTATGGTACTTGTTGGTCACTGCCTTGCGCTCGGCATTAATGGGTACAACAAGGACTGGTCAGCTTGGAGTCAGTATAATGTGTCTGAGTGGGGTATTTATGCTTCACTGCGGCATGGTATCTCAGTGGGCTAGCACTAGAAAACCAGCTTCAGTCTGGGCTAGTACAAGCAGCCGCACATACACATACACACGCATGCACGTCGTCATATGAGCGAAATATTCTCAAGCACGATGTTAAACCCAATTTCACCACCACCGCCACCATTTGTGTAATAACTGAAATATATAATGTGTATCAGTGCAGCAATTAATGAGTGCATAGTCACACATTGATCAAATAAAAATTATGGATACTTTATACAAATGCATGATTGCAGTGACTCATTTTAAGTTACTGGACAGTCAGCTGAAATTAGATCACAGATATTAGTCGAATTTAAAGCTTTCAAAAGATAGACATTCAATAATCAAAAATATGCATATGTACGTTTTACATAATGTTATATTTATGTTTAAACTTTCTCAGTAAAGAACAGAATCTAGTATTTTGTTAGGTTGCGTCCTATCCGGGATTTGAACCCGGGCCCTCAGCTATCTAGCCCACTCAGCCACTGACTGTCCAGATCACGAGGTGAGGTGAGGTGAAATTGGGTTTAACATCGTGCTTGAGAATATTTCGCTCATATGACGACGTGCATGCGTGGGTATGTGTATGTGCAGCTGCTTGTACTAGCCCAGACTTAAGCTGGTTTTATAGTGCTAGCTCACTGAGATACCAAGCCGCAGTGAAGCATGAATATCCCACTCAGACATATTTTACTGACTCCGAGCCGACCAGTCCTTGTTGTACCCATTAATGCCGAGCGCCAGGCAGGGACCAACAAATACCATATTTTTACGTCTTTTGGTATGACGCAGTCGGGGATCGAACCTGCGACCTTCCGCTCTCCGGGCGGACGCTCTAACCACTACACTACGGAGGCGGTCTCCAGATCACGAACCGTGTGTACCCATCTTACAAGTGTTAATTTGAACGACACCACGACCGAAAGCTATGGATATGAAATGCCATTTAACAAAAGTACTAGAATCTGTACTTTATTGAGAAAATGTAATCCTAAATATAACATATATTACAGTTGACCATTTTCTATATGTCATTTTATATTCATTTGTATGTTTATTTCACACACGCACAAACCATTAAGAAACACAAGTTAACCTAACATAGAAACCTTCTCATGAAGACTGGTCTGCTGATGTGGCAGGAACTTTAGACTGAATGAATCAATGAACTGATTATGCCGTCAACACACATACCCTCCACATCACCCCTGTGTACTGGCCGTCGTGGAGGTGGTTGTAACGGGCGACGTTGCCGACGCCATCAATCGTGATAGCGTTGTAACCAGTGCCCCCAACGCGGGCAAACAACCAAATATGGTTGTCTTCGACCACGTTGCCAGACGGCGTTAACGTGGTCCGGTCTCCACCTGTAAGTATTCAACATACGAATCTGTACATGAAGACGTTCCCCTGGAAAACGACTTTGCTGTATTCTAGTAAACATACGATCTGTGACAAGTGTGTTTGCTTGGCCATTTAATGAGTGAATAAGTATGGTTTTGCGCCGCTTTGTGCACTATCACGAGCAATATCACAGCCGGGGGACACCAGAAATGCGCTCCACACATTGTACCCATTTTGGGAATCGAAGCCTGGCCTTCAGCGTGACGAGCTATAAATTATACATATATCTTAATTAGAATTGTCTTTTTATGACCTGAACCTGTCATAACTTCAGATTGGGTGAATTTGACTATGGTGAGTGAGTGAGTTTAGTTTTACGCCGCTTTTAGCAATATTCCAGCATTATCACTGTCGGGGATACCAGAAAGGGGCTTCACACGTTGTACCCATGTCGGGAATCGAACCGGGTCTTTGGCGTGACGGTAAACGCTTTACACACTAGGCTACGCCGCCGCCCTCATTTGACTAGGAAGGTAATTAACCATAGGGTTAGAGACCCTATCCACTAAGCTTTAGTAGCAGTACGTCATTCGTTAGCCAGTGAAGTAGTATAGCGTTACGATAGGTCGTAATGTTACGAACACTTTGTGGATCGGGACCCAGACCCACAGAGATTAGCTGCAATGTTATTATTTAGATGTTCAAAACTACAAGAACTCTGGATTCCTTTTATAGAATGCCTTTTCTGTTATCACGTTGTTCTTTGAGTCCCTGAGGAAATATGCTATTGAAACAAAAATTACTGGCTATTCTTTTGAAAAAAAAGACCCAGTGTATATAACTGAAATATGGTGGCCGTGAAGGGACATCGCTTTCGATCCTTCAGTTACCGTCGTGAGACTAGAAAATTATATCACGAGACGGAAATAACATGGCAAGAAAGTGATAGATTGGTTGCTTGGTTTGTTGTTTAACGCCGCACTCATCAATATTCCAGTTATATGTCGGCGGTCTGTAAATAATCGACTATGGACCAGACAATCCAGTGTTCAACATAAGCATCGCTCTTCACGATATAGCTATAATAAGAGAAGGGAACCTGATATACACATGCAACTTTTTCGTCTTGTGTTATCACTTTAACATCCAAAAGCGATGTCCCACCTTGGCCACCATACGCTATTGATCATCTTATCACTTTAACATCCAAAAGCGATATCCCACCTTGGCCACCATACGCTATTGATCATCTTATCACTTTAACATCCAAAAGCGATGTCCCACCTTGGCCACCATACGCTATTGATCATCTTATCACTTTAACATCCAAAAGCGATGTCCCACCTCGGCCACCATACGCTATTGGTCGTGTTATCACTTTAACATCCAAAAGCGATGTCCCACCTTGGCCACCATACGCTATTGATCGTGTTATCACTTTAACATCCAAAAGTGATGTCCCACCTTGGCCACCATAAGCTATTGATCGTGTTATCACTTTAACATCCAAAAGCGATGTCCCACCTTGGCCACCATACGCTATTGGTCGTGTTATCACTTTAACATCCAAAAGTGATGTCCCACCTTGGCCACCATAAGCTATTGATCGTGTTATCACTTTAACATCCAAAAGCGATGTCCCTCCTTGGCCACCATACGCTATTGATCATCTTATCACTTTAACATCCAAAAGCGATGTCCCTCCTTGGCCACCATACGCTATTGATCGTGTTATCACTTTAACATCCAAAAGCGATGTCCCTCCTTGAGCACCATACGCTCACAGCAAAAATAACTTGGTTTCCGGACCCCGGAAACCTAACGGAAACAAAACGGAAACTTACGTTTCAACTAGGTTTCCGGAACGTTTCTCTACATTTCCTTCAAGTTTCCGGAAAACGGAAACTTACAAATTACCCAGAAACCGGCATGGCTCCAGTGCGTTTCCGTTACCCAGTTTCCATATAAGGCTCCAGTGCGTTTCCGTTACCCAGTTTCCATATAAGGCTCCAGTGCGTTTCCGTTACCCAGTTTCCAGTAAGGCCCCAGTGCGTTTCCGTTACCCTTTTTCCTGTAGGGCTCCAGTGCGTTTCCGTTACCCAGGTTCTTGTATGGTTCCAGTGCGTTTCCGTTACGCAGATTCCTATGAGGTTCCATTGGGTTTCCCTTATCCTCTGCTTTCAGATGGTTTCATATACATTGTATTTACTTAGATCAATTATGATTCCCTGTGAATTTCGTTTCTATTAATAACTTTTAAAATGTTCCATAAGTTTCAGTAAATCAGAATCTGTATGGCTCCATTTGGTTTCAATCATTAGTATTCAGTGATTACCATATGTCCATATTAAATTATGATTATTCAACTAAATCAACTGTAGTTGAAATGAGTGTATTATATATGTGAATGTATTAGGTCATATATTTTATTCATGATACATTGAAATATAAAATAAACTCATTTCAACTACAGTTACCTCAACACCACATGGACATAGAAATAAATAAATACAAAATCAGGCATGTCAGTCGATTTCTCTTTATTCATCATAAACATATCATATCTATGTTTCAATTAAACATTGACACAAAGCACACAGAGAGAGAGAGAGAGAGAAGAGAGAGAGAGAGAGAGAAGAGAGAGAGAGAGTTTGTTCAAATAAATATTATGGAGAGATTGGCATTTTTAATTTGAGGGACATTAATCTTTAATCTTAGTCTCCAGAAACAACAAATTTAGATGTTCTTGTCCTAAACAGGGTGACTACAGGAGATAATTGAATGTACATCTAGATATTCCATTCTATTCCTAAGACCTTTAGGTGGTTGGAAAGCATCTTGTTGGATGGTGTCGCAAGTTCTTCATTTTTGCTGCTGGAGCTTCAGACACCACTGGCGATGTCAATTCTAGGGTTAGGACTGCAGCCAGCTTCTGTGTTCTTTTCTCTGCCCAGCTAGATCCTTCAGGAGGTGTTGGAGTTTCTGGGGAAAAATGAAATTCTTGCACTGCGAAAGTTATGTCCAACATTTATTCTTGAGAGCGGCACTTGTTCTAATTAGATAATGGCACATTACGGTGATGGGTAATGGCATGTGATAAGGAAAGGTATTCTGTTACAGGTATATAGCGATGTGATAATATGTAGCACATCATGTCAGTGACTCAGGGTGTTTTAAATTGGTGTCAGGAAGTGTATAAACCGGTACAAATGATATTATATAATCCAGTTTCAGGAACTTACAGATCAGATTCTTTTGTTTCTTTTAGCATCTTTCCTTTGTTTTTCTTTCCTGTAATCTGCCGACGTCGATCGTCCGTCTTGCTCCTCCAGATTATCCAAAAGGTTTCTATTAAGAAAAGCAAATGAATTAGTTTTCATTCGTCCAATAATAGATTATTACAATCCGACACAAACATTCATAAGTTTGATTATTATCATGTATCAAACCAAGTAATAAGTAATTGTGGTATATCAACTACATGTATATGCATTACTGCGGGGGTGTGAGAAGTTTTCTATTAACATGACAGACATGATTATGCAGCAAATATGCACTACATAGTATGCTATGTCAATTCTACTGCTAGTACTAGATACCTGACAATGAAATAATTAGATGCTAGATTTACCCAATGGTGAACAAGAAACGAATTAATTGTATTTTGTATTACTGACGTGTCTAATCTTATAAAACCAAACATATATCTTGATTATGATGACGAGCAATAATAAAACTTGGGGTAAGTTTTTTTACCTTAAATAAGTAACTTTTAATGGATTTTCAAGGTACTCCGGGAACTTTTCCATGATTCTTCTCACAATAGCCTAAAACAAAAAGAGACACACATTTAGATCATGAACATATGTCGATCGGTAATATTTTCCACCGGAATATCATGAACTACTGGTTTCATCTATGTGTGTTTCCTTGCTGGATACATGTATAACAATTTCTTAAAATATATTTTTATTCCATCAATAACCTGGAAAGGTGAACAAGCCAAGTGTCTTATATAAACGCCGCTCCAGTACACGGTTCCAATATAGCTGGATACATAATTGAAATAGTCCGACAAGAAAAGAATAATACTGAGACAAAATTACACTCAGAAAAAATGACTGAAGAATAAATATTTGGTTATGGTGTTGGTTGTGCCCAGCAACAAAATGAGCTGCCGCATGAAATTAAAATTAAAAAACATCAGACTCAACGTACAGGAACACAAAGGTATACTTGTCTTATGGTTATATTTTAACGGAATGTTCAGCTGGTATCAACAATAATGTTGTTTTTTAACAGATTTCACACCAAAATGCAATGTCCACATTAATAACCGTGGGAGAAATCGAAATGCGAGCGCACCGTTACTGTAAGATAAAGGTTCCTACCGAAAACGTTTAATTCGATGCAAAATGACTGCTATGATAAGAAGAAAATAATTAATTTTATGTGAAACCTACCTGCCAATTTCTCTGTCTTGGGCTTCCGTTGAGATCGCTTGAGTTCCCGGATCCTTGTTCCCAAAGCTTCGATTGTCAAGTTTGTTGCCATGTGTCAAGAAAACTATAGCAAGTATACAGACTGCCATTTCTACTACCTTACTCTCATAGACTTACTTGAAACAACAACGAAGTTTTTTCCAATCTCGCGCGTGCACATTTGAACAAAGATGGCGGCATTTCAAACAAAGACTATGGGTAGTCAATTAGGTTGTGTGTTTTTTCAGTTCTATTGTTAACATGCCAATAGTCTGCTTACCCTTCACAAGCTTGGAAAAACACTGATAAGTGCAATATGTGTTTATGTAAATTGTTTGTTTTTACAATGTCCGTCACATCTCGCGAGGCCTCATTCATTCCAAATCAAGCGCTTCCGGTTTCGGGACAACAATTTTAGTATGTGGTCTGACTGCCAGGTGGGGCAGCACATGCTACCTCGACCGTGACGGACCCAGGCCTGGGCAGCTGTCAACCATGGCAGAATTTCCTCAACCTAAAGAATGAAACAATAAGAACGGTGGATGTATTTCCCGTAATAAAGTACTCAAGTAGTCAGTATAAGCTTTTCTTCAGATTTTCAGATGCGTTGATCGTATATGACCGACCCAAATTGATCCTATTTCTGTGTTTTTGACCTGATATTGAATCATATCAAGAACAATGTGATGGTTGATGACCTATTATTTTAAAACCACAAAGCGTAGTTCCCTAAGATTCTGTAGGCAATTAATATTGCATGCAATACAACGATTTTACCCGTATATTTGTCATCATTCACTTGATGGTCATCTAGTGAACTTAGGTATAGTACTACATGTTATGTAATATATGCATGCAGGTGCAGCAAAAGGAATTATCAGCTGAGTTAAAAAAAACAAACACAGATGAAAGGATTAACCGATAACACGCTAATTGATTTATTACTTTTATCTTGCACGACGTCTTTGTCAAAAGGGCCCGTCAAAAGATAATCTTTATGTTTGTAGAGTTACTAACGTATACTGAAAAGGTTTAGTACCGTGACGTAGACATTTGAGATGTTGGTAACAACAATAAGGGCGACACACAGGGATTTTCAGGTTGACCGCACTTGGAGAACAATGGACATAATCTGTGATGATAGGCATGCAGGTAACACTAAATTCCCAAGTTGAAAACAAAATAAATTGTACAACGAAGTGATATCCGTAGAAAATACCAGATGTTAGATAATATTTTACATATTCATGACATGGCAACAACAATAAAATCCATTAAAATGACATCTTGGCACAAATTATTTTAATCATCATAATGATAAAACAATTTCATAATACATGTACATAGTACACATCCAGTCTACACTGCAGTTTCATTAAGTATGAAACTGCTTCTGCGAACGCAAGTACATTTATTCTTCCTGTTTATCTTACATGTTGTATTTATTGTCACAGCGGATATTTATAAATTATCATTGTTGACACGTTCGTGGTTACGTATGTCAGGATGTTTGGTGACTATATCATCTACAGTGGAGACAGCTGAGACTCTACAACATACCCAGCACATCCAAGATGTAGCATTTCTCTAAAGCGTACCATCCATACATACAGCCTCGTGAAGTCGGAATGAACTTTTACTTTACACATGTAACTGCTGTTTTGCCATAATAAAAGTGATGAATTATGGCCAGCATATTATGTACCAAAATTGATGAGTTGGTGCTTACTCATATCAATCAAAACAAGCTAAGTGAGTTCAATTTCATTGATTTTCATCATGTAAGTGAACAAGGGGTGAGTTAGTGTCACCTATTTCGCTAGGTATTTCAGAAAGCTAATCCCTTAAAACAACATGCACCGTTTCTAAAGAATTGTGACATTATGTAAAAACTTGTCAGGTGTATTATCTTTGGTGTCCAGTGAAACCCGATCACGTGACATGAAACAGTTTTTGGGGGCAGCTGCCGATGAATGGCATATCGTTCCATTATGTGGATACTGATGGATACTTTTCTCGAACAAGGTAATAGCCCATTAGTTTTGTTATTACGTTAGTTGGTTTTAAGTTTGATATCTGTATTTTGTTTTCATTTTTCTTGTAGCATTCAACAAAATTATTCCACAAACAACATTGTCCATGTGAGTTATAAGCCCCCACCTCTCCTCTTCTGACAATCCAGGGGCGTACCCAACAAGATCTCTTAGTTTTTTCAGGTTGTAAACTGATTCCCTTATATTTTAGGTACTCGATGACATATTTAGAAAGCCATTTAATAAATTTATGAGGTTCCAAAGTGCTTATGAATATGATAATGGATCAATAATGATAATACTATAATTAAAAGGCAAAACGTTCATTGACTTCATTTTCTTTCAATCCCAACATTTTTCACCACTGGCATATGACGTTAAACTTAAACATATTTTATATCTATAGGTCTACTTTGTAATTTGTTGAAGCCTGTATTATGTTCTTTATTGGACATTTACGAACTATTGTCCTTTTTGGTACAGTTATGTGTAATGTGCATAACCACTCCCAGTTAGTTGTATTAGTATGTATCACTTTGAGAAAAAACAAACGGAAAGCCAACGGGTAACTGAAACCTAATGGAGCCTTACCGGTTCCTCAGTAATTTAAAAGTTTAAGGCATCTGTGAGTGTACCTAACAAACCGTTAAGGAGACAAAGTAGAATCTTAAGTTTCCGTAATATGGTTTAACTTTTCCTGAAATTATTTTTTCTTTCATGTGACAGTATCTTTTATTTGAATACTGGTGTACACTGAGAACACTAAACTGAAACTTACATACATGGAATACATAGACAGTTTAGCGTAGGTTAATGTCGGTTATATCCGTTTGTATCCCTTTGTGATGAAAGAATCACAGTCAAGCATGTCCTGCTTGACTGTGTTGAATATTCCGTCACAAGGGATAAGTATTTTAATGTCAAAACATTGAAGGATCTTTTTAATAATGCTAATTATCATTTAATAGTTGAATTTTTAAAAGAATTAGATTTATTAACTGTTTTGTAAATAGATAAATATTTTATTACTGGTAATTTAAATTAGTCACTGAGATTGTTAGTGGCTGTACCCTCAAAGGGGGTTGACGTAGCGTAAAATTATTGTCCTCCTGAGAGGGTACGTAAGTCCCAAAACTTTCAAAGTAAAATATAAATTATCACATTTTAAACGTAGTATTTTTGTTATTTTAACTGTTGGCTAAATTTTCCTACAATCGCCAATGGCTGAAGGGATGGTGTAAATCCAGCTAGGATCCATGCAGGTAGCAAAAGTAATGTAAGTCCCCATGGCTCCTAGCATGGTGATCTACCTTCAGTTGGTGGCGATCTATAACCCATTTTATATTGTGTTGTCCCCTATAGTTAAAATGTTTTAGATTCAATTACTAGTTTTACATATATATCTGTGATTATCTAGTTATTTTACTGTCCTTCGTTGGCAGAATTTTATAATTTCACTCAAATTGTTGATATATTTATAACTTGCTTTAGTCACGATATGGCTGAAATATTGCCGATGTGACTTTAAATCTTAACTCACTCACTAATGTCGGTTATATGCTGAATATACTGGTATATATGGAGTAATTTCCTCTACGTTCGTTTCATTGACGTTCCCATCAATGATGGTTTCAAGCTGCTTTATGCAATAGAAACTACCAATGATACTTTACTTTAAATTTCCGTTTCTGAAACTAACTTTGTTGGTTTCCGGTAGTTTCCAGTCGCTGAAACTAACCTTGGAAATTTATATTTTAATGTGTGCATTATATAAAAAAATTACCTGTCTGCGAAAGACAGTAAAATAACTAGTCTGTCACAAATGTACACTAAAACATATAACCATAAACACTTATACAGTACAGTATAAAATGGGCTATTGCTTTTCCTCCTGCATGGGCCCAAGCTGGATACTGTATATAGAAATTATTTTACAAGTGTAACAGTAAATTAATATAGCCCCAAATGGAACAACACAAAGCTAAGTTTGCCATTTCATCAAAGCTGAAACCAACAGACTTGTCAGTTTCGGGTACAGAAACCTAGCTGAAACCTACATTACCCAGTATCCAATAGGTTTCCGCAACAACGGAAACTAAGTCATTTTGCTATGAATCTTTCAGCGACCTGAAACTAAATGGAAACTCATAATGACAGTTTCAGTTGTAGAAATCAGACGGAAACCTAGATTTGTTAGTTTCAGTTTGGTAAACTACGCGGAAACTCACATTGTCTGTTTCCGGATGCTGAAACCAAGCGGAAACATACATTACCCAGTATCCATTAGGTTTCCGCAAAAATGGAAACGAAGTTATTTTTGCTGTGGCTATTGATCGTGTTATCACTTTAACATCCAAAAGCGATGTCCCCCCTTGGCCGCCATACGCTATTGGTCGTGTTATCATTTTAATATCCAAAAGCGATGTCCCTCCTTGGGCACCATACTCTATTGATCGTGTTATCACTTTAACATCCAAAAGCGATGTCCCACCTTGGCCACCATAAGCTATTGATCGTGTTATCACTTTAACATCCAAAAGCGATGTCCCCCCTTGGCCACCATACGCTATTGATCATCTTATCACTTTAACATCCAAAAGCAATGTCCCTCCTTGGCCACCATACGCTATTGATCATCTTATCACATTAACATCCAAAAGCGATGTCCCTCCTTGGCCACCATACGCTATTGATCGTGTTATCACTTTAACATCCAAAAGCGATGTCCCACCTTGGCCGCCATACGCTATTGGTCGTGTTATCACTTTAACATCCAAAAGCGATGTCCCTCCTTGGCCACCATACGCTATTGATCGTGTTATCACTTTAACATCCAAAAGCGATGTCCCACCTCGGCCACCATAAGCTATTGGTCGTGTTATCACTTTAACATCCAAAAGCGATGTCCCCCCTTGGCCACCATACGCTATTGATCATCTTATCACTTTAACATCCAAAAGCGATGTCCCTCCTTGGCCACCATACGCTATTGATCATCTTATCACTTTAACATCCAAAAGCGATGTCCCTCCTTGGCCACCATACGCTATTGATCGTGTTATCACTTTAACATCCAAAAGCGATGTCCCACCTTGGCCGCCATACGCTATTGGTCGTGTTATCACTTTAACATCCAAAAGCGATGTCCCTCCTTGGGCACCATACGCTATTGATCGTGTTATCACTTTAACATCCAAAAGCGATGTCCCACCTTGGCCACCATAAGCTATTGATCATCTTATCACTTTAACATCCAAAAGCGATGTGCCCCCTTGGCCACCATACGCTATTGATCATCTTATCACTTTAACATCCAAAAGCGATGTCCCACCTTGGCCACCATACGCTATTGATCATCTTATCACTTTAACATCCAAAAGCGATGTCCCTCCTTGGGCACCATACGCTATTGATCGTGTTATCACTTTAACATCCAAAAGCGATATCCCACCTTGGCCACCATACGCTATTAATCGTGTTATAACTTTAACATCCAAAAGCGATGTCCCTCCTTGGCCACCATACGCTATTGATCGTGTTATCACTTTGACATCCAAAAGCGATGTCCCTCCTTGAGCACCATACGCTATTGATCGTGTTATAACTTTAACATCCAAAAGCGATGTCCCTCCTTGGGCACCATACGCTATTGATCGTGTTATCACTTTAACATCCAAAAGCGATGTCCCTCCTTGGCCACCATACGCTATTGGTCGTGTTATCACTTTAACATCCAAAAGCGATGTCCCCCCTTGGCCACCATACGGTTTTGCTCATAGCGCGTTATTATTGTTAGTCCACAGAAAATATCAGGATCCACTCAAATCTTATAGCCAAGTGACTGCGGTGTATACTCTATGCTGGTTTGGGTTACAGTCACATCAGATACAGATATCGAACAAATGTACTTGCCTGAGGGAACACCACATTAAACCAGTGTGCAAAATAGTTTCCAAATTTTGCGAGCCAGTCCGAAACTTGAATGTAGACACTGGTTTCATCATTAAGCTGCTAATACGATGAGCATTTTTATCAGGCCATAATCTCTCAGGATTTAAAAGTGTATTATAACTTAACAAGTCGGATATTTACTGGCCCGACTGAATTTTTACTAGCCTCGGGCTAGCAGGCCATTGGTTATTTCGCACACCGTATGTAACATGTTTCTGTCTGGGTCAGAACTCAAGACTGTTAGTAGCTTACTAAGAAATAAGAAATATTAATCCGTAATAAATATTCGATAAAGATATAGATAAAATTTAATATGTAAATCTCTCTCCCTCTCTCTCTCTCACACACACACCTCTCTCCCTCTCTCTCTCTCACACACACACACACCAACGCTTTCTCATTCTCAAAATGGTAATCCAACCTCTACTCTCTGTGACCAGTTGAACTGGTCGTCACGTAAACTAAAAGCTCTGTGCTGAACATAGGTCGATGGGTCGCCATATTGTTAATTGTGGATTGTTTCATTACCGTACAGACTGACACCACCGTTGGTGTAGTGGATGTCGCACCGGGATACAGTGATGTTGCTACTTGCCCTGATGTCGACGCCATATGAGCCTGATGATGTCAAAGTTGAATATAAAAGCATGTTTAGTAAAACAAACACAGTTAATAAGTTGAATACAAAATAAGAAGTGGAGGAGGAACATGCAAAGGGAGAGGAGGAGGAAGAGAGAGAGCGGAGGATGAAACAGAGAGATAGAGTTGGAGGAAGAAGACGAGGAGGAAAAGCAAAGTGGAAAAGGCGAGGAGCAGAAAGAGGAAGGGGGGGGGGGAGGAGAAAGCGGGGGACACAGATTAAAACAGCTTAGACCATGCTGTTGTTTGAGGCTCAGGCCCCGATTTCTCGAAACAAACTTAAGTTTTTACTCAAATTTCAAACTGAGTTTGCCAATTTGAAACAGCTGAATTTTTAACTCAACTGCATTTTTAAAATAAAAAAAGCCCAAACAACTTCAGCAATCCATCCACCAAACTCAAATTGTCTAGTATGCTTGAGTTTAATATCAATTTCAGTTCATTCTGCTAAATGCATTTTCTCTATTTGAGTAAAAACTTGAACTTAAGTCAAAACTCAGACTTAAGTTTGTTTCGAGAAATCGGGGCCTGATGTACATTGATCTGATATTGCTTTACCTTCATTTTCACCCTTGTGGTTACAGAAAACTCAAGCTGCCTAACAACACAAAACAGTGATTGGCCCAATGCACTATCATGACAACTGTATTTCTTTCAGGAATGTTATCATCAAATGGTTATGAACTTCAGCTAATATTAGAACTATTGGAGTAGAACAGTGAACTGTTCTTTTCTTTTACTCGTGGTTTTGCTGACTGGTAGTTTTACCTGAAGCCATGGCGATCGTGATTAACCTTTGTTTGACCTACATTTCCCTCGGATCCCTAACGCTTTTTGGCAACAATCCTCTTATTCCATCCAATCCCCGATAACTTTCAAACCCTTACAAGGTTTGACTAATACGTTCTGAGCATCACATAGAAAGACTTCGAACTCGGGTCTTTGACCTGAAGAGCGAACGCTGTAATCACTAGGCTACCCGATCGCCCGTCATTTTCGGGAACAGATGGAAGTGCGACGAGACCTGATAAGTTGGTTGAAGCAGTATTGAAGGAGGCACACTCGAGACTGATGTGCACATTATTATATTGTCTAGATGAAAGAGTACAGCATGAGTTTTCCGTGTCTCTTAGTTCTCCAAAATTGCCATGAAAGAACAACACCATATGCACTTCAACAAGTCCAGCTCCTGGAAGTTCGCCAGTGCAATACTGACGTCATCTTTTGAGTCGTATTTGGTTTTGGTTGATCTTTTATAAATAATAGAAGGTTGATATTCCTAGATCAGGAGATTATGAAAGGTCCTGAAGTACTTCAATGCTACTGGGTGCTGTAGTAATTCAAAGCTAAATGTCGACATGACAGCAGATATGAGACTGTCTTCGTAGTTTACACCTTTTCTCAACTATCTCAACTTTCTCAACTGTAATTGCTTCAAACGTGCAGCAAATTATGCTTCGTCCAATCTAGAGGCCTTTTGATGATGGTCCCCGCATTTTCCCAGATTACTTTTCCAGTTGATGTGGCAGTCTTTGCCTTCTTTTGACGTCATGATCTAGTCACCAATCGAGTCATAAACGTTTCTCGATCAGCTTCAAACAGAGCTTGATTACACCGAGATATTTCCTACATTGTTGATCAGGAACTATGTAAAGCTCAGAAGTTATCAGCCAACCCTCCTAGATTTTTCGCTACCTCACTATCGTTGATGTAATATATATATCAACAGTGTATTCATATGCACCAGTTGTTATGCCTCACCCAGATTCTTAATGTCCAAGTTTTGAACTTTGATGTTGTTCAGGCCATTTCCAGTAATGCCAACACGGCGACACGCCTCCAGAGTGAACCCCCTCAAAATTGAGGTTACTCACACCTGAATCCATGCTGTAAAAGGTGAGATGCAATGGGGTTTAACGTCGTAATTAAGACAATTTCGCTCATATGATGACGTGCATGCGTGTTTGTGTGGCTGCTTGTACTAGCCCAGACTTATTACAGTATGAAGAATTTATGAGTGACTAGTGGATTTAATGTGGAGCTGGTATGTGGAGCTGGTATTAATTTTTCTTTGTTGTTCACAGTTTTGGGGCGGTGGGATAGCCTAATGGTGAAAACGTTGGCTCGTCACACCAAAGACACGAGTTCGATTCTCCACATGGGTGCAATGTGTGAAGCCCATTTCTGGTGTCCCGCACAGTGATATTGCTGGAGTATTGCGTTCAGCCATACTCACTCACTCTATCACTCACTCACTCACTCGTCACAGTTTGGGATGGTTGTATAAATATAAGTATATATATATATATATATATATATTATTTTGAGTACATATGTAACGGAACTTGTGCACCAGAGTATAGACATCCGGTTGAAACATATCACGGCGGTTTTAATAGGAAGTTTTGGGAGATAATGAAAGGGGAAATATTGATCTGTTATCAAAGGCTTATAGGGTGAATGTAATGAAACACAGATTATTAAACCTTAGACATCCAGTCATGTTACCACGAAACTAGATTTGTTGCATAAGATACAACATGAATCGTTTCATTTGCGATGAATAATTATTTGAAATCTGTTGGATTGTATATGTAATTTGGAATTAATTGATGGTGCTTTCCTTATTTGTCTGAGTCCATTCTATAGTGTGTTTCTTTTTTCACAGTTGGCGAGGAGGTAGGACAAATAGCTCGAACCTGATGCAGTCGTTGATGAGTGACACAGTGATGACGTCAGAGGAGGACAAGGTGCCCGTCTTTGTGTTGGGCCAGATGTACAGGTTGCCATTGGATCGGTCCAGGTAGAACTCCCCCTTGAAGGATAACACAAGAGTGTGTGAAAGAGTCAGTATGGTCGAACTCGTGTCTTCAGCGTGAGGAAAGAACACTTTAAACACTAAGCTACCCCGCTGCCCCCATAACACAAGAGATGAACAGGAAGAGACACTTCAACTTTTTTCACAGTGAAGTCATAGCAAATGAATGAATGGTTATTGCTTTATGCCAGATCAGCAATATTACAGCAATTAGCATAGGGAATTAGTAAATAAAGGCTGTAAAATGTATTTGTTTCAATATGCTATCACCATATGGCTAAGAAGTTGAGAAATATTTTCTCAGAAATGGGAGGAGGAAGGGGGGCATGAAAAAAGAGGGATGCAGAAGAAGAAATGGGACGAGAGGAAGAAGTATGGGGATGAGACTGAAGCAAAAGGATGCAGGGAAAACCGACAAAAAGGACAACAACGACGATGAGGAGGAGGAAGAGTAGTAGGAGGAGGTTGAGAAGACTGGGGTAGGCAGATTATGTTGAGATGGAGGGGGTGAGGCAGAGGAGGTTGAGAAGTGGGGGAGGTAGAGGAGGAGGAAGAGGAGGTGGAGGATGTAGAGGAGGAGGGAGAGGAGGAGGAGGGAGAGGAGGAGGAGGAAGAAGAGGAGGAGGAAGAGGAGGAGGAGGTTTCTCTCACCGGCTGATCCAGCTCTGATAGCATGTTGATCATCCGGAAGTAACCACCCTGAGTATCGGCATATGCCAGATGGGCTGGGTTGTAGTGACCTTAACAAATCAGAAACACTCAATATCAGGAACAATTATTCTGCTTGAAGAGAACCAGGATTGATCAATTTTCCAGTTTTGTGAAAAAGATACAGTTTTGAAATTTAGAGTCAACAACAGTTTGCATTAAGATTATACATATTTGGGGAAAGTATGGATAGTGATGTCGTGTTTCAGTGAGTAAAACTGAAATTGTTTATGGGAATCATGGTCTTTGGCCAGATGGCAATGAGACATGAATAGGTGGGAAACCTTCACACCTTTTCATGTCTCGTTGTTGTATTTTCGTGCATTAACAGGTAGATGTAATAAAAAATTAATACTGAATGAATGATCTACTTTTCTGTTGTCTTTTTCACCAAATGCATTGAATAAAATGGTACAAGGCAAGTTACTGTAAGACCGCTTATGAAGGAGATTATAGAAGATTACAAAGCAGAAGGCTCTCTCTCAGTTCTACTGACCTACTCTGAGTCCATAGTTGGTGTCATTTACCAGAGTCATTTCATGTTTGTTGGCGTCAATGTGGTCAATCTTGGCGGCATCGTCTGACCAGCTATACATCCTGAACAGACAGCAACGTTGGGACTCTTCAGGCCACATGTGATGCAGGTGTTGATCAATCACGTCAAATTGTAAACACATGTCTCAAGTCCAGAGTTTAGGCAGGTACACCCAAAACACGCAAATATTATTCCTGACTTCGAATTGAATGCAATTATCTTGTATCACCTATTCCAATATATCAAATTCCGCATATTCTTCGTACCATATCCTGAAGTACAGTCCAAATGACCGCGCACCAAATGTTTCATTTGAGATACACATTGACCACTTATTTAAAGACAATTTATCCGCAGTTTCCTGCAATTTAGTAGAATCAACTTCAATCGCAGCCAATCACGTCCATAATCCCATTTAGTCCAACACCATTAACAGAACACAAATTGTTTTTATATTAGTTTTGATCAAGCGAAGGATTTTTGCCTTCACGTTACTTTGCAATATATAAATTATAAATCATTCTGAAGTGACCCATGAGAGCATTCAAATAGCAAAACATTCTTGTCAAGACTAACTCGCTGATTTGGTTGATGCCATCGTATCCCTATGGCGTAGATCGATCATGATGCCAATCATTGGATTATCTTGTCCAGACATTACTATTTACAGAACGCCATCCTAGCTGGAGCACTGTTAAGTGCGGCGTTCAACAACAAACAAACACATCATTCTGAAGTTTACCAGAAGCCGTAACCCCAGGGTTCCTTCTCATGCACCCATCTGGAGTCTTCGTGTGTACTGTAGGTGAAGGTCTTGCCATGTTGACCTTTTGGAACGGAGACGATGTTCAGGAATTTCTGTATGAATTTAAAAAACTGGCTAAGTGAATGTGTTGCTCTTGCTATTTCCGATTGTAAAATTAATGACCAATTGACCAATCTGGCTCTACCACACTACCACAATAGAGTATTTGCTCTACCACACTCCTACATTAGGGTACTACCACACTACCTCATTAGGATACTGGGTCAATATGTCTCTACCACACTACCTCATTAGGATACTTGGTCAATATGTCTCTACCACACTACCTCATTAGGATACTGGGTCAATATGTCTATACCACACTACCTCATTAGGATACTGGGTCAATCTGTCTCTACCACACTACCTCATTAGGATACTGGGTCAATATGTCTCTACCACACTACCTCATTAGGATACTGGGTCAATATGTCTCTACCACACTACCTCATTAGGATACTGGGTCAATCTGTCTCTACCACACTACCTCATTAGGATACTGGGTCAATATGCCTCTACCACACTACCTCATTAGGATACTGGGTCAATATGTCTATACCACACTACCTCATAAGGATACTGGGTCAGTATGTCTCTACCACACTACCTCATTAGGATACTGGGTCAATATGTCTCGACCACACTACCTCATTAGGGTACTGGGTCAATATGTCTCTACCACACTACCTCATTAGGATACTGGGCCAATATGTCTCTACCACACTACCTCATTAGGATACTGGGTAAATCTGTCTCTACCACACTACCTCATTAGGGTACTGGACCAATATGTCTCTACCACACTACCTCATTAGGATACTGGGTCAATATGTCTCTACCACACTACCTCATTAGGATACTGGGTCAATATGTCTCTACCACACTACCTCATTAGGATACTGGGTCAATATGACTCTAACACCCTTCCTCATTAGGATACTGGGTCAATATGTCTCTACCACACTACCTCATTAGCATACTGGGTCAATATGACTCTAACACCCTTCCTCATTAGGATACTGGGTCAATATGTCTCTACCACACTACCTCATTAGCATACTGGGTCAATATGTCTCTATCACACTACCTCATTAGGATACTGGGTCAGTCTGTCTCTACCACACTACCTCATTAGGATACTGGGTCAATATGCCTCTACCACACTACCTCATTAGGATACTGGGTCAATATGTCTCGACCACACTACCTCATAAGGATACTGGGTCGATATGTCTCTACCACACTACCTCATTAGGATACTGGGTCAATATGTCTCTACCACACTACCTCATTAGGATACTGGGTCAATATGTCTCTACCACATTACCTCATTAGGATACTGGGTCAATCTGTCTCTACCACACTACCTCATTAGGATACTGGGTCAATATGTCTCTACCACACTACCTCTTTAGGATACTGGGTCAATATGTCTCGACCACACTACCTCATTAGGATACTGGGTCAATATGTCTCTACCACACTACCTCATTAGGATACTGGGTCAGTCTGTCTCTACCACACTACCTCATTAGGATACTGGGTCAATATGCCTCTACCACACTACCTCATTAGGATACTGGGTCAATATGTCTCTACCACACTACCTCATTAGGATACTGGGTCAATATGTCTCTACCACACTACCTCATTAGGATACTGGGTCAATATGTCTCTACCACACTACCTCATTAGGATACTGGGTCAATATGTCTATACCACATTACCTCATTAGGAAACTGGGGCAATCTGTCTCTACCACACTACCTCATTAGGATACTGGGTCAATATGTCTCTACCACACTACCTCATTAGGATACTGGGTCAATATGTCTCTACCACACTACCTCATTAGGATACTGGGTCAATCTGTCTCTACCACACTACCTCATTAGGATACTGGGTCAATATGCCTCTACCACACTACCTCATTAGGATACTGGGTCAATATGTCTCTACCACACTACCTCATAAGGATACTGGGTCAGTATGTCTCTACCACACTACCTCATTAGGATACTGGGTCAATATGTCTCTACCACACTACCTCATTAGGATACTGGGTCAATCTGTCTTTACCACATTACCTCATTAGGATACTGGGTCAGTCTGTCTCTACCACACTACCTCATTAGGATACTGGGTCAATATGTCTCTACCACACTACCTCATTAGGATACTGGGTCAATCTGTCTCTACCACATTACCTCATTAGGATACTGGGTCAATATGTCTCTACCACACTACCTCATTAGGATACTGGGTCAATATGTCTCGACCACACTATCTCATTAGGATACTGGGTCAATATGTCTCTACCACACTACCTCACTAGGATACTGGGTCAATATGTCTCGACCACACTACCTCTTTAGGATACTGGGTCAATATGTCTCGACCACACTACCTCATTAGGATACTGGGTCAATATGTCTCTACCACACTACCTCATTAGGATACTGGGTCAATATGTCTTTACCACACTACCTCATTCGGATGCTGGGTCAATATGTCTTTACCACACTACCTCATTAGGACACTGGGTTAATCTGTCTCTACCACACTACCTCATTAGGACACTGGGTCAATCTGTCTCTACCACACTACCTCATTAGGATACTGGGTCAATATGTCTCTACCACACTACCTCATTAGGATACTGGGTCAATATGTCTCTACCACACTACCTCATTAGCATACTGGACCAATATGTCTCTACCACACTACCTCATTAGGACACTGGGTCAATATGTCTCTACCACACTACCTCATTAGGATACTGGGTCAATATGTCTCTACCACCCTTCCTCATTAGGGCACTGGGTCAGTCTGGCTCTACCACACTACCACATTAGGGTACTGGGTCGGTCTGTCTCTACCACACTACCTCATTAGGATACTGGGTCAATATGTCTCTACCACACTACCTCATTAGTGGACTAGGTCAATATGTCTCTTCCACACTACCTCATTAGGGTACTGGGTCAATATGTCTCTACCACACTACCTCATTAGTGTACTAGGTCAATATGTCTCTTCCACACTACCTCATTAGGGTACTGGGTCAATCTGTTTCTACCACACTACCTCATTAGGATACTGGGCCAATATGTCCCGACCACACTACCTCATTAGGGTACTGGACCCATCTGCCTCTACCACAGTACCTCATTAGGGTACGGGGTTAGTCTGGCTCCACTTTCCTCCCTCATTAGGGTACTGGACCAATCTGGCTCTACCATCCTACCTCATTAGGGTACTGGGCCAATCTGGCTGGCTCCCCGTTGATAAAGATCTCCAACCATGATGTTCTAGAGTAATAGGTGCCGAACCTGGACATCGTGCCGTAGTCGGTGATTCCAGCACTTGGTAGGTGCACCTGCACCACCTACAGTAGAAACAGTGAGTGAGTGAGTAGGATTTTACACCGCCTTCAGCAATATTCATTCTAGCAATATGGCGGGGGACACCAGAAATGGTCTTCACACATTGCACCCATGTGGGGAATCGAACCCAGGTCTTCGGCGTGTTGAGCAAACGCTTTTACTACTAGGCTGCCTCACCGCTCCCAGTAGAAACAAAAGAAACAGTCGATAGTGGTGGGGTTGGGGGTTGGGGAAGGGTTTGCGGTTGAGTAATAGATAAAGAATTGGTATCATCAGATGCCTTGTATTTGTCCAGAAGATGAAACCTCGCACCTTAACCACAACACCTGGGTAGGTCATACTCCCTTGGTTGTTGTGCTGATTATTATTATTCATGTCTTTAAGAAAGTATGGATCGGAATAATTAAAAGCGACAAAAATCCACTCCTTTCCCTTCCACATCCAAAAGAAATTGCGACTGAACTATTCCGAGTATGTGTCTATGAATCAAAATTGTAAAGATCCCAGAATTCGCGAAAAGGTGAGCGTATCCTGCCCCACCGGTAGCACCTGCCATAAACACATGCAAAGGCTAGTTAATTGTTCACCTGGAAAAATTCGGGAACGTACGGTACAATTCAATAAAATATGTCAAAATGTAACAACAATGTTTCGTGTTTGCAACAAAAGTGCTCACTCAACAAAGAATACATCATCTTTTTCAGGCGAAGAAAATTACTCTGAAATATATTCGGAATTAGAAGTAAACCACATTGGTATATTTACCTTTGATATTGAATCTGCTGGCAGCATATTAATAGCGTCCGTGTCTGTTACACGTGTAAACAGGTTCGCTGACAACTGCTTGCCTCCTGTCTGGTAACATTAAAACAGAAACCATGAGGGCAAGTCTGAATAAACCCTTTCCATAATCACAAGGAATCTCTACTAAAGTCCAAACATTTGATTCCAACTGGGTCGGAAGGATGTATCTAAGTCTACTACAAGAAGACTCGAGCTGTTGGAATATTTTACTCATCATACAAGTTTGTCAAACCTACTCCATGGAGCATGGCTATAGTTCCTAACAAAACTGTATAAGAAGTGCAAAACCAACAAGTGTAAATGTTACAAAGCAGGACTTAAGTGTAATAGTCGTTGTCATTCAAGCTTGAATTGCCACAATAAATGAGTTCGTGTAAATTGATGATTTTGTTTTCCTTTAATTCAAAGCTTTATTATTTGAGATAGCAAGAAAATCATATAAAGAAATGTGTAAAAAAATCAGGCCCTCAAATCAGGAAATGTGTAAATTTCCTGGAGTATTTAGGACATGTGTACATTTACTGAGTGAATCAGGAAATGTACACATTTCCTAAATATTCCAGGAAATTTACACATTTCCTGATTTGACACATATACTGTAACATATACATGTTTAACAGGACCATGGTGTAGGATTCACTCCGTGGCAACATTCTTTATTCTTGCAGGTTGCATCTGCAGGTACGTAATATCATTCGTTAAGCTTGTCCAATGCAATAAAAGGTGGCGTTTCGCGTTGAGGGTGCAAGGTAAATCATGATCATTTGGAGTTCAAGAAACCTTTGGAAGATATGCTTCATAAATGTTCGGTAGATACTCTAAACTTTGACCCCCCCCACTCACAACATCCACGACCTCACTCACCACGTGGACCTCCCAACTCACCACATTGACCTCCCTCCCAACTCATCATGTGGATCTTCCCATTCAACCCGTGCATCCCCACTCACCACGTGGACCTCCTGGTCCTGGTAGGCTCTGAAGGTGACAGGCTGGGTGTAGGCGTGTGTGAAGTGTAGGGTGGACTGCAGGTTGTGGTAGCCTCCCATCAGCTCCACGTACACCGCTACAGGAAGGCGAGAGAGTGTGAGACACCAAGTTAGCAGAAAATATACAGGTTGTACCAGTGGAAATGTCAGTGAATCTAATGTTAATTACAAAAACCAGCAAGTTCCTCTGTTTTTACTCAAGTCTACTCTCAATGTTTTACTAGTCGACACAGATTACCATCTGGATTAAGAGATGAGTTTAACGATTGTTTAATGTTGGTCTGCATCTCTGCTGTGATGCTGTATGTCTGAGAAAATAAAGTTTCAGTTCTACGTGAGCTTCTCAAAACTTTTAATGTAGCAAATTCTAAAATCGAGATTAAGATAGAAAAATTTATAGTTAAGCTGAAGTTGGGCCCGATTTCAAGGTTGAGTCTGGCCGATGTTTTGATATCTGGAATTATACGATACATTTATACGCATTTACATTGCAAAGGGGTACGTACCCATGAACATGTTCCAAAGATTGGTACATTCGAAATTACCGGTTTAGAGTTCCTGAGGATCGACTCTACGGAATATTCAAAAACTCATTTTGACCGATAATTTGAAAGGTGAGCCTTAGAACCTACTCACTGTTGCCCTTGATGCCACCGCTGTCCAGTAAGTGCCTGGCCTTGTCCAGGGTGGCAACCGGGTGGGAGACATCCAACCTGGGCAGATGAAGCTGTTTTATAAAGGCTAAGGAAAAAGGATAGTTGGACATTTGGTAGATCCTGTCCTTATAACTGATCTGCATCTTTGGACAAAACTCCCTTTC
The DNA here is from genome assembly GCF_003918875.1 of Haliotis rubra. NCBI lineage: Eukaryota > Metazoa > Mollusca > Gastropoda > Lepetellida > Haliotidae > Haliotis > Haliotis rubra. The sequence continues at coordinate 163,341 of NW_025767449.1, read as the reverse complement.
AAAAGTTGGTTTGGATTGATATGCAATCTCAAAAAAGTATCAGTAGTTGTGACCATTTTATGAATTGGTACCCGTGTGCCATGAATCAGTGTTTTGTGATAAAAGAAATATACATTTGATCATTTTTAAAAAAGGAACATTTACCGTCCAACATTATACCATGAGAAAAGCAAAATTATCAATTCGAATACTATATAATCAGGTAACGAATTCGTCGGCCCATATACATAAATGAAGCTATTACCCGAGATCATAGGGCTGACACATTGGAATGGTATTTATAAACAATAGGTTCGTCTCTGTGAAGTTTCGAACTGTGAAATAAGGTAATGATAGTGCGACATAAAGGTGTTGTTTTACCCCGAGTTGCCGTCTAATCCCTTGGGGCTGACATAGATGTGGACTGTCTTGGAGTGACCCAGGGGCAACAACAGCCCCAGACACAGAGCCACTACCCACGTCATGGCTAGCGTGGAAGTTTTAAAATATTGGAGATTACAATCTGACGGAGTATATAGACATCTGGTTACCTTGGCCTTGAGCAAGATAAGCACAGGAAAAAGTGACACAGCAAAACGTGGATCTGACTGACTGACTGACTGAGTTTTGGTTTCACGCCGTTTTTAGCAATATTCCAGCAACATCACGGCGGGGGACACCAGAAATGGGCTTCACACATTGTGCCCATGTGGGGATTCGAACCCGGGTCTTCGCTTTAACCATTAGGCTACCCCACCGCCCCACGTGGATCTGAATATACGCCAACCGGTGGTGTCATCCATTTCATGATAAATAAAGACGGGATTTGATAAATGTGTTGTCTTGTTTTAAGGCTGAGCTCTTGTATTTATTCTGTCAGTGGATCTCTGAATAGCATATATGATTACTCTTTCAACAAGAGAGTAATGACAAGTAGTTATAACGAAATATTGTCTCCATGCCTACGACGTGTAATTATACTATCTATTTACATAACCATAGCACATAAAATAAGACTGTATTCATATTATATACACTTTGATACGCTACTTTTGAATAATGTTACTTGCACCCTGTTTAGAATAAACGTTATTACACAATAGTGTGTCCTGTTAACCAACTATAAGCGACAGAACACTGATATTTCTAAAAACATGTAGAAAATGAATATTATCTGTAGGAACAGATTTCCCACTCTGAATTTAACATTTGACCAGAAAACACATTGCCTAATAATCAGGGTTACGAAGGGGCGACGTAGTAGTGTCAAAGGTCCGGGTTTGATTCCCGATATCCCTGCCTTGAAACCTACAGATCTATTGTAAAAAAGTGATATGTGTAAGACAAGCATACTTGTTTGACAAGCGTACTTTATATCTGATAGCTTCGTCACGTTGAACAACCTTTCGACAAAGTCTTAAACGTCGAAAAATTGTTGATCCCATTTCGGTTTGGTTGTTGTTTAACGCCGCACTCTCGTCTGGACCAGACAATCCAGTGATCAACAGCATGAGCATCGTTCTACGCAGTTGGGGTACGATGACAAGTGTCAACCAAGTCAGCAAGTCTGACCACCTGATCCCGTTAGTCGCTTCTTACGACAAGCATGGGTTACTGAAGACCAATTCTAAGCTTGATCTTCACGGGTATAGTCCATTTTGGACACCTCCTGTGATGAAACTGAAATACTGTTGACAGCGGCTTAAAACCATATTCACTTACTAACTCTATATGCGAAGATATTGACATACTGAATATAAATACAGTAAACGCGTTTATAACGTGAGTGAGTGAGTTGGGTTTTATGCCGCTTTTAACAATATTCCAGCAATATCAAGCCTGGGACACCAGAAATGGGTTTCACACATTGAATCGAACCCGGGTATTCGGCGTGACGAGCGAACTCTTTAAATACTAGGAAACCAAACCTACTGCGTTTTTAGCGAACATGCTTAAAAGGAACTTACCGATATAGTGTTTTTTTGTTTTGTATTTTTATGTCCCAGCGAATATGCTTTATAGTTTAAATGTTTAAATTGGATTGCTGTTATGTCGACCTAAAATTAGTGGTCCCTGTATGTTCGTTATAGTTGAGGTGAGGTGAGGTGAGGTGAGGTGAAATTGGGTTTAACGTCGCGCTGTAGAATATTTCGCTCATATGACGACGTGCATGCGTGTGTATGTGTAGGTGCGGCTGCTTGTACTAGTCCAGACTGAAGCTGGTTTTATAGTGCTAGCCCACTGAGATACCATGCCGCAGTGAAGCATGAATGCCCCACTCAGACACATTATACTGACTCTGAGCCGACCAGTCCTTGCTGTACCCATTAATGCCAAGCGCCAGCTAGGGACCAACACGTACCATATTTTAACGTCTTTTGAAATGACGCGGTCGAACCCGCGACCTTCCGCTCTCCGGGCGGACGCTCTAACCACTACACCACGGAGGTGGTCGTATGTTCGTTATAAGCGTAGGTAGTGGTATTATATATTTCTTCGGGAATTTCTTTGGAAAGAGATCGTAAAATGACCCACTTAGTTTAAAATGGTCTGGAATAAACCTGATCTTCAAATACATCGCACGTGGACTGTGAATGCTGACAGACAGTAGGCCTTCTTATCTCATAGGAAAATAAACTAGATTTCTTTTTCTATGACATATACTGTATTGAGACAAACCTTCGAGATAGTTTTAAAAGTTTCATAAAAAACTATCATACAGGTCAGTAGGTTATGTGTCCATCTCTAGTGCCCATACAATGTCAGAACGCCTTTCTTGACCATTCTGAATGGGACTTTCTGTCATTCGTGGCAAGTTCTTCGACAGACAGACAGTTTATTAAAGTTTCACCTCATTACATAATTAGACGTATATACACGCAAAACGATTGCAATAAAATACGTAATGAGCCATTCTTGATAGAGTTACTGGTGACAAAAGTATTATATTATACACGTGTGTACATGAATAAAAAACGAATGTTGTAAAATGCTAGAAAAATAAACATTCAAGTAATAAAACTAAAAAGATTAAATAAATTTACATACATATTTAAAACTGAATTTAAAGATATTGATGCACATAAAAACAATTCCTTCTCGCAACGAGAATAAAATGGCAGGTTTTGGCAGCTACAAAACATAAAAAGGGGCTGACAAGATAAAATCTAGTTTGCTGGTATCACAGAAGTCAATAAAATCGGATTCGGCATCTTCACACATCGATAGAAACTGTGAGAGCTCATATGAATACAGTGGATACTTCGGTAAAATGAGGTATTCATCCTCTATTTCATCTTTACAAATGGGTTAAAAACAAGTTATCTCCTCTGACGGTATATAGAGAATACTACACGAGGTCTCATTACATACGAATTATACGAAACGAGTGTCCCTCCTATGGTATCTGACAGAGCGAAAGCGAGATCAGAAACCATAGGAAGGTCACGAGTTTCGTATAATTCGTATGCTATGAGACCGAGTGTGGTATTTTATTTATTACCCACGTCTCACATGCCTTAAATTGACCAAAATATCGTATTTTTGTTATTTTTATGGTTTCAAACCGAAACCGGTTTCATAAAGAGGTTGCGGAAGAATTTTGTTCTGTAGTATACTTTTTGCATGACGTCACACTGTAATAACGTCACTACGCCTTGCTCGACTGCCCCCTTGGTAACCGACGTCACGATGCATGTCAGTTGTCATCGCCTCGTACAGCCTCCTACATTAAACTGCTTCGTAGCACCCCGTTTCTTAGTTTGCAGTTGCTTCAGTGGTGGAAACATTGCGTTTATGTTTTTCGACGGATATAATGTCTCAGTTCGACTCACAATTAAACAGCGATATGGCACCGTTCGCAGTGCTTACATTCCCACAATGCATATAAGTTGTAGAATGAATGAATTCACGCGTTTTTTTAATGAAAAAGTAGTTCCGTCACAACGTGACCTAATTGAGAGGTCATCGGTTATGCAATCAAGTCGTTAGAATCTCAGGTCGAGTCGTTACGACACAGGTCAACGCGATACGACACTCGTGTGACGTACGAGATCAGTATGCAACTACGTGGGTAATAAATTTGTGTATCGACCGTTTTCCATCTTGAATGCGGACGACGGAGACACGGCATATACACGGCAACCAAGTTCAATCGGGCCTAAATCTGGTGAACGCGCTGGCCAGTGTAGCTCGGTGACATGACTGTGAACGAGAAACGCAGTACAGACACGAGCAACATGTGGCCAAGTGTTGTTGAGCTGAGATATAAGATAAGATGCCTAGCAATGAGTGGCACAACCACTGGAACCAACATTCAAAACCTGTGAACAAGGTAAACAATGTGAAATTCCCCACCCTGAAGTGCTTGTTCATTTGAGCATTAATAAAGCACCACCTGAATCCAAGGGCATGCTGGAATGCACATAAAAAAGGTAAGAAAAAAATTATCTCAAAGGTTATGGGTCACATTGGGGTATAAATTTCATAATTGCAGTAGCGCACTACTGCTATCTGAACTGATTTAAAATATGTCAGTATGACATTATGACTCTTTGTGAAATGACATGACGAAGACATAGAGAAATTACACGAGAGCGTACTACGTTATTGGCATGCATGACCCAGGGATGCCCTGTCCCAACATCGGTGTCAACTTGAACATTAACCGTACGATTAGTCGACTTACATACATACATTAATATTTATATAGCGCTAGTTTCTGGCATGTACTACTCAGAAGCGATGGAGATGAGGCTGGAAAGACATTGTTCAAGCACTAAACAAATGAGGTTTCAATTGTGACTTGAATGTTGGTAGATTCTCTAGCGATCTGAGGTGCATGGGTAGACTGTTCCACAGTACTGGACTGTTTTTTGGCGAATGAACGGTCGCCAAATGTCTTCGCGAATGAACGGTCGTCGAATGTCTTCGCAAATGAACGGTCGCCAAATGTCTTCGCAAATGAACGGTCGCCAAATGTCTTCGCGAACGAACGGTCGCCAAATGTCTTCGCGAATGATCGGTTGCCAAATGTCTTCGCAAATATTCGGTCGCCAAATGTCTTCGCGAATGATCGCAAATGTCTTCGCGAATGATCGCAAATGTCTTCGCGAATGATCGGTCGCCAAATGTCTTCGCAAATGATCGGTCGCCAGATGTCTTCGCGAATGAACGGTCGCCAGATGTCTTCGCGAATGAACGGTCGCCAAATGTCTTCGCGAATGAACAGTCGTCAAATGTCTTCGCGAATGATCGGTCCATTGACGCACTTGTGATTAAAACCATCGGTGATAAAAAGGATTATCCAAAGACGTGGAACCCTATGACAAATGGAAAACTCATGACCGTGATTACAAAGTCCTAATTCGTCTGGCTATGTACCCAATTTGGCCTCGGACCACAGTAACCATGACCCGGGGGAAAGATAGGAGTATATAGTGCCTTATTTAAATGGGCTGTTCAGTCTTTGTAAATATTTTCAGGGTGACTTGTGACAGCTTAAATGAAAGATCAGACACTGTACTTCATTGCAACTTTCCCCCCACAATCTGCACATGGTACTCTGACGCCAGCCTTCCATGATGTGACCTCACGTTCACAGCTGTTTAGTGTGTTTCGGCTCGAAACTTCAGGTGACCATTGTTGAGAGTGGATACAGCAAAACTGAGGTGGATCCAGGCCGATATCTTACCACGTGACAAGTGGAAACAAGTGGAAACTGGTCAGCAAGCAACAGGTGACCAGCCTACGACCGATATTAATTATGGTTGACTGAGCTATCACAGTATATAGCAAAGAAGGAAATAATTGTGGTCTGAGGCCTGGTATGAATCGCATATTTGACTGCAGTTGTCACTGATGCACCACCAGTTATAACATAAATGTTTAATTTACTAATGTGTCAGTCAATGATGGCTTGTCGCTGTGACTTCAATATTTGTGGATAAAGGATTCTTTGCCGTTTACACCTGTTACATCTCTGTGTGTTTGTTTGTTTGTTGTTTACACCTGTAACATCTCTGTGTGTTTGTTGGTTTTTACACCTGTAACATCTCTGTGTGTTTGTTGTTTACACCTGTAACATCTCTGTGTGTTTGTTTGTTTGCCGTTTACACCTGTAACATCTCTGTGTGTTTGTTTGTTTGTCGTTTACACCTGTAACATCTCTGTGTGTTTGTTTGTTTCTTGTTTACACCTGTAACATCTCTGTGTGTTTGTTTGTTTGCCGTTTACACCTGTAACATCTCTGTGTGATTGTTTGTTTGTTTGTCGTTTACACCTGTAACATCTCTCTGTGTTTGTTTGTTTCTTGTTTACACCTGTAACATCTCTGTGTGTTTGTCGTTTACACCTGTAACATCTCTCTGTGTTTGTTTGTTTGTTGTTTACACCTGTAACATCTCTGTGTGTTTGTTTGTTTGTTGTTTACACCTGTAACACCTCTGTGTGTTTGTTTGTTGTTTACACCTGTAACATATCTGTGTGTTTGTTTGTTTGTCGTTTACACCTGTAACATCTCTCTGTGTTTGTTTGTTTGTTGTTTACACCTGTAACATCTCTGTGTGTTTGTTCGTTTGTTGTTTAACCCCGCAATAAACCCAGCTGAATGGCGGAGGTCTGATAATGACCGATGATGTGACCTCAAAACAGGGAATTGATGGTAGGAAGCTTTTTTGGAACCTTGGAATACTAAAATTTTTACGTTTTGTAATTAATTTTATATAACTAAGACTTCATAAGCCTGTGAAACGCCTGACACTTAGTTGCAAGACGACAATATAACACAACAGCTGAATTCCTAAGTTTGGGGGTGGACACCTGTCTGGTTTTTGGAGCACTCAGGAATGTCGGTTATCATAGAGGCATTTCGTTTGTGCAGATTGCACTGAAATAAGGTCTTAACAACTGCATTTGTTCGAAATTCTATGGTCTTCGCACTGGGGATCAGTTTAGCCTTACAAGGACCACGGCCACAAACGAAGTCAAAACATTGTTTATGTTCTATTTGTGGACAATAAAACACAACACCTAAGAAGTACGAGTTTCACCACAGTTCTGAGAGGCCAGCCTACTCGCCCACGGAAGATGATACCACAATGTTTGTACGTTGTTTGTAAGAACATTCCAGGTATTTAAGGTGACATGCCCTCTTGGTCTATCAATTTCTAAAAACTTACCACCTTAAACAAACAAGTTCTTTTTTTCAACCAAAGACGATGCATCTCGCGGATGCCAAAAACAGAGACAAACAAAGATGGAGAAACTATCGATGATTTTGAAGCTTTCATAATTTTAACATCAGCGACATTTTTTTTTTAAAAAACCCTCTTGATCGTACTGACCGAATCTGGCTGAAGTAAAATGGGGATACATTACTGACCTTAAGGTAATATAAATTCACCATAATAGATGGCAACTAGACATTATTAGATTGATGCGCTGATTATCCTGCAAACATCAGGTCTTTTTACAAAAAGAGTCCCTGTACATACGTAGCACTCTCAGTAGGAAACGAGAAGCCACGGTATACGAGAAGCCATGGTATACATTTCTGAATCAATTGAGATCATGACGGTATAAGATGTTTGCATTGCGATATTTTACTCTAATTACTGTTCATTTGACGTGATGATGGTAATCAATTCCACAAATATAATTTACTTACGAATCAAAATAAACTGACGTGCAAAAGAAAGTACACAGGTGTAATTGTTGTTGCAATCCCAAATATGCGTTCTAACTAATAAAGTTATTGAAAAACATTGATTGTACAGAACGCAACCATCATGTTTCATTTGCCAAAATGCAACCAAATTCGTTTGTACGTGTTTTGCACGAATTTTTGCAAAATTGTGATTATTGTCCCATGCACCAGCACTTTTCTGACAGAGAGTATTAAACCTGTTTGTCGTGAAGACTGAACAATCACTTGACAGACACCTCACGAGGAAATGCCAAGATTCACGTCGGCGCAACGAGAACGGGCCAAAGGAATGACACAAATGGGTGCTTTCAACAGCGATATTGCAAGGACATTGGGTTGCACAAGACAAACCATAATTCGGCTGTTTAACCGTTTCAGTACGACAGGCCAGACATGTGATCGACCCAGAAGTGGACGTTCCAGAGTCACACCACCCCAAGAGGATCGCTATCTGCGGGTTATTCACCTACGCAACTGGATGTTGACGGTGACGTCATCAGCAGCCGCATCATTGGGTCATCGCGAAAGCCGATTCACAGCGACAAGACGACTTCGTCCTGCTGGCATGTATGGGCCTACCGACCGCTGCGTGGAATGGCCTTGACCTTCCAGCATCGTAGGAACCGTCTGCAGTGGTCATCACTACATCGCTGTTTATTGTTACAATGTCATTTTGCTGATAAAACACGTGTATTGCAGTGTGCATCAACATAAATTTTCTATTTCATCAAAAGGTTTTGTCATTTTTATCTTATTGGAAGAAACACAACCTGTGTACTTTCTTTTGCGCATCAGTTTATGTATTTTTTTTATGAATATATGCTAAACGCACACTGGCTAAAGATCGCATCTGTAAAATTGTGTAACCTGCATAACAAACTGAAATTTCTCTCTCAGCTGAAAAAATAATAATTGCGTGAACAAATTTTTTTTTTTAAGAATGTATGCAAAAAGTACACTTGCTAAAGACTGCATCTGTAAATTGCCTGGATAACGAACTTACATCACTCCCTCAGCTGATAAAATAACAGTGTTGTGAACAACTAGTGAGCATGTGTTGTCTAAATGAACAGACCCTATATTAGAGGACAGAGGAGCGAGCTGGCTTACTTTCATACACGTAGTGCACCCATGATTCAAGGACTATTTTCAAGACGCACAACTGACCATATTCAACTTTATTCTTATTATCATGAAAGACAAATAGTCGTATCATCATGTTCAGTATTTTGGTAAGGAGCATGCTGAGGTGGCCGTTATCCAATAATAGATCCGCTGCATGATGCCGGATGTGACGTGCTGTGGTGCTGGGGGATGGCTGGAAGACAAATTTTATATCATCACATATCTCTCTTTACTATTGTTATCAATCATAATGATTTCTTAGTTATTCCAGACACTTCAGTTCTGTCCCACAATGAAGCACATGTGATATACGTGATCTCATCTTAGGCAAGTGAGTTTGTTCAAAATTGCCTCTGTTCACACAACAAAAATGGGTACCCGGTGGGATAAATCATGTGACTATTAACCCTCTAGCGCCTCACAGGCAGCTTGGGTTATATGGGGTAAAAATAATGGGATTTTTAGCGCTATGAGCATTCACCTAGTGAATGGAGTTTAGTGCATTACAAATGCACTTATTATAATTAGCCGTCGAACAGTATGTGTCGTTTCACATACATTTTCTACAGATAATCGGGTGTTATAAAACAACACGACCCTTTGGAAAATAACATAAACCATCCATTGGACCCTTGAGAAACAAACTCGTCGTCCACGTCATACGTCAAACTCATTACGTAGTATGTCAAACTCATTACGTGCTACGTCAAACTCATTACGTGATACGTCAAACGCATTACGTGATACGTCAATCTCATTACGTGGTACGTCAAACGCATTACGTGATACGTCAAACTCATTACGTGGTACGTCAAACACATTGCCTGACACGTCAAACTCACTACATGGTACGTCAAACGCATTACGTGACACGTCAAACTCATTACGTGGTACGTCAAACGCATTACGTGATACGTCAAACTCATTACGTGGTACGTCAAACGCATTACGTGATACGTCAAACTCATTACGTGATACGTCAAACTCATTACGTGATATGTCAACCTCATTACGTGGTACGTCAAACGCATTACGTGGTACGTCAAACGCATTACGTGATACGTCAAACGCATTACGTGGTACGTCAAAACGTCAAACTCATTACGTGGTACGTCAAACGCATTACGTGATACGTCAAACACATTACGTGGTACGTCAAATGCATTACGTGACACGTCAAACTCATTACGTGCTACGTCAAACTCATTACGTGGTACGTCAAACTCATTACGTGATACGTCAAACTCATTACGTGGTACGTCAAACTCATTACGTGGTACGTCAAACTCATTACGTGATACGTCAAACTCATTACGTGGTACGTCAAACGCATGACTTGACACGTCAAACTCATTATGTGGTACGTCAAACTCATTACGTGATACGTCAAACGCATTATGTGACACGTCAAACTCATTACGTGGTACGTCAAACTCATTGCCTGACACGTCAAACTCATTACGTGGCACGTCAAACGCATTACGTGACACGTCAAACGCATTACGTGGTACGTCAAACGCATTACGTGACACGTCAAACTCATTACGTGGTACGTCAAACTCATTACGTGGTACGTCAAACTCATTACGTGATACGTCAAACTCATTACGTGGTACGTCAAACGCATTACGTGACACGTCAAACTCATTACGTGGTACGTCAAACTCATTACGTGATACGTCAAACTCATTACGTGGTACGTCAAACGCATACGTGACACGTCAAACTCATAACGTGGTACGTCAAACTCATTACGTGATACGTCAAACTCATTACGTGGTACGTCAAACTCATTACGTGATACGTCAAGGGACAGAGCCAAACCATCTACAAATCTGGACATGATTGTTTCCCTCTGTTTAATGAGTCACCCTTATCCTGGTAATGGCTGCATGTTTTTATCAGCTTTCACAGTACGTAGGGACAATGGAGGACAACAAAAGTCACTGGGGTTTCAGAATTGTCTCTTTCACGTTTTCATCAGCTGGTACGTTGCTGGTAAAGAGCGAGTGAGTGAGTAATATCACGACGTTCGACACCAGAAATGGGCTTCACTCCTTGTACCCATGTGGGGATTCGAATCCGGGTCTTCAGCGTGACGAACGAACGCTTTAAGCACCGGGCTACCCCACCGCCCCGATACATCAAAGACACAGTAGATACCCAACAATGGCTCAGTACACTATAAGTTATAACGAACGCCCCCATAACTGACGGATATATTGAACTGTGTTCTTGGTCCCGGGCAGTTGCTGTATATTTTAGTCGAATTTTGCAAAACTACGGTTTGTAGGAACAACAATTAGTGGTTCCTTTGAGTTCGATATAACCGTAATTAACTGTATATACTTTTAAATGTTTACGACATGTCCAGCCTTTATCTAATGCCAGTCATCTGAAGAGTGAGTGGTTTTACGCCGCTTTAGCAATATTCCAGACATATCGAGGCGGCAGACTCATGGGAAGAAAGTGCTGATGAAGAAATGAATTCAAGGAAATTTGGTTATGAGAGAAATCTCAAGATTTTGCTGAAGATTTCAGTTTCTTATGTATCACTGTTTGTTTTTTTTATCAGAGGAAGAACGGCGCAATGTTATCGACAGATCACGTGATGTCAGAGGTCCAGGTCATATTTACCTTCCTGCATATATTTAGGTCCAGTAGGCTGACGTGGGCCAACAGCGTTGATGTCGATAGGCTGGGGAACGGACTTTTGTTTGGCCCAGGATTCTGCCGAACACCGGAACCGGAAGTCGTATTCACGGGGAGACCAAAAATCAGCAGGGCTGGCCTAAGCAAAACATCAAGGTAATTAACTTGAAAACTGAAGGGATTACGACTAAATGTGGGCCAGAAACATCCAGTGATTGTCAAAGAAAACAATTTGAATAAATACACCAGATGTTTTAGATTTGTTTTTTCATTTTGTCGTTTGACGCTCCTCGCTGTATTATGTTAGTCTGTAAATGATCAGTCTAGTGATTGACATCCTTGAACATCGATCTAAGCTGTTTGGATACGATGATATGCATCAACCAAGTCAGCATTCTGACCTCCTGACCTCCCGATCCTGTCAGTCTCCTCTTACGACAAGCATGGGTTACGGAAGATCAATTCTATCCCGGATCTTCACGGGTACTTAAGTAATTGAATCAAACAATTTAAAAGAGGTGAGGTGAAATGGGGTTTAACGTCGTTCTTAAGAATATTTCGCTCATGTGACGACGTGCATGCGTGTGTGTATGTATGGCTGCTTGTACTAGGTCAGACAAGCTGGTTTTATTGTGCCAGCTCACTAAGATACCATGCCGCAGTGAAGCATGAATACCCCACTCAGACACATTATACTGACTCTGAGTTGTACCATTAATGCCGAGCGGAGGGAACAACAAGTACCATATTGTAACATATTTTGGTATGACTCGGCCGGGTATCGAACCCGTCACCTTCCGCTCTCCGGGCGGGCGCTCTAACCACTAAGGTTTACCTTGAAGTTATCGTGAACATCAAAGTATTCCCTCTTGATGATACCAGAGGTGTGGTACTGGACGACGCTCGACCCACGCGTGTTGTAGAAGGCATTGTCGTAGATTTGGTTGCCTGGGAAACAGACAGTGAATGAGTGAATGAGTGAGTCGGTGGATGGTGGTTGGGTAGGTGAGTGAGTGAGTGTAGTTTAGTTTTACGCCGCACTCAGCAATATTCTAGCTCTATGGCAGCGGTTTGTAAATAATCGAGTCTGGATCAAACAATCCAGTGATCGACAGCATGAACATGGATTGGGATATGATGACATTTGTCAACCAGGTCAGCAAGCCTGACTACCCAATGAGTGGACAGGTGAGTGTGTGAACGCGTGAGTGAGTTAGTCACTGTAGTGTTTGCAATATTAGACATCGGAGACACGAAGAAAAAAGACATCAAGCTTGTGTTGAATTTTGGTGATCACTGAACGCTTTTAATAGGTTTCCAAATGACCCACTACAAACCCAAAGTTCTTTGATCAGATACATAATATGAGCAAATATAAGACCTATTTAAGAATATGACAGCAGTAGATATTAGATGTTACAGGCTGTACCAAACAGTTAAACGTTTCTTACTGAACAATGTAACACATGTCTTTTACCATTGGGGGCGGTGGGTAGCCCAGTGGTTAAAGCGTTCGCCTGTCACGCCAAAGGCCCTGGTTCGATGCCCCACATGGGTAACATGTGTGAAACCCATTTCTGGTGTCGCTCGCCTCGATTGTGCTGGAATATTGCTTAACGAGGCGTAAACCTAAACTCACTCACTCACGCACGCACTCACTCACCCATCGGCGCCATGGGATTGTGGGAGTCGATGGCGGCCAGTTTAGGATATTTGTCTGCCCACGTCTTGCTGGTGTAGGGGAGTGACTGAAAACAGAAACAATGTCGTCTCATCGAGGCTTGATTACGTACAGTCTTATATAGAGCTGACTAAAATGTGAAATATACATTTAAGGCAGTCCAACATGATATATTTACCTCTAAAGATTGCGAAAAGAACTGTTCATTCAACAAAGCTTGAAAAACCACCATTTGTTGTAAAGCCCAAAATGGCATGCCAGAATTCCCCATCCCAATATCTTGACCAGTTGTCAGGTAAGGAGGCCCAATATTTTCATATCAACAACAAAATCAACTGATTTTCCAACTTATCGAGCTTTAAGCACATTTGGCTTAAACTTGATATTTGCTTAATAACGGATACGTGTATTGCACGTGATGCTCACGTTGATCGTAGCACGTGCATATATAAAATGTATGGATGGTGCGCGAGAATGGTCAAAATAAACAAGCAAACAAACAGAATTATGCTATGTGTATGGATGGCTGTATGGGACTTAAAATCAAAGGTGTTGCGATACTTTTTTCCATGTGCATATATTTTTTGTAATAGGTAGAAATACGTAAACATCAGGAAGCGGGCAATCTATGTTGGCAGAGCGTGTCACCCTATACTGTTTACTTCAGGCAAATAAATGTGTATAAAACATAATCAAATATTCATTACATGTAATTTATCACCCTACCCTATATCCCTACCTTCAACTTATTTTGGAGAGTCGCCTGGTTGCTTGTAGACCGGAGACCACGGCCGTCCACGTTGACGGGGTAGCTGGTGGCGTCGTAGAAGACGTTATAACGTATGATGTTGTCACGGCCACCACCAATGTTGACGTGATACTGATTCTAGAAAGAATTGAGACTACGTTACCATGGTTTCATGCAATGTGACAATATGGATTTCATTGTGGAATATACCAGAAATATGTTTTGTTTCAGTGTACATTTAAAAACGATTCGTTGTAAATAATATGGGCAAATTGAAATCCAGCGTATGGAGGGTACAGAAAGAAGCATCACCCTAGACGAAACATATAAAACACCCGTGTGTTGCAGATGTTAAGGTGTCGTGCCGGGAAGGCTAAAATTTATTTTTCAGATTTCCCGGGAAGGCTAATTTCCAAGGGAGTAGGGGAGTACCGCCGAAGCTAAAGATACGGTGCCGGGAAGCATAATCCATGTCGGGAGTAGATAGATTTCTTTTCAAAACATTGTTATAGTATTCGATTCGTTTATTACCGTTATCTGGACACTGGTTAATAATATTTATATAAATTGCGCATTTCGATGAGCTGGACAGCATACTAAAGATAAACTTAATAGCCTGATTATTTTTTCTTTGACTTCTAACTATTAGATAATCTATTGGTAATTCCTGCCTTAACCATATTTCACTTAATCCAACGTTTGAAAAAATACTTTTAACCTGATACGCCCAATTTTTGACACCACGGGTCTCCACCTCCTCATACAAATACTCAAAGAACCCGTAAAATGCTATTTTCAGACACAAGAAGCTTACACTAATATTTAATCATACTATATTGTCTTTTAAATATGAGCGGATAACGACCTAACTCGGCATAAACCATGGGATTATATGTTGATTTCTTAACTCCTAATAAGCTTTTATAAAAATCCACATGCAACCTTTCAGTATTTTAACAGTGTTTAATCGAAGCGCTACTTTATAATTACCCGGATCAGTCGGTGAGTGTGGATTTCAATCCAATATTTTCAGTATCTTTAGGCTTCAGACCCATATACACATAGTGTTTCCCCAAAGGTAATTTTAGCAGGGCACAGCGCCGTACCCGTATATATACTCCCCACAAAAAGAAAACGCATATAGGAATTTCAACTGTATTTTTATGTATATTTTGAAACATTTTGTAGGCTTTATGAGTCAATGAAATATAGCGAAATTGCACACTGGGAATGCAGACTTATCCGTTTTTGGCACCAACTCGAGGAAAGTCAGTTTGAGAGTCACATGGAGACGTGTGGTGGCGCTAAAGTCAATACCTCGTGTGACCACCGTGAGCATCCAGAACTGCACGGCATCGCCTCGGCATCGAACGAATAAATCTCAGAATCTCGTGTTGCCCAATCGCAGCCCACTCTGCCTGTAGTGCCTGTGCTGGGGCTGAGGGTTACGGCGTCGCACCCGTCTGTCCAGGGCATCCCACAGATGTTCGATCGAGTTTAAGTGATTTTGAGGGCCAGGGGAGCACGTTGATGTTGTGGTTCTGGAGGAAGTCTCTAGTGTGACGTGCTGTGTAGGGCCTGGCATTGTCCTGTTGAAACAACTCCCTCTGACGATCAATGATTGGAAGGAGGTGTGGGCGTAGGATTTCGTCACAGTACCGTTGAGCTGTCAGGTTGCCCTGGATCATCACCAAATCACTTCTCCTACGGCAGGTGATCGCTCCCCACATCATAACACTGTCCCGGCCGAATCTGTCCACCAGGGGAACGCAAGCGTCGGCGAAACGTTCACGTCGACGTCTGTACACCCGCATTCTTCCATTCTTCCAATAGAAATCGTGATTCATCACTGTGGAATCTACGCCAATTCGCTAGGTTCCAGGCCTGAACGTTGGTGCATCATTGAAATCGATGTCGACGATGTTGTTGTCGAAGCACAGGGCCAAAATAAGGTCTTCTGGCACATAAACCAGCCTCTCTCAACCTGTTCCTGACGGTCTGTGCAGAAAGCCTCCTCAATCCGGGTATTTGTCGAGCGGTACTGGTTGCCGTAGCTGTTCGATGACGCAGGTGATGTACCCGGATGTAGCGATCCTGCGCCGCAATGGTTGCTCGAGGTCGCCCACTACGAGGGGCATCTGCTACCGCATTCTGCCGGCGATATCTCTCCCAGAGCCGTGAAATGGTGCTTTGGTGAACATTCATGAGTCGGGCAACTGCACGTTGAGACTGGTCAGCTTCAAGCAAACCAATGGCGATATGACGGTTGGCTTCACTTAGACGTGGCATTTTGCGTTCGTCAACAATATTCCAAACACAGTGAATAATCGACAGATGGCGATCAACCTTTTATACCCATCATTGAGACTATCTGATCCCCAACTTTCACGTGCATTGCATGTGAATTGTGTATTATGTGACACTACACGCCGAAATTGAAAATCATGCTGTTAAATACGGGTATTTTACGGATGGTGCGTTTTGTTGTGATGTTTCAAAACATAAACACCATAGGACTCATAAACAGAGCAAAACCTTTTGTAAAATGAATCACGCTTTAATTCACTGCTACATGAAATTGCTATTTTCATGATGCGTTTCTTTTTTGGGAGAGTATATTTTCCGTCCTGCCCCTTTTCTAAGGCACACTGCCTCTTTTCCTTTTCCCCTTGGCATGTCCAGGAAGAACAGAAGAATATAAGTGAACTCAATATGATTGACATCAACACTTGGTGGTTTTGGTTTATATTCTATGTGTTGACTTTAAGTGAATTAATTTTGCTCTTTGAGCCTTTAAGAATCCTATTCATGAATAACTTGAGATAATACTTGGAAATCTGACATTGCATGCCTCTTTTGTTTCGCCCTGCCCTTTTGTGATCCTGTGGGAAACACTAGTACAGAAGATTACAGTCCAGGCGGAATAATACTTATACATGTTTCATTCCTTATGAGCATAATACAAACATTTTGCTCGATTTATTTCACTGTGTTGGTTCATGAATGACATTAAAATGTTAAACTTACGAATGTTCCTGTTGTAATAATACTTTGCGTGGTATATTTTCTTTTATCTGGGTGAAAGCTGAGCATACACGATGAAAATGATATTTTGTTTCAACTCTTGGTGCACAAAATGTACGAACTTTCAGACATCTTGGCACATTTCAAAACCGCCCAAATGTCCAAGTCGTAAGGGTAGTTTTTAAATAAATTGAATTGAAGATTTTCAAAAAATGTTCACGATATGAGTAATGGATGTTTGGACTTGTCAGTAATTAGTTATGCCACATTTGATGAATGTTGTTTCTTAATCGTTGTTATTCAATTCAAAATACAGTTTTGTTTACATTTGGCAGACACCTCCAAATCCTAATATACAAATACGTGTCCTTAATTTTAACATATTTGCTGAGTTAGTGAGTGGACACCGCCTGATCAAACAACCTACCATGTAGAAGACCATCTGAGTCAAACTATCTACAACGTAGAAGACCATCTGAGTCAAACTACGTACAACGTAGAAGACCATCTGAGCCAAACTACCTACCACGTGGAAGACCATCTGAGTCAAACTACCTACCACATAGAAGACCATCTGAGCCAAACAACCTACCACGTAGAAGACCATCTGAGCCAAACTACCTACCACGTGGAAGACCATCTGAATCAAATTAGCTACCTCGTAAAAGACCATCTGAGCCAAGCTACCTACAACGAAGAAGACCATCTGATTCAAACTACCTACAACGTAGAAGACCATCTGAGTCAAGCTACCTACCACGTGGAAGACCATCTGAGTCAAACTACCTACCACGTAGAAGACCATCTGAGTCAAGCTACCTACCTCGAAGAAGACCATCTGAGTCAGACTACCTACCTCGTAGAAGATCATCTGAGCCAAACTACCTACCACGTAGAAGACCATCTGAACCAAACAACCTACCACGTAGAAGACCATCTGAACCAAACTACCTACAACGTAGAAGACCATCTAAGTCAAGCTACCTACCTCGAAGAAGACCATCTGAGTCAAGCTACTTACCTCGAAGAAGACCATCTGAGTCAAACTACCTACCTTGTAGAATACCATCTGAGTCAAGCTACCTACCTCGTAGATGACCATCCGAGTCCAACTACCTACCTCGTAGAATACCATCTGAGTCAAACTACCTACCTCGTAGAAGACCATCTGAGTCAAGCTACCTACCTCGAAGAAGACCATCTGAGTCCAACTACCTACCTCGTAGAAGACCATCTGAGTCAAGCTACCTACCTCGTAGAATACCATCTGAGTCAAGCTACCTACCACGTGGAAGACCATCTGAGTCAAACTACCTACCACGTAGAAGACCATCTGAGTCAAGCTACCTACCTCGAAGAAGACCATCTGAGTCAAGCTACTTACCTCGAAGAAGACCATCTGAGTCAAGCTACCTACCTCGTGGAAGACCATCTGAGTCCAACTACCTACCTCGTAGAATACCATCTGAGTCAAGCTACCTACCTCGTAGAATACCATCTGAGCCAAACTAACTACCTCGTAGAAGACCATCTGAGTCAAGCTATCTACAACGTAGAAGACCATCTGAGTCAAGCTACCTACCTCGAAGAAGACCATCGAGCTCTGAGTCCAACTACCTACCCCGTAAAAGACCATCTGAGTCAAGCTACCTACCTCGTAGAAGACCATCTGAGCCAAACTATCGACCTCGTAGAAGACCATCTGAGTCAAACTACCTACCTCGTAGAAGACGTTGTGTTCGATGTGGACGCCGGAGAACTGGTCGTCCAGCATGATGCCCCTGTTATCTGCACCTGGCATGTGCCTCAAGACGTGGTGAATGTGGTTGTATCGGATGACGTTGCCGCGCTGTAGAAAATTGTTATCAATATACAAATAATCATCGTGTTTAGTATAAGAGAAAATACGAGCGAAGATTTAAATTAAATATTGGTCTTGAGCAACCCATGCTGTCGTAGGAAGTGTTTAACAGGACCAAATGGTGACTCTCACTGACTTCGTTGACACATGTCATCGTATCTCGATTGTGCAGGTCGATGCTCATGATATCAGTCACTAGATTGTCTGGTCGAGACTTTTCTATTATTAGATACGGAAGTCATCAATCCAAAACATTGTTAAGAGCGGCTGTAAATAACACATAGACAAATACACGAATTATAGGAATGAATGGACTGGTGAGTGACTCTGCAGACGTTTGGCACCCGTGAAGATCCGGGTTAGAATTGGTCTTCAGTAACCCATGTTTGTCGAGGCATCGGAAGATCAGACTCGCTGATTTGGTTAACACATGTCATCGTATCCCAATTGCGTAGATCGATGGTCAAGCTGTTGATCACTGGATTGTCTGGTCCAGACTCGATTATATACAGACCGCATAGCTGGAGTGCGGCGTTGAACAGCCAACCAACCAACAAAAAGACATTTGGACAAGGACCCCGGAACAGTAACGTATAACACCTACACAATGAACATTTTCTCAGTATTACACATTTTGATAACATTCTTCATTCAGGGTTGTACTTACAGCGGTCCAGTCTCTCCCAGCATGCACCGCGCCACAATCGCTGGTATTGACACACATGTGGTGGATATGGTTGTATTCCATTATGTTGTCGTTACCCTGGCAACCGAGTAACTATTCTGTTATTAAATCTAAATTATGTTATTAAAATGTACATCGGGCATATCAAAGTGAGTGAATTGGCCAAAAAGGTCGAAAGCAATAACCAAACAATACCAGACAGTGGTTTAAATGTTTTTTAAGAATGAAGCCTAGTGGATACCCCATTGCTCTCAGGCATGTGGAATGATTTGGGTCTTTGACATATTTTAAACAGGGTTGCAGCATCCTTGGTTTCAATATAGTTGTCAGCGGTTTCCATATTTGACGCATGAATGAAAAACAAGTACGTTCTACGCAACTCATTACATTGCCTTGTACCATATCTTCCCGTATTGATGTTTTTCACATGTGAACAGTTGACTTGCCTTTGCATGTGTTTGTGACAGCTGCCACCGATGAGATTATGGGTTATCTTTTCGGGAACAAATATCACTGCTCCACAGTGATGGTAAATATATCTGGATAAAGGGTGGTGCTTAGACTCTACGCTTCTTTGAGCACAAATGTATTATAATGTGGAAATATTTTTTTTATCGGTTGTATTTAACTACATGCCGTCAAAGACTGAGACAGTTAAATCCAACTTATTGTCCGTAATCCAAGTGTTCTCTCTAACTGGTAGAATGCAGAGTGATCTCTTCATGTGTCTAGGTCTCATCCAAAGTTTACTACAGTTTACAATCAGTAGTAATTATACGAAACTTAAACAAAACCTTAGCTTTATTTATTTCGTATTTGAAAAAAATACGAAACTAATATATCACTTTTACTCTGTTTGTCTTGTTTGTATTTAGTTAATATTATTATGATATGGTATACTTATGTTTAGTATTTACCCCGCTGCAGCTCTGTTAAGCTGTATGGCACTTATTCATTTAAATAAGCATTTGTATTTTATTTTATTTTATTGTGAGTATAAAAACACGTAGGTTTCTTTAAACCACTTAAAAAGAAAAACTGATACATTAATGGTATTTAAATACCCGACTGAATTGATGTATTGATCAAAATGACAAAAATAGGTTTAATAAGTGCTTGGCGTACCCCCCACATCAGTCCGGTGTATTGGCCATCATGTAGGTGGTTGTAACGGACCACGTTGCCGACGCCACCGATAGACACAGCATTGTATCCAACAGCTCCCACACGGGCGACCAACCAAATATGGTTGTCTTCTATTATATTTCCAGAAGACGTTAAGGTCTTTTGATTACCACCTGAAAATTTAAAATATAGAAATCGGTAAAGAACGATGCCGGAAATTCCCCGCAGAGGTTCCCACACTTCTGATCTTTCAAAAATGGTATAATCAATCATGCATAAGAAAATGATTTTCGTATTTGAGTTAGATTATTAAATCAGTACTTCATGCAATAATTATAACCAATCGCGCTATGCATCAGATCAATAAAATCGTGAACTGCTTTGTTACCGTTGATGGCGACACCTCCGTTGGTAGAATGGATGTTACATCTGGATACGACAATATGACTACTTCCGGTGATGTGGACGCCATATGAACCTGATGATAAGATATTAAGAATATGCTAACAGATTGTCAGGCACGTTTACGTTTTTGACAGTACATGAGGTCTAAACGTAGCAATATTTTGAAGCTGGGCATTTTCTGTTGACTTTAGTATGCAGTATTGTGACAACGTTTTCGGCTTTAAGAGACAGACATTTTATCGATAATTACCAGGGAGATTTCAAGAAAACAACAGGCCAATTTTTTTTGTTTCATGCAGCAATTCTTGTCCAGTTTGATTTTACATGGAGACACAATGTTTTGCAAATATATGTCTAAGATTACCATTTGCTTTTGGAGTATCAGTTAATATATCAGAAAACAGAACAACATCATCAATAAGTGAAAGGAACAGCTCGAGTAAGTCTGGGAATAACTGAATACCTTTTGTACAAGTAGACGTGATTTTCTTTGGTAATTCATCTATGAAAAACGAAGACACAAACGGAGCAAGAACACAACCTTGCCCTGCCCCTATGGGGTATATTTAAAAGTTTCTGTATGTCCATTTTGTCCATGTACACATGCTTTCACATTTTGGTACACAGACCGCAACGCTGTATCACAACGCACAAATAAATTCCAAAGCTTTTATCTGTTGACAGAATCAAAGGCTTTGGAAAAATCATAAAAACAGGCATACAATTTCACCCTATTTTTGAGAGTTATTCGCTGATAAGTGCTACCAAGGTAAAGGTATTATCAGTGGTAGTGTATCCTGCTTGGTCTTCGTTTATTACATCACATCACTTAGCCCAAGTCTATTGTTTAAGATTTTAAGACAAACGGAAAAGTAATATAACACGGTAATTTTTGGGGTCTCAGCAGTATTACAGTATTAAGACTGTCGACTAAAATTAATCGAGATAAATACGCCAATAGGTCCTTCCAGACCCTGCTAGTTGAAACGGATTCTCCCCGAAACAACTCACCCAAATTTTGTATGTCCATGTTTTGAATGTTGATGTTGTGTAGACCGTCTCCTCTGATGCCTTCGTGACGACACGCCTCCAAGGTGAACCCCACAAAATTGAGATTTCCCACCCCCCGGTTCATGCTGCCAGTGGTAAATACATGTATATGATATCGGAAATTTATTTTTGCCTATCTGAAATTTACATACTGATTTGCTCAGTTGATTTGATTTCAGAAAAGCGAATACAGGGATCCTAATCAACCACGTATAATATCAGTAATATATAATCAGCATTAGTAATACTGAAAGCGTGCAAAATATAGCTTGATTACAGTGAGTGAGTTAAGATCGGCAATACTTCAGCCATATAGTGACGAGAACAATTCATATATTAAATATAAATACATTTTGAAGATAATGAACATGAAAACTGGCATGTTGTCATAGACGGATATCATTAAATAGAACAATACAATATAAAAAACTGGCTCTAGAGCATCAGTAACTGATGAGGCAGATCAGCATACTAACGACCACCTTTGCTACCTACATGGACCCTTGCTGGATTTACATCATACCTTCAGGTGTTCCCGATTTTGGAACAAATTAGCTGTACATTAAAATAACAAAATCAATTTATCAAAAGCCACTGTCCTTTTGATTAATATATAACCCTTCTAGTTGACGTACCTAATGCAGTCGTTGATGAGAGAGACGGTGACGTCATCAGAGGAAGCTAAGGTACCCGACTTTGTGTTGGGCCAGATGTACAGGTTGCCATTGGACCTGTCCAGATAGTACTCTCCCTGTAGAGAAGGATAACACAATGTATTAACCGAGGACAAAACAGTATTATAGACTGGTAACTTAAAAAGGTGTTTTCATGAGGCAACCGGTAAAACATGTAGATCGTTGCTTTCTAAGTTGTATATGTTTTCATATTTCAAGAATGGTTTGGCAGTGACAATACAGATGGCGAGTGAGGCATAATACGTTGATGACAATGACGATGACGATGCTGCTGCTGTTGTTGCTGATGATGAGGAGGAGGAGGGGAAGAGGAGGAAGATCTTCTCACCGGTTGATCCAGCTCTGAGAGCATGTTGAATACCCGGAAGTAGCCACCCTGAGTGTAATATCCGGCCAGATGGGCCGGGTTGTAATGACCTGGACATAATCAACAACACTATATACAATGTCTATTTTCCGTCTGTGATAATGTCTCATAAATTTGCAAACATGAAAAAACCATTTCAGCGAGTTGTTTTTATTTGTTCTTTTGTCTTTTTAAAAGAAAAGACGAGTAACGGATAGATAACGTGAAATCGTTACAAAAACAGACTGATAATGCGAATCGATACTTGGTCAATCTGTATAAAGACCAACACATGTTCCTTCTTCAGAAGTGTCAGTCATATTTTAGAGAAACATAAAATGTAAGGCTCTAAGTTCACGCTGACCTACTCTGAGTCCATAGTGTGTGTCATTTGCCAGAGTGATCTGATGTTTGTTGGAGTCAATGTGACTGATCCTTGCAGCATCGTCCGCCCAGCTCCAGTACCTGGGCAGATAGAAGCATGTCTTACAGCTTCAGATGTCATTCTTGACATGTCACCGGTACCAAACACCAAACACCAATCCTGGCCAACACCTAACCCACATCACCACTAAATCCATTTCACAATTTCCCTCCGAATTGTAGCTAATTCTGGACAATCCTGATGTCAAACACTACTGTCGACCCCCAAAACAACCAAACACCAGTCCACTTTACACTTCCCACCAAGTTCCAGCAAATGCTGGATATGTATTCAATAAATTCAGGTCCATACATGTATGTGGTATTTCGTGGAAGCATACCTTGGATGACATTCTTACCTCTTTGGTCGTCTCAACAAGGCATTCGACCCCGGATTAGAAGAATACCTGTTTCGGTGAGGTGAAATTGGGTTTTACGTGGTGCTTGAGAATATTTTGCTTTATATGACGGCGTGCATGCGTGTGTATGTGTATGTGCGGCTGCTTGTACTAGCCCAGATTTAAGCTGGTTTTATAGTGCTAGCCCACTGAGATACCATGCCACAGTGAAGCATGAATACCCCACACATTATACTGACTCCGAGCCGACCAATCCTTGTTGTATCCATTAATGCCGAGTGCCAGGCAGGGACCAACAAGTACCATATTTTAATGTCTTCTGGTATGAAGCGGTCGGGGATCGAACCCGTAACCTTCCGCTCACCGGGCAGACGCTCTAACCACTACACCACGGAGGCGGTGAATTTTAATTACGACACCCGACCCAAACTACTACTTCCCATTAAAGCCTGCTATATCATGCTGTACCCAAAGTCATTGCCCCAACATATAATTCACTGAGCCTATCCGAACTGAGAGGGTAATTTACAATCTATGACTATGTGACTATATTCTAAAGCATTGGTTTAGACATTCCTCATCTCCAATACTAAAGTGGAAGTCCTGTCTAATGTTACCAGAATCCGTAAGCCCAGGGTTCCTTCTCGTGCACCCATCTGGAGTCTTCGTGGGTGCTGTAGGTGAACACTTTGCCATGCCTACCGCCAGGAACTGAATTGATGTTCAGGAATTTCTGCGGAATTTATTTCAAGGTGTCAACCATTACAGCTGTGTAATATACGCCGACTAGAAGTGTATTATAAAATACTCATGCCAATAATGGTTGCCACCCCTTTAAAAATATTTAATTGGAGAGGGGTGGGGTGTGGGTGTGAGGTGTGTGGGGTTGGGGTGGGGAAGGGGGTGACAACCATTATTGGCATGAGTATATTATCAATACACTTCTAGTCGGCGTATGAATGGTAAAAATAGAATCACGATGAATGCCAATATCAACAATTCAGACAACTCTCCCAGATCTCTCTTCCTACCTCATTCGGGTACTGGGCCAATCTGGCAGGCTCCCCGTTGATGAAGATCTCCAGCCATGCAGTCCTGGACCGGTAAAAGCCGAAGTTGGTCATCTTGCCGTAGTCGGTGACACCGGCACTAGGTAGATGCACCTGCATCACCTGAAACAGAGACAATCAATAGCCGCTCGGAAATGCTCTTTTGACATAACGGTGTGCTGTATATTTGAAACAGCGTTACGGGTATGCACAGTTTGTTTATAATAAAATAGAGATGATTAAAGTAAAAATAAGGAAAGCACTAAAATGTATATTAGTATAATGTTTACCAAATATTCTGGATGACCTCTCAATGGTGTTGTTCTTTGGAACCTGTTCTATTGCAATATTCACCGTTGTATACGTTTTGTATGAGCTTACATATTTACAACAGTTCAGTAATAATAGGCTAGTCTGTAAATCTTCCCATGAGAGCGAAGGGCGGTCGGGTATCCTAGTGGTTAAAGCGCCCGCTTGTAATGCCGAAGATCCCACATGGGTAAAATGTGTGAAGCCTGTTTCGGGTGTCACCCGCCTTGATATTGCTGAAAAATTGCTAAAAGCGGCGTAAAACCGAACCTCACTCCTATATGATGGAGACTATCAATGCAAATACAAAAACGTTATTTTAATTTGAAGAAGAATGATTGTACCTTTGACCTTGAACTTGAAGGCAGCATATTGAGCACGCTGCTGTCTGTCACGTGGGTAAACAGGCTTGTTGAGATCTTCTTGCCTCCTGTCTGGTAACACAAGAACACGATTAACGCAAAGTGTCTATTACGTAACAAAAGTTTCACACTTAGTTCATTTCCTTTCATTGTGTTTGCTAGGCAATTCCTAGCTTGGGGAAATCATATGTAACATGAATTCCAACAGATAGTTCTTTGGTCCTTCATTCTCCAAATACTCAGTATTCCTCACCTTTTGAAACCCGGAAGTCGACGATAAAGTTGAGTGCAATATTTATTCTGTTCTGTGGACACTCTCAACGTGGACCTCTCCACTGACAACGTGGGTCTCTTCACTCACCACGTGGACCTCCTCACTCACCACGTGGATCTCCTCGTTAACCACGTGGATCTCCTCATTCACCACATGACTCTCCTCATTCACCAGGTGGATCTCTCCACTCACCATGCTGACCTCCTCATTCACAACATGGATGTCCTCCTCACGTGACCCTCCTCACTCACCACTTCTATCTCACCATTCACCACGTGGACTTCCCCACACCGCGTGGAGCTCCTCAGCAATCTCGTGTGTCCCCACTCACCACGTAGACCTCCCCAGTCATTTCGTGTGTCCCCACTCGCCATGTAGACCTCCCCAGTCATTTCGTGCGTCCCCACTCACCACGTGGACCTCCCCAGTCACCTCGTGCGTCCCCACTCACCACGTGGACCTCCCCAGTCATCTCGTGTGTCCCCACTCACCACGTGGACCTCCCCATGTCATCTCGTGCGTCCCCACTCACCACGTGGACCTCCCATCTCGTGTGTCCCCAGTCATCTCTCGTGCGTCCCCACTCACCACGTGGACCTCCCCAGTCATCTCGTGTGTGTCCCCACTCACCACGTGGACCTTCCCAGTCATCTCGTGTGTCCCCACTCACCACGTGGACCTCCCCTGTCATCTCATGTGTCCCCACTCACGTCCCCACTCACCACCACCACGTGGACCTCCCCAGTCATCTCCTGCGTCCCCACTCACCACGTGGACCTCCCCAGTCATCTCGTGTGTCCCCACTCACCACGTGGACCTCCCCAGTCATCTCGTGTGTCCCCACTCACCACGTGGACCTCCCCTGTCACCTCGTGTGTCCCCACTCACCACGTGGACCTCCCCAGTCATCTCGTGCGTCCCCACTCACCACGTGGACCTCCCCAGTCATTTCGTGTGTCCCCACTCACCACGTGGACCTCCCTAGTCATCTCGTGTGTCCCCACTCACCACGTGGACCTCCCCAGTCATCTCGTGTGTCCCCACTCACCACGTGAACCTCCCCTGTCATCTCGTGTGTCCCCACTCACCACGTGGACCTCCCAGTCATCAGTCATCTCGTGCGTCCCCACTCACCACGTGGACCTCCCCAGTCATCTCGTGTGTCCCCACTCACCACATGGACCTCCCCAGTCACCTCGTGCGTCCCCACTCACCACGTGGACCTCCCCAGTCACCTCGTGTGTCCCCACTCACCACGTGGACCTCCCAACTCACCACGTAGATCGTCCCACTCAAACCGTGCGTCCCCACTCACCACGTGGACCTCCCAACTCACCACATTGACCTCCCAACTCACCACGAAGATCTTCCCATTCAACTCGTGTGTCCCCACTCACCACGTGGACCTCCTGGTCCTGGTAGGCTCTGAAGGTGACAGGCTGGGAGTAGGCGTGTGTGAAGTGTAGGGTGGAGTGCAGGTTGTGGTAGCCGCCCATCAGCTCCACGTACACCGCTACAGGGCGAAGAAAATGTTGGAGGAATGACGAAAACTCCCATGAAACTTTGTCAGTCTGATATTGTAACAGGGTTAAAAGATAAAAAGTGTTTCTTATACTTATACGCACATATATTTGGAAGAAATATTTGAAAGGTGAGCTTCAGAACCTACTCACTGTTGTCCTTGATGCCACTGCTGTCCAGTAACTGCCTGGCTTTGTCCAGGGTGGCAATCGGGTGGGAAGCATCCAATCTGGGCACATAAAACTGGTATACACATGCTTAGTGGAAAGGAAGGGTGGGGCTTTGGCAGACGTTGGCACTTTCTTTGCATCTTTTTTTCCGGGTTGCAACGGTTTGCGGGGAAACAAACCTGATAGAAGGCACGTTCAATGTAACTCATTGGGCGCCCTTTTGGATCAATTTGCATAGCACAATATAATAATTCCCTTTCGGTATTATGATCGAGGGCCTAAAACCTTTTTAAAAATCCGGAGGTCGTGTTGTGATAGGATTGGATTCTGAGAGGTAATCGGAAAGGTGATATGGGTCTTCAGACGGCGTGAGGCTACATGGAGTCTCAATCTAAAATGTAGCATTTAGTTGTGCGCCCGTGTCCCATGTGGTCCTAATCATGTTTACGAGTCTGTTTGCACCATAACCGGACTCGTTGGTTTCACCATTGTGGGAATCTCACAAGATGAAATGCCGTTTAAAGTGGCGTCAACTGACTGAGTGACTGAGTGACTGAGTGAGTGAGTGAGTGAGTGAGTGACTCACATACTTCATTCACTCACTCTGTCCACTAACTCACTCCACCCAATCACTCACTCCACTAACTCAAACACTCACTTACTCAATGTACTCAACTCGTCAGATAGGTTTTCATTGGGTTAAAGGAAATATCAGATCAACCTCCACTCATTGTTTTATCAGTGTAATGTACATCGGTACACTGACGCGTTTCACTGTAAATGTTAATATTTTCCATGACCATGTGCACGAGCTTAAACTCTTGGCGTGTTTTCACGAAATGCATAACACTTTGTGAATGGAATAATCATGTTCTAAATCCATGTACATACATACAGCGTGGTTCCCAATTAACATCTCCTCAAAATGGAATCTTCCCTGCTTTTTAACTTAGCATATATCCATCACAGAAAATGAGATAGTAGTTGACCGGACGCTGTACGTTGTGACGATGTGTGTGTATGCAAACCTGCTGTGTTGTCTCAGCAGAGTGAGGTACCTTTGGAATAACTACAGCTATCCCGTCGCAATGACAAAATGTACAGATAGGTTTTTGTCCAACGCCAACACCTTTGATACCCAATTTAAAATGAAACTGTGTTCCAAAGTCCTAAGAAATTAACACATAGCTTTGTGTTTAAGATGGTTTAACAAGACTGTTTAATTTGCTACCATATGATCCCTGTTGTGTTTGAAATGTAACTTTGTGTCGAAAACAGTTGAACAATTTATGAAATGTTTAAAGATAAGATGACTGAAATTGTTTAAGGTTCATATTTTTGTGTTAAACATTCTTTTGGTAAATCAAGCCACGCAGAAATAATTCTAAAAAAAATGCAGGTCGTTGTTTGGATATGATATTGCTAAATTAAAATAATCTGTATTAAAAATCAACCATGTAAAATCAACTGAGCGGTATACTTTCTTTAGCTAAGATATTTCATTTCTGTCCCGGCAAATCGAGTCTGACACCGAATAAAACCCCTTCGCCATGATTCATCCCTCCAAAACCAAGCTCTTACCCCGAGTTCCCGTCTGATCCCTTGGGGCTGACATAGATGTGGACTGTCTTGGAGTGTCCCAGGGGCAACAACAGCCCCAGACACAGAGCCACTACCCACGTCATTGCTTGGGTGGAAGTGTTACAGTGTTAACAATTACAAGCATATGTGTATAAGTATAGATGAGAACAAACACCTGGAGGAGCCAACCTTAATCTTGAGATAAATAGAAATGCTTTATCGACATTAATATGTGCTAGTGGACCCGTGAAGATCTGGTTAGAATTGACCTTCAGTTACCCATGCTTGTCGTTAGAGGCGACTAACGGGATCGGGAGGTCAGGCTCGCTGACTTGGTTGACACATGTCATCGGTTCCCAGTTGCGTAGCTCGATGCTCATGCTGTTGATCACTGGATTGTCTGGTCCAGTCGCGTTAATGTACAGACGCCACCATATAGCTGGAATACTGCTGAGTGCAGCGTAAAACAACAACAAACAACAACACTACGTAGTGGGTCATTCTCCAGTGTACTGGGTATTAGGACTGCACGGTATTACCAGTATACCGGTATATCCCCGTATGCTTTTCAAACGATGCGTATTGCAATATGCCATTTGCCTTTCAAACGATACGTATTGCAATATGTTTTCTGAGGACCTGTATATTGTGTAAAGAACATATATGGAGGGTTTCATTATTATCTTCATGGTTTAAATTAATAATCTACACATTCACAAGAAAATGTTTCCTTCGTTCATCAATTACTGAACGGCATATTGTAATGAAATGAATTGTATAAAAAATGAAAAAGAATCCAGAATTATGCAACCTAATTTTTAGATTATTGTTATCATATCATATCATACCGCGAGATCGTTGGTCTAATTGTTTTTATGCTAGAATAATTACTGCCACAGTTTCTAAATAATATCAGAACATAATTATGGTGTTCTGATAGGTACTCGAAATCGACGTTACGAGGACTGTTCAACATTAATCAGGTGCGAGGTTGATAAGCATGAGAAACGCAATAGAACTTATAAAAATGACATTTGGTTTGTGGCGGTATTGTTATACATTGTGTAATAATGATCCAAATATTACACCTTATGTCTGTATTTCCTATATTTAGACTTGAACTAGATTTGGACAGAAAGATCTGGAAAGTACTGGTTCCGAAATCCGCTGCCTCAGAGAGTATTGTAGAAATATCTTGACTTGTTCTTGAGTATATAAGGGAGCTTACTCTTGTCTCTCATCTCACATTACACATGGAGTTGTTTTAAATCGCCTCAGGCTGGGACATTGTGGATTAAAGGCATATATAAGTATTTTAGATAAAGACCTATCTCCTCTGTGTGACAGCTATAACTTACACTGCCCAGAAACAGTTCAGCTCTACCTCATTGAATGTCAAGCTCATGAAAACCCACGTAAGGCTCTTAAAGAAACTGCGCGGAACAAAACCCAAACTACTTTTACAATGAACGCAATACTTGGCGATAATTTAATGTATGGTTGCATACAAACAGCTGTTTTAGACTTCCTCGTTAAAACGGGTAAGTACGATGTAATTTAACTGAACAAAATATAATGCATAACATAACACATATAAGCCTTTTAGGCCAAAGGTCGCCCTGCAACCGTATCTACCTAGCTCACATTACACCCCAAGTTACGAGAAGGCAAGAATTGTGTGTGGTGATCTTATACCCTGCCTAGGGATATAGTTGCAAGTCGGACTATTGTTGCTGAGACGCGAATATTTCCGTCACTGTCTCTGTGTTCCTATAAGCAATGCTCTTGTATTATGTTACTTTTGAATGTACACTGCCACTCTATTTCATACTGCCTTGGTGATACCTTGTAGTGATGAATTAATTTGTAAACTTAGTTGATTTAAAATATACTCAAGAAAATAAAAAGGGAACACATGAAAGTACAAAGACACTTGTACTTCCATGTGTTCCCTTATTTGTCTCCATGAGTATACTTTCGTTAATCACATTACATTTTTGTGTGATATGCTGGTTTCACAACTTGACCTTTTCGTTTCAACTTGAGAATCAACATGTAATGCAATAAACTGATAAAAATGACAATACAGTGATTAAAATAGAAATGGACTGGTAAAAGTAACCGATTCTTCCTCGTGTTAATGGAAGATGCTCCAGAACTGTGTATCTAATGAACTTGCAGATGATTCGGAGGACTGGGACACTGTGACGGCCATATCACACAAAGCATGTCCCATTGTTAATTAAACCTATATATTCGCCTCGTAGGCAACCTTGCCTCGGGCCACGTGGTCTATGGTTGAATCGAAACAAACGAATCAGACAAACCGCTGGTTGACAGTGTGTGAGCATGCTAGCCCACCACAAACTCCATTCAATGTTCAGAACAAATCTCTCCCAAACGCAGAGCCGATTACTCGGCACGATGTCGGAGCTATATTTGAAGCAGGAAAATCTTTATCTTGTCGTACAAATGTAATTCCTTTAACAATGCTATATGCCTACGGTTATGGGCTTGAGTACAAAGTGTTTTCATTGCTGAAGCAAGATCAGCATTAGCAGCAACATGTTCATTGGTCAATGACACTTTTGAGATGGAGTGAAAGCCTGGGCTTTCGGAACCGTATTCAACACATATAATGATTTTTAATAACCAACATTATCGTGTAAATGTATATCAAAATATACATGTATGTAGTGCCTACCGTGTGTAAATGTGATTTATTATATGCACGACAATAGTTAGTGGGGAGTAGTGACTTTCTCTGCACCAGTTTAAGACTTGAGGATATCCTAGCACAAACCGTTGGTTTTGTCGGCTGACGACGGTGACCACCGTCAATGACGTAGGTGTTGTTGCTGTTTCTGTGGTTGTCGTTGCCTTGGTAACTCAGGAACAGACTTCATCTATATCAGTCCCACGGGATCAGACAGAAACTCAGGAACAATTCAGCAGATAACAGTGGCATCCCATGCATCATACACTGAGGATTTGATGTCACCTTACATAAGGTCAAGGACATGTAAGTTGACGCCAGTGACACCTACGACTTAGAAAATAACCCACGAGGTACGAGTGATTACGGGGGAATATGCCGAAATGAAATAATGTTCACAGTGCCGGGCCTTGGCGAGACACTGAACATTATCTTAACGAGGGCGTATTTCCCGTAATCACTCGTATCAAGTTGGTGATTCTATTTATCACCCATATTGTAATTTAAAAAGAAGAACCACGAAGTTAAAACACCCGGAGACAGGACTTGCGACCTCAAACAGCTGATCCGTATTCATGCGCGTATTAAACCTAACTTCTGCAGCGGTAGTAACATAACAACGCTATGGAAAGTAGTACCTCGTAAAATCGCTTTAAAATGCAACAAAACTAGTTTTATGGAATAATTTATTACGATGTTTTACTTTGATGCAAATGATCTCTTAAGTGCAATATCATTTAACATAATAACAGCTAAAACGTTACTTGATCAAGTCGCCGGAACATCGTTCATTCACGACTGACGCGTGTCTAGTGACGTGTGACGTGTAGTGTTGAAACACACTTTGGCAACGGTTAAAAGTTTAGAAATCTAAAAGACAACTATCCTACGAATTCATCTAGGAAAAGTTTTCTGTCGAGAAACTCAACAAGTTTGAAGATTAAACAACATTTTGTTCTGTGGAAGGCGTGTTACAGTCTCGTCACAGTAGAGTACAGCAGTTCCAAGAAGGATAACTCTAGTCGGAATGTGTCAATCTCTGCATCGGATACTGGAACAAACCTCTCGGATTGATTAGGAATGCATGGATCAAAAAAGTCATCAGGTTGTAGGAATTCAAGGGTTGTAAAATTCTTATCACTCTTCCTATTAGGTCACCGTCAACTTTAACTAGGTCATTGACCTTGATCGGGGTTACGACGGCAATGTTTGTTTACAAGCAATGCAAAACCACTCTCCTACCCAGAGTTCCATGCGACCAGCCAGCATGGTACTATGTTATGCTATGTCATCAATGCGACGAAGTGTCAATGCAAACGATTGTGTTGGTTGTTTTAAGGTTATTTATTTTAAAAAGACTACTATTTATAACGCAATTTTATTGCAAAACAATAATGTCTAAAAATAGAGTATTCATATTCTTTAATCTTTATGTTTTCTTTTTTAAATCTCGGAATGTGTGAGTACAGCACGTTCTAATTATCAATGAAACGGTAAAAGTTGTCAATGAACTTGGATCATAAAAAGTAGTTTCGTCAACCAATCATATTTCTTCCCTGCTTAGCTGACCAATCAACGTTGAGAATCAACGAAAGCTCGTGTGCGATTATCACAAAAATAATCACCAGTGTATCCTAGCCCGATTCTGTAAACTGTTCACTTCCCGGCCTGTTTTACAAAGGCTACAATTATGGTATTTGGGACACCTCAGCGTCGTAGCGCCAAGATTACTTTGTGAAACAGGCCTCATAAATAAGTTCAGCAGAAGAGCAATCTTTGTTTGGTTTGTTAAAGATTCGTTTAATATCGATTCAGCTTTACTTTTTCATCTACATCCAACTCACGTGCAGTATTATCTCTTTTTGCCGAATGACAACACTTTTAAATTGAAAATGGGTGATTTGTGTTACCATTATATTAACCCCCCCAAAATACTCAAAGTATGGGATTTGTGTTGACCAGCGCATTAAAAGCATATCATGGATATGGTGAGTGAGTGAGTTTAGTTTTACGCCGCACTCAGCAATATTCCAGCTATATGGCGGCGGTCTGTAAATAATCCTGTTATCAACACCATGAGCATCGATCCGCGCAATTGGGAACCCATGACATGTGTCAACCAAGTCAGCGAGTCTCACCCCCCGATCCCGTTAGTCGCCTTTTACGACAAGCATAGGTTAATGATGGCCAATATTCTAACCCGGACCTTCACGGGTTCATGGATATGGTACCGATAAACCTACACACATAGGTAAACTGTGATTCGAACCCACAGGCATAGAGATAAAGCATCCCCAAGGGAAGCAACTCTGTACAGTGAGTTGCAGCTTCTCAGACGACTGGGTCAGTCATGCTCACGAATCTGTTATGTATTGAAGAGTCCTTGGATGGGTGACCGTGTTTGGCAGCTCGACTCTAGTTTCGAGGACTTAAGTCCTGCCCCACAACGAAGCACATGGTCTCACCTTAGGCAGGTGAGTTTATTCAAAATTGCTTCTGTTCACCCAGCAGAAAATGGGAACGCGGTCAGATAAGACTATTAACCTTCTACCGCCTCACAGACAGTTTGGATTATCCAGGGTAATAATGCGTTAGCGCTTTGAACATGCACATGTGCGTGGAAACAGGCGCTTCATGAAGGGTCATTATTATCATTATTATTGGGGGTTGAGTAATATTCATCAAAACCCATACACAGTACCACTGTAAAAACCAACTGATTATAGTTTGTGGTTATATGATCGATAAACAATATGTCTTAATTTGTGGTGTTGTTTAGTATTTGATTCGCAGGGGTTGTACGTGGTAGCATTAGTACTCGCTGGCTTCAAGGTGTTGCTTTCATGGTGCTCAATGGGTGTGTGAGGTGTGTGGGGGTGAGGGTGGGGTGGGGGCTTGTGGTTGGTTGGTTGGTGATGATTTTAGGGGGTCACCCATTTTGTTCTTGGTATAACAATTTTGTACAGATGTAGTAGTGGGGTCAGTAATTTTGTACACATGAATGTTTAAAAAATATGCTTAGACATTATGCCTCATAAGTAGGGGGTGATCATTGATTTTGTACATAATATGCAGGTACATTGTACATAATTGTAGGGGGGGGGAGCATTCACATTGTACATACTCCTCCACAAAAATCATCACCACCCCACATCTCACCACCCAAGCCATAAATTATGAACGGTCTCTCATCAGCTTGTTTATCCAGCTTCACAGCTTTTCGTCTTTCAAACCCGCTATTGTGGTTAAGTCTGTATCTGTGGCAACCCACAAGACGTGATCTAAGTGCACAGTTTACAGCTGACCTACATATCCCCAGTTGTAAGACTGCACATTCTATTTGTGTTATTCATGCCATTGTTCTCAAAACGAAAGTAGCTACTGCGCGTGTGCAGATGACGTAGGACAGGTTGTGTATGTATACGTGTATGTAGACGTCTAACTTAAACCCAGCTCTACTGTTGTTCCCGAAAGGTAAGAAACATTATCTAATGTGGATAATATAGTTTCATTAGGAATTAAACAACGTTTTGGTTGTATCAGATATTCTGTTCGAGGAGTGATTTTACAGGTTGGTGTCAATGTCGAGTTACTTCCTGGTTGTTACCGACATGTGAATGATATTTACTGTATAGGTCGCCCTGGTTTGTTAGATGTTTAACGCCGCACTCAGCAACATTGCACGTCTATGGCGCGGTCTGTAAATAATCAAGTCTGGACCAGACAATCCAGTGATCAACATCATGAGCATCGATCTACGCATTTAGGATACGGTGGTATGTGTACACCAAGTCAGCGACCCTGACCTTCTTAAGGGTTGCTGAAGACCAATTTTGCTCCTTTCACTTTTCTTTCTTTTCGTAAGCTGTCTGGAGTTTTGATCTGATCTTACATCATACTTTCTGTTTGCGAGGTACTTAAATTACTTTTTCTGAATACCGACTTCCTGGTTCCTATCAGCAGGTATATGGCACAGGTCACCCTGGTATCCTGTCAAAGATTGTTTGACACATGAAAGTTCATTGTAGTTAGTAGGGGTGGGTATTGCCGAAAAGTTTCATATTGTGATATCTTTCGAAGTGAAAGCATATATTTGGATATGTATTGCAATATATTGTAAGAAGATTTGTTTAAACAAAAACTACTTATAACCGAGTTAATGCTTGATTTATAAAGCAAACAAACAACAAAAGCACTATGCTTGATTAAACTTAATAAAAACTTTTATGACAAAATATAAATGTAAATAATATTTGTTTATTGAATTCATGTAAAAATACCGGTTTTCAATCAGCCTATCGCAATACGTATCGTTGTCATATCTGAACTGGGAAATACCGGTAAACCGGTAGTTAGTTAGCCGAAAACAAGCAAAAATAGACAAGTGTGACATATGTATTCTAACATCATCAAAACTTAGAAATTAACAAAAAACTACAAAGGTATTACAGTAATTGCAGTAATTAAAGCAATTAAGGTCAGTTATAGTAATATTCACCTCACTGCAACAATGGCCAAGTATCTATAAAAGGCCGAGACTGAATATCCAGGTTGAGATATGATCCTCTCATAATACATTGTATCTTGTAACTTGAGATGTAAAGTGAGATGCAAGGCATCCCCTTGTATACATATGAAAAGGTTACTAGACCTTTCTATAACGTTCTCCACATTAGATGACGGTTGTATTATCTTCCAGAACTCTGTCTAAACATAGCACAAGTCTAAATATAGAGCACACCATTGCCCCTTTCCGCATGTCAACAGGTAGAATGTACATGACCAGGTCCAACACTGCCTCATAACAGTGACCATTATGTTTTTTGCCAGGCAACCATGTCAGATCTTGTCTCAGTGGCTGCCATCAAAAAACTTCTCTGTGTCTGATTCTAGAAACTGATCCTACAACACTTTATTGCACCCAGCCCTCTGTGTCACTTTTTAGTCATATTATTTGTCATATCTATCAATTCCATAAAAGGAAATTCATTTCCAATAATAATGATCATTATGTCTTTTGCCAGACAAACATGGCGAATCTTGTCTCAGTGGCTGCGATCAAAGATCTTCTGACAGAGTGTCCATTATGCACAGAACACTTTGATGACACAATACGAATTCCTCGTCGTATGCCATGCTGTGTCCAGTCCATATGTCAGCCCTGTCTGGAAGTCTACAGTGGAGGCAACAAAGCCATATCCTGCCCCATATGTCGACACCAACATAATCTGCCTGGTGGAGTGAAATCCCTACCCAAAGAGACGGTCATCCTGAAGACTCTGGACTACCTCAAGATCCAGAAAGGTCTTCATCTTCCATGTACAGACTGTCCTGACAAGGAAACAGCTCAAGCCCAGTGTGACAACTGTGGGGTATTTCTCTGTTCTACCTGTCTGAATGCCCACAGGAGGAATGTAACAACAAAGACACACACAATAGTTACCTTTGATGAGATGAAGGGGCGACCTGTGCAGAGTTTCCGTCGTCGACATCAGTGTAGTCAACACCAGCTGCCTCTACAGTTCTACTGCCACACTTGTACCAAGGTCGTCTGTGTTTCATGCACTGTAGTAGGTCACGATAAAGGGAAGGGACATAATGTTGTGTCTGTGGATGAGGCACACCAAGAACTGTCAAAATCCTTAGAAGACGTTTTTGTGAAGATGTATGTGAAGTCAGAGACACTGAGAAAAACAGAAGCAGAATTGATTCAGAAGCTAGAGAACATCCAAATGTCCAAGAGGGTTGCCATAGATGATATCAACAAAACTTTTGACGATCTAGCCAGTGAGCTGAAGCAACGGAGGTCAGTCCTCTTGTCAGATGTTGAACATAAATCTGCTCATAATCTTCACCTGACAGAGGAGACCCTGGAGTTAACAAGAGTTTTGCAGGCAAGAGTAAAATCTTCCACTGAATACACAAAACTAATGAGAAGTAAAGCTGATAGGATAGATGATCTTCAAGTGATGGGGTCTTCAGCTGCCTCTTTGAGAGCCATGTTGGACGAGACGCCACAAGAGGTATCCTTTGTCATGACTGGTGTGAACTTTGTGGAGGCAAACATACATCATCTTCGTGATAGTATCGAGGCAGCTGGAATGGTCAGGTCAGTCACGTTCTCCCCAACAGAGAGGCCGAAATATGTGCCAGATTCTAAAGCATACAATGCCATCGTACTGGAACCAGCAGAGTTACCTACAGGTAAGGAGTAGACATTTGGGTAATAACTTTCCGTCGACCAGTCCTTGTTTTAGTTTTGAGTGACTGAGTGAGTGGGCCTGGATGAGTGAGTGAGTGGGTGGTTGGTTTGGGTGTTGTTTTAGTGAAGGAATGTGCATCCTCGGCCCCAAGTCGGCAAACTTCATCTGGCCGATGAAGTTTTGCTCATCCGATCGACATCGGCCTAACGTTGGCAAACTTCAATGGCCCTGCATCGGCCTGGCATCGGGCCAAGTTCGGCATACTTTATCGGCATTCTATTGGCCTGTTGTGTGCTTTATCAATTATTATGTGCTCGCTTCACAACTCCGCGATGGTTACATATTTGTTATATTTCATATCATATACCACAAATTATGAATGAAAACAATTTTATATGTGTATCCAAAAAATATAAATATGAAAAAGCTTCCCTCAAACATGTTCCAGAAATGTTTTTGAAACGTTTTATTCGCATGAATTTGTATGGTTCCAGAAACATTTTTTGTAGACATATGGCTACAGTGTTTTAACACATGTTGCGAAATAAACAGGTTAGGAAATATTAGTGAATTAGTGAGTTTGGTTTGTTGGTGGGTGGTTGGGTGGTTGGGTGAGTGACGGAATGAATGCGACCGACCGACCAACCGAAAGCTGCAGTTCTGTATGAGAGTATATGATTCACTGAATCACAGCATATTGACGACCAGTCCTTGTTTTATCCCCTTAATGCTGAGCGCCAGACAAGGAGACAACAAGTACCATGTTTTAACGTCCTTGTGGCATGGCACGATCAGGAATCAAACCGCTAATCACCCGCTCTCAGATCGGTCTCAAAGGTGCAAGTACCGGGGTTCATTTAGAGGTTATTGTACAGCTACATACATTTGATTTAATTCCATAAGTGTGTGAGTGAGTGATGGAGAAACGGGATGGGTTTGTGTGGGGTGGGGTGGGCGTGGGAGAGTGAATAAGTGAGTTGGGTGTGAGTGTGAGTGAATAAGTGCTTGCAAGCGTGAGTGAGTGGATGGGTGGGTGAAAGGGTGAGTGAGTGAGTGATGGATAAACGGGGTGGGTTTGTGTGGGGTGGGTCGGGAGAGTGAATGAGTGAGTTGTGTGTGTGTG
Source organism: Haliotis rubra (assembly GCF_003918875.1). Classification (NCBI taxonomy): domain Eukaryota; kingdom Metazoa; phylum Mollusca; class Gastropoda; order Lepetellida; family Haliotidae; genus Haliotis; species Haliotis rubra. The sequence continues at coordinate 124,170 of NW_025767449.1, read as the reverse complement.
TGTGTGAGTGAGTGAGTGGGTGAGTGAGTGTTTGCAAGCGTGAATGAGTTAGTGCGTGGGTGGGTGGAAGGATGAGTGAGTGAGTGATGAAGAAATGGGGTGGTTTTGTGTTGGGGGAAGGGGGGTGAGTGAATGAGTGAGTTGAGGGGTGGGGGTGAGTGAATGAGTGAGTTGGGGGTGTGTGTGTGTGAGTGGCTGAATGTGACAAAGTATTGTGCTCTGAAGCTGCGATACGATACGAATCCCGATACAAGGGTGGCAATACGATACGTATCACGATACTAAAATCTAACACCAACTATAAAACACCTTAAGATCAAAACAAAACCCCTTTAAAGTATTTCGTCAAATTCCGTCACCGTTTTTCAATGTTCCTTCGGGAATGACATAATTAAATTTATACACGGACTTTGTGAATGTTCCCAAAATGTGAGCGCTATGTTTGACACAGTTCCTGACGCCAGAATTTCCGAGAATCTTTTGAAGAGAAAATAATTATGCATATATTTTAACCATCAAACAAAAGTAAGTATTTCTTGACAGATATCGCGATTCGGCAATATTCAAAGTAAAACATCGATGTATCGTGGTCCAGTGAAGAATCGTATCAGGATATACAACAGTGTAAAACTTTGTATCGATTGACTGTATCGGCGGGCCATGGATCGATGCATCGATGCGTATCGATGAATCGTCACAGCACTAGGTCTCAAATCATTCTCTCCTTGGAGCTGGTCCTAATTTGTTGTTCAATGCCGTTTCGAAAGAGATGTGTGGGACTGTTTTACCAGCCCCAGAACATATATATGATATTGTGGAGATAGTACATGACCTATGCCTTGTTTCAGTGATGGAAACGGACCGGAAGTTGTGTGAAGGGGAGATAACATGTGAGTAGTTCTGGAAGCTTCAATACGTTTTCTGTGTCCCATTTGTCAATTCATCACTCTAGTGTGATTTTTATAATAGTAACATAAGTGTTCATTTACCCTGGATGTACAGTTCTATGTATCGATTCTATACCGAGGTTTATTTAAAGGTTATTGTACAGCTACATACATATATATGGCTTATCTCCACAACGTTTTGTTTCTATGATATCAATAACTTCTCGTTCACTGCAATGGAAGTGGTTTGTATCAATTATGAACGTCATACTTCACACAGGCCCTATGCTGGAATGGGACCCAGGAACAGCTCGGCGTGATATAAGCGTATCTAGGCGGGTAATCACCAACACTCTACCAACCACCCCTTCTCCTGATACAGGATGTCGGATACAACAAATGAGATCAGTTATGGCGTCCAGACCCCTGATGGTCCGAAACAGTCCCGGTCAAAAGTGTATCTATCAAGTAAACCTTGGGTTCTCTGTGAAAGGAAATATACCAGACAACTGTATGATGCTAGAGACTGCTCTGACCCCCACCCCTGTAGATGCTCCCTACCATCAACTCACTGGACTGAGTGTACGTGTTGCTGCATGCCTCGACAAGAAGCAGCAGCTGTGTCTCTTGGTTGGCTATAATGGCACCTACCTCAGGGACACCCCACTCACCCAGAACAGAGTTGGCCAGTCTTATGACGTACGACTGTGTTTTGTACTTGACGGAGCTAACAACAAACTGTCAGTTATCAATGCTGCTGATAACACAGTGTACACCACTGTCACAGATGTAGATTTTGACAGACCCATGTGGGTCATGATGCGTGGTTGTCCTACCTTCGCTGCAGATATAACAGGAGAACTGATATCAGGCCACAGCATTACAGGATCCTTCAAAGACTACAATTGGTAGAAAAGTCCTCATCACCAGCATGACACTCTGTATGTACAATACTGACACCAATGTCTGAACCCAGGCAGGACGTTGATTGTCTGAAGGTCCTGGGTATATTGTACAAGATCGCAGTATGCAGCAGATGCTGGTATTTGTCTGAACCCAGGCAGTACGTTGATTGTCTGAAGGTCCTGGGTATATTGTACAAGATCGCAGTATGCAGCAGATGCTGGTATTTGTCTGAACCCAGGCAGTACGTTGATTGTCTGAAGGTCCTGGGTATATTGTACAAGATCGCAGTATGCAGCAGATGCTGGTATTTGTCTGAACCCAGGCAGTACGTTGATTGTCTGAAGGTCCTGGGTATATTGTACAAGATCGCAGTATGCAGCAGATGCTGGTATTTGTCTGAACCCAGGCAGTACGTTGATTGTTTGAAGGTCCTGGGTATATTGTACAAGATCGCAGTATGCAGCAGATGCTGGTATTTGTCTGAACCCAGGCAGGACGTTGATTGTCTGAAGGTCCTGGGTATATTGTACAAGATCGCAGTATGCAGCAGATGCTGGTATTTGCAGCAGTGATTAATGTTTTACTATTAGTGTTAATTACAAAGTCTATCGCAAAAGAACAAAACGAAATATGAACTGATGTGTAACTATGATTCTGTATACGTTAAAAGTCCGGGGGTGGGGTGTGTTGGGAGTGTTATATTGATCAGAATTTATCTGAATTACTGACAAATCTGTTTTCAGTGGAACATAACTTTTGCCATTCCTTGTAGATCTCTGTTTGTAAATAGCGGATCCATTTGTGGTGAATTATCACCTATTTATGAATGGTTAATGTGCAAACTGAATGTGAAACTTACAAACTCATATACTCCCCATCAAAAGTTTAGACTCACTAGTGTAAATGTAGCCACTTACTTCAGTCAACTGTTCTGAACTAGATTTTGTAAAATAATCCATACAGTTTAAAGGTACTGTTTATACATGAGCTGATGTATTGTAAAAGAAATTCGTGACGCTGAAAAGTTTATTGTCATGTGTTCAATAAATGATGAAACTTGGTGAAAAATGGCGATTTTTTATCAAAACTTTACACCAAAACGCAGCTGTTCTCATGCACGATATTTGCACATGCTTTTCAGCAATTTGATGCATGATACTCGTGTAATTTATCTGCATAAGGTTTGCCGATGTTTCCCCCAAGTTAGTGGAGACATTCATCTTCGTTGTAGCCATATGTACATACATAACTGATGGTGATTGATTTAAGCGAGTCTAAGCTTTTGATAGGTAATTTGTAAATCCAAGGGCATATCTGTAACAATGAGAACCCCTCTTTCGCCGTGTCACGTTATATCCTATCCTCAATGATTCATCACTATCTGTATCAAACTACTGAGTGAGTGAGTGAGTTTAGTTTTACGCTGCACTCAACAATATTCAAGCTATATGGCGACGGTCTGTAAATAATCGAGTTTGGACCAGACAATCCAGTGATCAACAGCATGAGCATCGATCTGCGCAATGGAGAACCGATGACATGTGTCAACCAAGTCATCGAGCCTGACCACCCGACCCCGTTAGTCGCCTCTTACGACAAGCATAGTCGCCTTTTGTGAGAAGCATGGGTTGCTGAAGACTTATTCTACCCCGGATCTTCACGGGTCATCAAACTACTGGGATATAAATATTCATGTAATGGATATATTCATGTTCAACATGTTAACATGCTATATGTGACCTGTGTAAATAGACATCGGCTACCTGTTATTGTTGCTAACCTCTGCTTATCACTACCTACTATGTGCATATTCTTCTCGTCATCTGGTCACTTTTAGATTGAAAGCAGTGTAAGAAATTTGTTATATATTTCATGCTTTGATAACAACAATTGACTTATTCATAAAATAATGAATAAATAGTAAAATTGAGTCTGTATATTGATCATTTTGAATTGTTGAGAGTAACGAGATAAAAGGTTTAGTTAAACTAGACAACTCAACATTATCGGCTCATCCTTTGGACAAATTGTTGTCTTTACACACGCGCCAAGATGTGGCTGTATTCCAATCGGCTTTAGTAAACATACATATATAATTATTTTTTTTATAAATTTACTGTGCAGGATGACAGTGATTAATCTAACAGCGTATTAAGGGTTAATCCGTCGATTGAATTATTTTGCCACTGAACTCACTTGCTTCGCTGCCATTTGCATACTATTATTACGTATCATGTAATACTTTCATCACACAGCCTTTTAAAACCCAACCCAAGGGTGTATACAATAAGACTGACTGACTGAGTTTAGTTTTACGCCGCTTTTAGCAATATTCCAGCAATATCACGGCGGGGGACACCAGAAATGGGCTGAACACAGTATACAATAAGAAGGAAGTATCAACTGTCCTGTGCAATTTGCTTGAAATGCTACGAGTTGTTGCTGTTTTGAGTGGTAATGAGTGAACTTCAGTGTTGAAATAATACAACGTACACAATAGGCGAATACGCAAGGTGAAAGGTTTCAGAAAGGTTCATCTGATCAAATATGACAATTTAAGGCGATTCCCTTGGATCTCAAAGAAGCACTCCCTTGCTGGTCCGAAACCCAGCTTATTGGGTGTCTGACACTAATTAGCATCCGATTTAGGAGACTGGATAGTTGTAATTTTGTTTCACTAATTGCAGCATGAATACGCATTGCCATTTAGAAAGTGATTAAATGCAACACATGTTATATCCGGGATTAGATTCCATCAGTCACGTACAATTTCTAGAACTTTTGTTAGGTTGAATTCCATCCAGGATTCGAACCCACACCCTCAGAGTCAGGCACCTAATCGCCAGTAAACAGTCAGCTGTCTAACCCACTGAGCCACCATTTTCGTGGAATCCGATGGTTGACTTTGAGTGCAGCAATTGGTGTTCAAGAACTTTGAACTCTTGGCAGAGTGATCCTATCCACAATTATTACATGTATGTGAACTTTCATTTGACAATTCATATTTCTGCTTCACTACACTTTAAGAACAAACAGGAAATATGGCTATATGGCGGCGGTCTTTAAATAAGCGAGTCTGGACCAGAACATCCAGTGATCAACAGCATGAACATCGCTATACGCAAATGGGATACAATGACATGTGTTAACCAAGTCAGCGAGCCTGACAAGCGTGGGTTGCTCAGGACCAATTCTTACCCGGATCTTCAGAGGTAACAGACAGGATGAGTGCGCTACACTTAATGATAACAGTGGTAGATCTTCATTTGACTATTCATATATCCGCTTCACTACACGTTTAGAACAAACAGGACGAGAGATCTACACTTAATAATATCAGTGGTAGACTTTGCGGGAACCAACAGCATGAACATCAATCTGCGGAATTGGGATACGATGAACAGCAACACCAACAACAAATGACATTTGGAGATGTAGTGAAAGACTTTCGGAACCATATTCAACAGATATCATGATTTTCAATAACCAACATTATCGTGTAAATGTATTTCACAAATAATAGTGCCTACTGTGTGTAAGTATAGTTGTGTTATATGCCCGATAATAGTTAGAGGGGAGTAGTGGCATTCTCTGCACAGGTGTAAGCCTGGAGGATCTCCCAGTACACCACGTGATGGTTTTGTCGGCTGACGACGGTGTCACCTACGTCTACCGGCAATGTCGTAGGTGCTGGTGCTATTTCTGTGGCTGTCGTTGGTTCTAGGTAACTCAGGAACAGACTTCCTCTACGTCAGCAGCAACTGAGGAACAGTTCAGTAGGTAATAGTGACATCCCATACACCATACACTGAGGATCTGCTGTCACACCACAAGGTCAAGGACATGTCAGTTGACGCCAGTGACACGTGCGACCACATCACTATCGGCGATGACGTAGATACTGGTGCTGTGTCTGGGGCTGTTGCTGAGTCTGTGTCACTCAAAGACAGTCCAAATCTGAGGCTGCCCAAAGGGATCAGACAGGAACTCAGGAACAGCTTAGCAGGTTATAGTGGCATCCCATACACCATACACTGAGGATCTGCTGTCACACCACAAGGTCAAGGACATGTCTGTTGACGCCAGTGACACCTACGACTACATTGCTACCGACGCTGACGTAGGCCCTGAGTCACTCCAGGACAGTTTCATATGAACGGAAAGCCCGCAGTGATGCAGGCTACTGATGTTTATCACTGTTGTGAAATCGGGTAATACTATGGAGTCCCTGATTATATGTAAATGGTTTAAAGTACATTTCATGATATCAGCATTTATTCTATTAACAGTACATATCCTAGGCCCCGTTCTACAAAACGACCGTAGCGCTAAGGTGATCGTAACTCCCATACTTTAATACATATTTTCGACAGTCGTAGCGCTACGATCGAACGGGAGCCTTGGCCAGTTGTACAAAGTGATCGTATCTCTACCACTATAGTATTTACGATATCTTCACAGTCGTAGTACTTAAGTTACTTTGTGAAACGGGCCTCTTGTGTTACGTTCAGCTAAAGGTCACTCTCTGTTTGTTTCATTTTTGTTTTAAAGTAAGTTTATGTCGACTGAATGTGTGAGGTCACTCCTGAGGATATGTACAAATTTTAAAGTATTTTTTTATATCAGCTTCGATTATGTAAACTGTTCACTTCCTGCCTGTTTTGCAACGGATACAACTACAGCATTTGGGACACCTCAGCATCCGTAGAGCTAAGAATACTTTCTGAAACAGGCCTCATAGTTAAGTTCAACAGAAGAGCAATCCTTGTTTGGTTTGTTAAAGATCCATTTAAAATTAATTCAAATTTAGTTTTTCAACTGCATTCAACTCATGTGCAGCCGTATCTCTTTTGAAACACAGTATGTGATATGTGTTGACCAATGCTTTAAGTATACCATGGGTATGGCACTAATAAACCTGCACACACAGGCAAACAGGGATTCGAACCCACAGGCATAGAGATAAAGCGTCACCAAGGGAAGCAACTCTGTACAGTGAGTTGCGGCTTCTCAGACGACTGGATCAGCCATGCTCACGAATCTGGTATGTATTGAAGAGTCCTTGGATGGGTGACCGTGGATTGAGCCAACACAAGTGCGTGTAAACGGGTGGTTCATAAAGGGTCATTATTATCATTATTATTGGGGTTGAGAAATATTCATCACAAAGCCATACACAATGCCACTGTATAACCGACTGATTACAGTTTGTGGTTTTATTGTCGATAAACAATATGTCTTAAATTCTGGTGTTGTTTAGTGTTTTCTTTGCAGGGGTTGTACATGAAAATAGCTTACTGACAAGGAGTATATGGCAGTAGTAGTACTCACTGGCGAGGTATCGTTTATTATCGAGGTATTTTGTTCATGACATGCATTGGGGTCATTTACTTTGTACATACATTACGGGGTGGGGGTAATTCACTTAGTACATGTTTCTCCATAAAGACGATGTTCAACCCCACCCCCACCTCCACCCCTTCCCCAAGTCAGAAATTATGAACGGTCCCTTTGTCACTATTACACACTGTCAATAGCTATTGTGATACAGGCTGTGTTTGTGACAACCCACATGGCGTGATCAGAGTGCTTAGTTTACAGCTGACCTACATATCCGTTGTTGTAAGACTGCACATTCTATTTGAGTTATTCATACCATTGTTCTCAAAACGAAAGTAGCTACTGCGCGTGTGCAGATGGCGTAGGACAGGTTGTGTATGTATACGTGTATGTTGACGCCTAACCTATACCCAGCTCTACTGTTGTTCCCGAAAGTTAAGAAACATTGTCTAAGGTGGATAATATAATTTCATTAGGAATTAAACAACGTTTTGGTTGTATCAGATATTCTGTTCGAGAAGTGATTTTACAGGTTGGTGTCAATCTCGAGTTACTTCCTGGTTGTTACCGACAGGTGAATGATATTTACTGTATAGGTCGCCCTGGTTTGTTAGGTGTTTAACGCCGCTCTCAGCAACATTCTACGTCTATGGCGCGGTCTGTAAATAATCAAGTCTGGCCCAGACAATCCAGTGATCAACATCATGAGCATTGATCTACGCATTTGGGATACGATAAAATGTGTCAACCAAATCAGCAAGCCTGACCACCGATCCCCTGTGGTAGCCCTGGTCTCCTGTCAAAGATTGTTTGACACATGAAAGTTCATTGTAGCAACAACAAACAAGTGTGACAACTACATTCTAAAATTAACAAAGCTTACAAATGAACACAAATCACTGCAAAGGTATCACAGTGGCAGTACATATACAAGGCAGTGTAACACAAGAGCGGTAATTAAAGCAATTAAAGTCAGTTATAGTAACATTCACATCACTGCAACAATTGCCAAGTATCTATTGAAGGCCGTGACTGAATATCCAGAGTAAGATATGACTGTCTCATAATATCTTGTAACATGAGATCTAATCTGAGATGCAAGGCAGCAGACTTACATTAAAAACAAGATGTAATAGAATAACACGTGGTACATAATTGGAAGAGGCCAGTAGGGAACCAAAACAACAAATAGACAGGGTGCTATGATAGTCTATAGTTTGATTAATACTTCATAGGCCGATGGTATATAGTATTCTTGGTCTCTGTTGAATATGTACCACTTGTTATTCTATTACATGCTAATGTTACATGTTAATGTTAATCTGCTGCTTGTCACAACATACCATGTGTACATGCTTCTCACTATTTGGTTGTAGTCACTTTTAGCTTGATAACGATGTAAGAATCTACATCGAAAAGTCGCTTAAGGCAATAAAGTTGTAATCCATAAAGTAGTATGTTTCATTTTTGACTCACCAACTTCTAGAATGCCGATCAAACAATCAGAGGAGGGCTGTAGTACATTCCAGAACTCTGTCTAAATATAGCACAAGCCTAAATATAGAGCACACCACTGCCCCTTACCATATGTCAACAAGTACAATGTATATGACAATGATCATTATGTCTTTTGCCAGACAAACATGTTGGATCTTGTATCAGTGGCTGCGATCAAGGATCTTCTGACTCAGTGTCCAATCTGTAGAGAACACGTTGATGACTCAATACGAATTCCTCATCGTATGCCATGCTGTGTCCAGTCCATATGTCAGCCCTGTCTGGAAACCTGCAGTGGCGTCTCTATAACCATACGCTGCCCCATGTGTCGACACCAACATAACCTGCCTGGTGGAGTGAAATCCCTGCCCAAAGAGACAGTCATCCTGGAGACTCTGGACTACCTCAAGATCCAGAAAGGTCTTCATCTACCATGTACAGACTGTCCTGAAAAGGAAACAGCTCAAGCCCAGCGTGACAACTGTGGGGTATTTCTCTGTTCTATCTGTCTGAATGCCCACAGGAGGAATGTAACAACAAAGACACACACAATAGTTACCTTTGATGAGATGAAGGGGCGACTTGTGTAGAGTTTCCGTCGTCGACATCAGTGTAGTCAACACCAGCAGCCTCTACAGTTCTACTGCCACACTTGTACCATGGTCGTCTGTGTTTCGTGCACTGTAGTAGATCACGATAAAGGGAAGGGGCATGATGTTGTGTCTGTGGATGAGGCACACCAAGAACTGTCACAATCCACAGAAGACGTTTTTGTGAAGATGTATGTGAAGTCAGAGACACTGAGAAAAACAGAAGCAGAATTGATTCAGAAGCTAGAGAACATTGAAATGTCCAACAGGGTTGCCATAGATGATATCAACAAAACGTTTGACGATCTGACCAATGAGCTGAAGCAACGGAGGGCAGTCCTCTTGTCAGATGTTGAACATAAATCTGCTCAGAATCTTCAGCTTACAGAGGAGACCCTGGAGTCAACAAGATTGTTGCAGGCTAGAGTAAAATCTTCCACTGACTACACAAAACTAATGAGAAGTAAAGCTGACAGGATAGAGGATCTTCAGGTGATGAGGTCTTCAGCTGCCTCTCTGAGCTCTATGTTGGAGGAGACTTTACAAGAGGTATCCTTTGTCAGGACTGGTGTAAACTTTGTGGAGGCAAACATATATCATCTTCGTGATAGTATCAAAGCAGCTGGAATGGTCAGGTCAGTCACGTTCTCCCCAACAGAGAGGCCGACAATTCTGCCAGACTATAAAGCATACAACGCCATCGTACTGGATCCAGCAGAGTTACCTACAGGTAAGGAGTAGAAAATTGGTTAATAACTTGCTGTCGACTAGTCCTAGTTTTAGTTTTGAGTGAGTGAGTGAGTGGGCCTGGAAGTGAGTGGGTGGTTAGGATGGGTGTTGTTTTAGTGAAGGAATGTGCATCCTCGGCCCCAAGTCGGCAACCTTCATCTGGCCTATGAAGTTTTGCTCATCCGATCGACATCAGCCTAACGTTGGGGCGGTGGGGTAGCCTAGTGGTTAAAGCGTTGGCTCGTCACGCCGAAGACCCGGGTTCGATTCCCCACATGGGCACATTGTGTTAAGCCCATTTTTGGTGTTCCCCGCCGTGATATTGCTTGAATATTGCTAAAAGCGGCGTAAAACTACACTCACTCAGTCAGTCAGTCAGCCTAACGTTGGCAAACTTCAACTGCCCTGCATCGGCCCGGCATCTCGTAAGGAAGTCTCATCCCTGAATGATTCGCTATGCGTGGTGTACCTTCTTTTTATATCTGCTATATTTAGAACATCTGCTGCACAGCTATAACATACTCACACATTGAATGCTCTTCAGTCATCCAAAAGATGGATTTCTGCTGCTCGTTTGTATGGCTCTAGGATAGGGTACACCTAAATGTTTATTCGATATCTGATGTCGACACACGCCTGTTGTAGGTGTTGTTCAACTAACTCGTGACGGTTGAGACTTAATTGTCGGGTTGGGAAGGAGATATCCGAGAGAGGAACTTAAAAGCGCAGTACAAAGATTAGAGTTTATCCAAAGATAAATTCACGATGCAGGTAATCACTACGATATAGATAATGAAAATTTGAGAGAAACATACAGTTTCTGGCTTGGCTGTCTTCCTACCGAATAGTCTCCAAGGCTCTCCAGAGCTACTCCTAGTGAGAGGTTGTGCCTCTGCGCGCTCCTCCATTCTTATGAAGCAATCGTTGATGGTTCATTGCTTATATTATAACATTGCCGAGTTCAATCCACTGTTATCTCAAAGCGTGGTATTGTGAATAATCAATACAATAACATAAAAAGTCTATGTCTAAAACATAACTTTCTGTAGCTTATTTGAGTTCACTATAACTTACACATACTTCATGGATTGTATGCTATACAGTCATCCAGTAGAGCACTGACTTTGAGGAGCTGGCACCATTCTTCCGGCTTAAGAGCCATGCCTTTACGCGTGGGTTTTAATTCTCGTTCACCATCGGGTAGCCACCACTGCCGTATATCCACGACTTTGTTGGGTGAATTCATGGTTAGGAAAACGTTGCGGCTTAACGGTAGACAGACAGAACAATCTTCCTTGTTTAGGATTTGAGATAACGAGTCTGAGACAGTGTTTTCAATAACCTTCAGCTGCGCCCATTGATCGAGAGATAAACAAATACCTGTTTTGGTGGTATAGAGTATACCTTCAGCACTCCATTCGTATTGACGAAGGTCTATTTTCCAGTCTCCACTCCAACGGGTGGTCTTGATATACCGACTACTGCCGATATGAAACATGTTCTCTCGATCGTCTCTCTGTTCTTCTGATGAACCCACTGCTTGCTTTGTGGGTTCCTGAGATAGGCTTGTACTGCTCGTTGCCATCTTCTAGATAGTAAGCAATAACACTGAGCAAAGTTAAAAGCATTCAGCGTGGTACCGAAGAGTTCTATGTTGTAAATGATTCACTATTCGACCGAATTTGTTTCATATATCGCTGGTGTGGTCACGTGACGTAGACGCGTTGAAACTTGTCTTATAGGACTATTCTGACGAATGATTGACATATAATAACTATCCATTCAACGCGCCTGTGTATCTCGCTGTAGATTTCTAAAATCTGTTCTCTGTCTGAACAGGGCACGACAGAACTGTTTCAATAAGCAGATTCCTAGCCTCTACATTTCTATTTCTTTCGTCTCTCTCCAAATGACGTGACTTTCATGGTATTATACGTGTGCTATATGATATTGATATGCTTCTATCCATGTGTTTTTCAAGCCTCATATTTCAACCATCTCGCTGTCTAGTAAAACTAAAACTGCATCCATTAGTGTACATGGCTCAAAATCATTTATTTGGATGGAAAAAACAAAAAAACAAAACCAAAAACAAAAACAAACTAAAGTACTGTCGGAAATGCTAGAAAAATGCTTTTTGACTTTTATTTAAAATTCATAGGTATTACAGTTACTTAAATAACAAATATAACTTCAAGAAACATCTACCTAATGTAGACCGAGGGAATAAATTTTGAGACATGCTCTAAAATGTGATTTTACTGATGAAAATACCAAAAACTTAGAAAAATAAGGGGTAGTGGGACGTTATTTGATACAAACATTAACTGCCTGTGTTACGTCATCAGCATGCACGGTATCGACAGGTGAAATTGACACCTGAGCACACGCTCGGGCGAGGGGTCATCTCAATAGATGTTTTTTTCTGCAAAATGTTGAATATGTGTACGTATAGTATACGTATCGGTTATGTAAGGGATCATTTGTGTATGTGTATTTGTTTTGAATTAAACATACGAATTACTGTACATTGGAAAGAATCCTATCACTTGTGTTATCTTATCGATTGATTGTAGAAATGTGCAACGTTTTAATAAATGTTTTGCATGTCAACAGTATATTTCATTGCAAAAATATGGATGTAATACGGTCAGTTTAATCTAGTTGTGAACATTGGCCAAAGATTTAACGAAGTCACTGGTGTAGCTTCTTTAGAATATATATATTTTTCTTCTCATAAAGTTTGTAGACCGCCCGTCTAAGCACTCCATCCCTTGTCAAAGCTGTCAAGGATGGTTTTACGTCCCGGTTTTGCATTTGAGACGGTCCCTCTCTTGTCTGATTTGTTTACAATATTGTAAACTTGTTGGTAAGACATGCCAACAGCTCTACAAGTTCTGTAATAAACCCTTTCTAAACTAATGAAAGGTTTACCTCTGTCTTTTTTAAGCAGAAAAAAACTATAAACCTTTGCAACAATCGACTGCAAATCGTTGGCCATAGTGGACGCTGTGATAAAGATGTGCATGCATGACGGGAAACTTATTTATCAAGACTTAACATTTATATTAATATTTTTCTTCAATAAAGAAACGATAATTAAGTAAAGTAACACAAACAATCAACATTTATTTGTTTAGGAGAAACGTTAATTCATAAATTCACCTGTATTATTAGCATAAATGTAAAGACTATTTCAGATTTCTGTTGTTGAACTCTGAAAAAATCTTAAGTTGCTGTTTTGGTACCAAATTCTCTCCTGTAAACTGCCCTTTAAATGCAGGGGAATGTTAAATCGGTTGAAATAAAAATTAGGTAGACAATAGACGAGTTGATATATTGACAACATAGTACATGTATCACCTTTATAAAGATATTCAGGCTAAAAAGCAATTTTCTAGCATTTCCTACAGTACTATAGTATGAAATAACATATAAACCTACACCGACTTTCCATTACTTTGATGGTGTTATACTTGTACAGGACGCGTTCTGTATGAAATGTTTTTCAACTACATTTGACATTACTCGAAGATTCCGTCTCCGAACCATGTTGACACAACCCGTCTCTATTGTGATACGATGTACTTTCAACACACACCCTGCATTCATCAAAACAGGTCGCACGCTCTGTCGAGCGCGGGCTATTTAAAACGACGGAGTCACGTGAGTTGTCAAGCGCACTCAATTCAAAACCGGGCTGACGGGTACTGTCTATCTGTCTATTCAGGGCAGCATGCTATACATAGCTCTATTCAGGACACTTTGCTTTTGTTTGTTTTTTTCGCTTAATGAAGAGTTTTCTGCACGACTGCCTTAAAACACCCACACCTTTCATTGAACTTTCCTGTGTTGTGCTGTCTATATTTACCTATCCGCTATGATCACGTGACTTACATCATCCAATCCATTTCCTTACCCTTCCCTCAACCTCCCTCAACCAAAAGGACCGTCTGCTCCCACCTACAATACTACTTTCGTGCACTGTAGTAGATCACGATAAAGGGAAGGGACACAATGTTGTGTCTGTGGATGAGGCACACCAAGAACTGTCGAAATCCACAGAAGACGTTTTCGCAAAGATGTATGTGAAGTCAGAGACACTGAGAAAAACAGAAGCAGAATTGATTCAGAAGCTAGAGAACATTGAAACGTCCAAGAGGGTTGCCACAGATTATATCAACAAAGCTTTTGACGATCTTACCAATGAGCTGAAGCAACGGAGGGCAGTCCTCTTGTCAGATGTTGAAGATAAATCTGCTCAGAATCTTCAGATGACAGAAGAATCACTGGAATCAACAAGAGTTTTGCAGGCAAGAGTAAAATCTTCCACTGACTACACAAAACTAATGAGAAGTAAAGCTGACAGGATAGAGGATCTTCATGTGATGGGGTCTTCAGCTGCCTTTTTGAGAGCCATGTTGGACGAGACGCCACAAGAGGTATCCTTTGTCAGGACTGGTGTGAACTTTGTGGAGGCAAACATACATCATCTTCGTGATAGTATCGAGGCAGCTGGAATGGTCAGATCAGTCACGTTCTACCCAACAGACAGGCCAACAACAGTGCCATATACTTAAGCAATGCCATCGTACTGGAACCAGCAGAATTACCTACAGGTAAGGAGTAGAAAATTGATTACTTACTTGCTGTCGACCAGTTCTTGTGTTAGTTTTGAGTGAGTGAGTGGGCTTGGGTGGGTGAGTGGGTGGGTGGTTAGGATGGGTGTTGTTTCAGTGAAGGAATGTGTGACCCCGACGTCGGTTGCATCCTCTACCCAAAGTCGGCAAACATCATCTGGCGGATGAAGTTTTGCTCATCCCATCGAGATTGGCCTAACGTTGGCGAACTTCAACTGTCCTGCATCGGCCCTGCATCGGGACAACTTTGGCATACTTTATCGGCATTGTATTGGCCTATTGTATGCTATATCAATTATTATATACTCGCTTCACTGATTACATATTTGTTATATTTCATAGCATATACCACAAATTATAAATGAAAACAATTTTATATGTGTATCCAAAAAATTTAAATATGAAAAAGCTTCCCTCAAACATGTTCGAGAGATATTTTTATAACGTTTTATTCGCATAAATTTGTATGGTTCCAGAAACATTTTTGTAGTCACATGGCTACAATGTTTTAACACATGTTGCGAAATAAACAGGTTAGGAAATGTTAGTGAATGAGTGAGTTTGGTTTGTTGGTGGGTGGTTGGGTTGGTGGGTGAGTGGCGGAATGAATGCGACCGACCGACCGACCGACCGAAAGCTGCAGTTCTGTATGAGAGTATATGATTCACTGAATCACAGCATATTGACGACCAGTCCTTGTTTTATCCCCTTAATGCTGAGCGCCAGACAAGGAGACAACAAGTACCATGTTTTAACGTCCTTGTGGCATGCCACGATCAGGGATCAAACCCCGCTAATCACCCGCTCTCAGATCGGTCTCAAAGGTACAGGTACCGGGGTTCATTTAGAGGTTATTGTACAGCTACATACATTTGATTTAATACCATAAGTGTGTGAGTGAGTGATGGAGAAACGGGTGGGTTTGTGGGGGTGGGGTGGGGTGGGAGAGTGAATGAGTGAGTTGGGTGTGTGTGTGTGGTGAGTGAGTGGGTGAGTGAGTGTTTGCAAGCGTGAATGAGTTAGTGAGTGGTAGGGTGGAGAATGAGTGAGTGAGTGATGAAGAAACGGGGTGGATTTGTGTTGGGGGAAGGGGGGTGAGTGAATGAGTGAGTTGGGGGTTGAAAGAGTGAGTTGGGGGTGGGGGTGAGTGGTTGAATGTGACAAAGTATTGTGCTCTGAAGCTGCGATACGATACGAATCCCGATACAAGGGTGGCAATACAATACGTATCACGATACTTAAATCTAACACCAACTATAAAACACCTTAAGATCAAAACAAAACCACTTTAAAGTATTTCGTCATATTCCGCCACCGTTTTTCAATGTTCCTTCGGGAATGACATAATTAAGTTTATACACGGACTTTGTGAATGTTGACAAAATGTGAGCGCTATGTTTGACATAGCCGTCTGTTTCGAAAGAGATCTGTGGGACTGTTTTACCAGCCCCAGAACATATATATGATATTGTGGAGATAGTACATGACCTATGCCTTGTGTCAGTGATGGAGACGGACAGGAAGTTGTCTGAAGGGGAGATAACATGTGAGTACTTCTGGATGAGGGCATCGTGTCCTTGGTGATGCTTCAATACGTTTACTGTGGCACATATGTCAATACATCACTCTAGAGTGATATTCATAATAGGAACATGGGACCCAGTTCTTTTACCCTGGAGGTACAGTTCTATGTATGGATCCTATGCTGAGGTTTATTTAAAGGTTATTGTACAGCTACATACATATGATTCATCTCCATAACTTTTTGTTTCTATGATATCAATAACTTCTCGTTCACTGCAATGGAAATGGTTTGTATCAGTTATGAATGTTATTCTGTACACAGGCCCTATGCTGGAATGGGACCCAGGAACAGCTTGGTGTGATATAAGCGTGTCTAGGCGGGTAGTCACCAACACTCCACCAACCACCCCTTCTCCTGATACAGGATGTCGGATACAAGAACTCAGATCAGTACTGGCGTCCAGACCTCTGATGGTCCGAAACAGCCCCGGTCAACAGTGCATCTATCAAGTAAATCTTGGGTTCTCTGTGAAAGGAAATATACCAGACAACGGTACGATGCTGGAGACTGCTCTGACCCCCACCCCTGTAGATGCTTCCATCAATCAACGCACTGGACTGAGTGTACGTGTTGGTGCATGCCGCAACCACAAGCAGCAGCTGTGTCTCCGGGTTGCCTATAATAACACCGTCCTCAGCGACACCCCACTCACCCAGAACAGAGTTGGTCAGTCTTATGACCTACGACTGTGTTTTGTACTGAATGGAGCTAACAACAAACTGTCAGTTATCAATGCTGCTGATAACACAGTGTTCATCACTGTTACAGATGTAGATTTTGATAGACCCATGTTGGTCATGATGTATGTTGGTCTGCCCGACTATGCACATGTAACAGGAGAACTGATATCAGGCCACAGCGTTACAGGATCCTTCAAAGACTACAATCGGTAGAAAAGTCTTCATCATCAGCATGACACTCTGTATGTACAATACCGACACCAATGTCTGAACCCAGGCAACACGTTGATTGTCTGAAGGTCTCGGGTATATGGCACAAGAATGTAATATGCAGCAGATGCTGGTATTTGCAGTTTTGATTAATGTTTGGCTATTAGTGTTAATTACAAAGTCTTTCGCAAAGAACAAATCGAAATATGAACTGCAACACTTGTCACGAATATCTAACTATGATTCTGTATACGTTAAAAGTCACGGCGTGTGTTATTTGGATCAGAATTTATCTTAATTACTGCTAAATCTGTTTTCATGGAGTATAAATTTTGGCATTCCTTGTAGATTTGAGTTTGTAAGTAGCGGAACCATTTGTAGTGATTTTTTTCCAATTTATGAATTATTAATATGTTTATGAAATGTAAAATATTCTTATAGCTACCAGATTTTTATTTGTAAGGAATGTGATATTTTGTCATGTTTATGATGTATATAAGACTGAAGTAATGTGTGATGTTTTCGCTTGGTATCGCAGCACTGAGCGCTTCCCCTCATTATAAGTGTGTTGATGATTTACCAACACAGTGTTAGTAGTCACATTTCCTTACATATTGAATATAAATATTTTATAAGAATTGATTTGAAAATTCAAAGGAATGTATGTAACAAAGAGAAACCCTCTTTTGTCCCTGTCGTGATTTCTAGAATTGTTATATTCTATCCATGCCTGCGTGTAACCTGTCTAATTAGACATCAATTACCCGTTGTTGTTGTTGTTGTTGGTGGTGGTGTTAACCTCTGCTTGTCACTACCTACAATGCATACACAGTGTTAGTAGTACAGTTTCTCTTACATATATAATATATAGATATATTTTATGAGAATTAGTTTCAATATCCAAAGGAATGTTTGTCACAAAGAAAACCCTCTTTTGTCCCTGTCGTGATTTCTAGAAATGTTTGGGCGGTGAGGTAGTCTAGTGGTTAAGCATCCGCTCTACACGCCGAAGACCCGGGTTTGATTCCCCACATGGGTATAATGTGTGAAGCCCATTTCTGGTGTCGCCTGCCATGATACTGCTGGAATATTGCTAAAAGCGGCATAAAACTAAACTCACTCACTCTAGAAATGTTATATTCTATCCATGCCAGTATGTAACCTGTCTAATTAGACACCAATTACCACTTGTTGTTGTTGTTGTTGTTGTTGTTGTTGTTGTTGTTGTTGTTGTTAACCTCTGCTTGTCACTATCGACTGTGCATATATGTTTCTCATCACCTGGTCACCTCTAGCTTGACAACGATGTAAGAAATATATATATCTGCTTTGGTAACAGCAAACGTTTACAATCACTATCTCACTGGTTACAGAGATTTCATAAACGCTGTAATTCTGTAGTACTACAGGGTAGAATGCAGTTTACTGGGGAGCAATTATCGCGTTATAGCGCGACCGATGTATCGATATATCCGGGGCTCGAACCCACATCCTCAGAGTCAGGCACCTAATCGCCAGAACACGACGTCACCTGCAGAACTCGCTCAGCCACCGCGGCTTCCACAAACATTGAAGTCGGACAACTGGTATAATGGGTACCCGGTGAGATAAGTCTCTAGCGCCTCACAGGCAGCTTGGGTTATCCGGGGTAATAACAATCAGGTTCTGATTACAACGTTCAGTGACAACTACCTAGAAGGATACAAGGCGCTATGTAAATGAATTATTGTAATTATTATCAGCATTGTCCCTCTGATAAGTGAAAATCGGCACGGCTCCCAAGGCCGAAAGCTATGAAAACACAGTAAAATTTAGAAAGTGGTAAAAAGTAACACATGTTATATTTAGGATTTGTGTTCCTGATTTGTGTGGGTTCGAATCCCGGATGGCACTCAACTCTCAAAAGTACTAGAATCTGAACTTTACTGAGAAAATGTAATCCCAAATGTATCACGTTACTCTTTGTAGCAATAAAATATTTAAATATATTTAAAGCGTTTCTGGATATTATAACTCGAGTTTGTCTCGCAACTGGTTGTTTCAGCACGTCTCACTGGTCAGGTTAGATAGCACACATGCTATTTATGTTTATTATATTCAAGGTTCATTAAAAACATTCAGGTTAGTTAGACGACAATCCATCACTCAACATACTATCTGCTAATCCTTCGAAAAAAGTATTTTGCATTTACACAGGCGCCGAGATGTGGGTGTATTCCCGTCTGTTTTAGTAAGCCTGCATATCTGAATATGTTTACAAATCTACAGTACAGGATGACAGCATTATCGGTTTGATAAAAGAGTTTTTGCAACTCACCTGGCCACCTCTCTCTCGTTACACTTCCACGTGCATATTATATAACATTTAATACATTCACCACATCAAACCATATTAGAGCCCATTCTTAGATTAAACATTAACACCAGACAAGAGAAGAGTTTTCAGTCTCGGTAATCCGAGGGCCGTCACCACTGATAAAAAGTACTTGAAATAAAGTGAATGACGACGGGGACTTATACCATAGGACGTGGCTGACAAGAATGGAGTAGTGCAATTGGCCTGCAATAGTGAGAGTCGTCGCTGTTTTGAGTACATTGAGTGAACTTCATTGTTACACAAGTTCTGTGTACACGTATGATAAGCTCACCAAGCAGAGCATCCAGTGCAGCAATATGCACGAACGCGGATGTCACTTTTATGCCCCATGTGATATCGTATGGGTGCACAAGTCATAAATATTTGCAATGTAGTTCACAGTATATGCAGTGTCAGGTCATTGTGACACAAAGGTGATATCTGTGGGACTTTACCTCTGTGGTGAATGTCATAAATGGGAGTCGCAGCTCCAGGTTGAAGGGAGACAACTCTACTCTGCTAATTCCAAACATGATGGAAATGTGTGAAGCCAACTCTCTCTCAGCAAACAGAGATCAAATACTGAGTGCTCATTCTTTAATGGCGTATTTACTGTATGACGTCCGTTCATGGTAATTTCATGAAAGACTCCTCTCTCTCCCTCCCTTCCCCCCTTCCCCACTTCCCCCACCACAGACACACACACAGCTTATGACCCATTCCCACAATATCACGGCGGGGTACACAAGAAATGGGCTTCCCACATTGTACCCATGTGGTTCGCTCGTTATCTGGAACACCCGGGTTCGATTACGCACATGGGTCTATGGGTACATTGTGTGAAGCCAATTCCGGTGTTCCCCGCCGTGATATTGCTGGAATATTGCCGACAGCGGCTTAAAACCATAATACCTCACTTTCTCACTCTAAAATGTCGGTTAAAGTTTATCATCGATGCTACCCGCTTTCCCCCACAGATGTGGAAATTTTGAGAAGGAATGAAATATTGGGCTTTCGCAACGAAATTCAACAGAAAAAAACCGATTGTAACAACTAGCATGTAAATATACTATCCGCAAAAAAGAAACGCATAGGCGTTTTGTATTTTAAAAAACATCGATTAATTACCAATTGTGTTCAAATAATCGTCAAAATATGTGACAAAAATGTTGATAGCATGATTTTACACTATTGCACAAGTGAAAAATCGACTTTACCTGAAAATGTTGATTTTGATGAGATTTCTTACAAGAATCAAAAAGGCATCGCCACAACGGAACAGAAATCACCTTCCAGTTGAAATTGTGCAACAAAGAGCATTTCACCATTGAACGAATGCACGCTGGAGATTACCAATTTTCTGTTGCCAGGCGTCCGAATGTAAGTCTGAACAGGATATCACTGCTTGCCGCTCGTTACAACCAAACAGGTTCATCAAATGGCCGTTCCCGTACAGGCAGACCTCGAGTCACCACTGCAGCCCAACATCGGTACATCCGGGTACTACATTTGCGTGATCGTACTGCCACGGTTGAGAGCACAGCAGCCAGGGTGCCTGGACTTCGGAGGATATCCGGTCAGACTGTACGGAACAGGTTGAGAGAGAGAGAGCCAGGAGACCTTACGTCGGGACCGTGCTACGTAGTCACCATCGCGCTCAACATCTCCGTTATCTTAAATTATTCTCTTGGTTGTATAGACATTACCTTCTTCTAAACTGATGCAAAAAAAAAGCAAGTGGAGGAGTGGACGAGTTATACATGTTTGAATATACAATATTTTCGCAACACATTTCTGGGCTATGCGTTTCTTTTTTGGAATAGTATATATATATCATCATAAAGCGACAATGTATTGTTAGTTTAATGGGAAATAGTGGTATTCTATGCACCAGTTTAAGCTTTGAGGATATCTTAGTACACCATGTGTTTTGTCGGCTGAGGCAACTGGCATCCACAAACACATCGCCACCGGTGTTGGTGCTGGGTCTGTCGCTGTTGTTGCCCCTTGCTCACCTGACAATCCACATCTATGTCAGCCCCAAGGGATCAGATGGGAGGTCGGGGTCAGCAACAGTTCAGTAGGTAATAGTGGCATTCCATCGATCAGATTATCCACTGAAGATCTGCTGTCACACCACTTGGTCAAGGACATGTCAGCTGACGCCAGTGACACCTACGACCACATCACTATCGGCGATGACGTACATACTGGTGCTGTGTCTGGGTCTGTTGTTGCCTCCAGGTCACTCCTGTCCCCTTCTATGTCAGCCCCAAGGGATCAGACTGACGCCAGTGACACCTACGACCACATCACTGTCGGCGATGACGTAGATACTGGTGCTGTGTCTGGGTCTGTTGTTGCCTCCAGGTCACTCCAGACAGCCCACATCTATGTCAGCCCCAAGGGATCAGACTGACGCCAGTGACACCTACGACCACATCACTATCGGCGATGACGTAGATACTGGTGCTGAGTCCGGGTCTGTTGATACCTCCAGGTCACTCCTGTCCCCTTCTATGTCAGCCCCAAGGGATCAGACTGACGCCAGTGATACCTACGACGACATTGCTATCGGCAATGACGAAGGTGATGGTGCTGTATCTGGGTCTGTCCTTGCCCCTCGCTCACTCAAGGACAGTCGACATCTATGTCACCCCACGGGCTCAGACGGGAACTGAGGGTCAGGGCCAGTTCAGTGGCTAGCAAACCTACAACTGGTTTGAGGTGTACGTCAGGGGTACTTTGTCAGACGTCGTTATTCTTGTCACTGCAGGGCTTTATTTCATACGGCACAATATTAATCTAACGTTTATGTTCTTCGTGAGCAGGAAGGCCTTTTGACACAGGAGGACTCTCCATGAAACAGCACAGGTATGTTTATATACACATGGAAGATAACGGGTCACCGAATTGTTTATTGTTTTCACTTTGGGTTTTATGCATAGCTCTAGTTGTCTGTATTTACATCTCTCATGGTATACGATAAACAACAAACAACAACTAAAACACCTCTTGTTTTCGTTTATTGCTGACATAAGTAGGTTTTGTTTGTTGTTTAACGCCGCACTCAGCAATATTCCTTCTATATGGCATCGATCTACGTATTTGGGATACGATGGCATGCGTCAACCAAGGCGGCGAACCTGACCACCTGATCCCGTTAATCGCCTCCTACTACGGGTGACACAGGGAGGCCATGCACAGTGATAGTTTATTCGACGACTCCATATTCCAGTGTTTTTGGACCGCCTCCATGGTGTAGTGGTTAGAGCGTCCGCCCGGAGAGCGGAAGATCGTGGGTTCGATCCCCGGTCGTGTCATACCAAAGACGTTAAAATATGGTACTTGTTGGTCCCTGCCTGGCGTTCGGCATTAATAGGTATAACAAGGTCTGTTCGACTCGAAGTCAGTATAATGTGTCTGAGTGGGGTAATCATGCTTCACTGCGGCATGGTATCTCAGTGGGCTAGCACTATGGAAACCAGCTAGTACATGCACGTCGTCATATGAGCGAAACATTATTAAGTGCGACGTTAAACCCCATTTCACCTCACCCCACCTCACCTCCAGTGTTTTGGAAGTGGTTAATCAATAAGATATTTTGTCACGCGACATTTGTATGACAATTGTATCAAGCGATTATTTCCATGACAACGGTTTATCACGATATTGGTATGTGGACTGCATAGAGCGATATATCGTGACGATTGATACTGCAATATGCAACTATGATTATCTCGATGTTTTGTATTTCATTCAGGTGAACAAATGAGCAATGTGTTGTTTTCTTGGTACATGTATACACAAGTTGTCGTTGGCGTTAGTATCCTATTCTGATCCCTAACTACAAAACCCTTCAGTGTTTGTGAACGGAACTTGACATACGAACTGGTCATCAGCTCAACTTGTGCCTTTTGGTATTTTGAAAGCTTTCTAAGTGGTATTTTCAAACATTTCCATGGAAACAATGTTGGTTTTATTCTCAAAGAAAAGTGGTCTTCGTTTTCAAGCCATTGTGTTACGTTCATCCAAAAAGTCAATCTCTTAAAAACGTATTTGTTTTGTAAAAATTCATTTTAAATTTATTCAGACATAGTCATCTATATCCGGTTTAACTGGTGTATGTTTTAAATCATCATGGGCTTTCATACGCTCCATGACTTCCGGAATTCCGACATAAACCCGGGATCAATCAAGAACAAGTGCCCTGCAGAATATGGACTGTTTTCTCACAGCCAAACAACCCAAAGTCAACTACATATCCAATTCTAGGTCAGCTAATGCAGTGTCCCGTCAGTCTAACATTACCAAGGTGTCTTTGCCTGTGAATGTGAAAGTCAAGACGTGGTAGTTGTGACCATTGGTTATCTGACATTGTGTGTGACTAACTATGTTAACCTCAAGACTCAAACGTATAATACAAGTTAGCGATACCAAATATCGTCAACCCTATCAAGTTAGGTAAATAGATTACAGCGCATTGGCTTCAGATGAAAGGAAAGACCGCTTACATATTTCCACCACTATTGTGAAGTCAATTACACGGGTAGGGTGCAGACAGAACTAGTCCATGCAGACCTCCTGGTTATGTGTAAAATGGCTTAAAGTGCATTCCGTGATATCAGCATCTATTCCCTAAACCGATCATATCCTTGGGCAGTATCAGAAACCGCTAGCACTGTAGAATATCAGAATTCACCTCAACAGCTGTTGTGCTCATATTACTTTGTGAAACAACCCCTGGTGTTATGTTCACCTAAACGAACAATCTGTATTTGTTTCGTCAAAGATTTATCTAAAATTAAACAGACATAGCTTTTCATCTACAGTCTAAACACGTGCAACAGGATATGTTTTTGTCGAATTACAATACTATTGAACTGAATGTGTGCCACATTTTTATCGTTTCAATTTACACAATGGAGTCCACACAAAAGCTTTTTGCATACAGTATGTGGTTTGTGATTAACGCAACGTTCAGCTAATCCAGTTATGCCACGGGTATGTTACTGATAAACCTCTACATAGGTCAAGCAGGGATGCGAACCCACAGACAGAGATATCCTGCATACCAAAGAGAAACGGGTTGTTTACTAACCTGCGGATCCTACGACGACTGGGTAACCCGTGCTGACGTAGCCGTTATGTATTGAGTTTGATAAACAACGCACAAATAGTGACACTGTTTAACAGACTGATTATATCTTGTGCTGACGTATCCGTTATGTATTGAGTTTGATAAAGAACACACGAAGAGTGACATTGTATAACAGACTGATCATATCTTGTGCTGACGTAGCCGTTATGTATTGAGTTTGATAAAGAACACACAATGAGTGACATTGTATAACAGACTGATCATATCTTGTGCTGACGTAGCCGTTATGTATTGAGTTTGATAAAGAACACACAATGAGTGACATTGTATAACAGACTGATCATATCTTGTGCTGACGTAGCCGTTATGTATTGAGTTTGATAAAGAACACACAATGAGTGACATTGTATAACAGACTGATCATATCTTGTGCTGACGTAGCCGTTATGTATTGAGTTTGATAAAGAACACACAATGAGTGACATTGTATAACAGACTGATCATATCTTGTGCTGACGTAGCCGTTATGTATTGAGTTTGATAAAGAACACACAATGAGTGACATTGTATAACAGACTGAACATATCTTGTGCTGACGTATCCGTTATGTATTGAGTTTGATAAAGAACACACAAATAGTGACATTGTATAACAGACTGATCATATCTTGTGCTGACGTATCCGTTATGTATTGAGTTTGATAAAGAACACACAATGAGTGACATTGTATAACAGACTGATCATATCTTGTGCTGACGTATCCGTTATGTATTGAGTTTGATAAAGAACACACAAAGAGTGACACTGTATAACAGACTGATCATATCTTGTGCTGACGTATCCGTTATGTATTGAGTTTGATAAAGAACACACAATGAGTGACATTGTATAACAGACTGATCATATCTTGTGCTGACGTAGCCGTTATGTATTGAGTTTGATAAAGAACACACAATGAGTGACATTGTATAACAGACTGATCATATCTTGTGCTGACGTAGCCGTTATGTATTGAGTTTGATAAAGAACACACAAAGAGTGACATTGTATAACAGACTGATCATATCTTGTGCTGACGTATCCGTTATGTATTGAGATTGATAAAGAACAACACACAAAGAATGACATTGTATAACAGACTGGTCATATCTTGTGCTGACGTATCCGTTATGTATTGAGATTGATACAGAACACACAGTGAGTGACATTGTATAACAGACTGATCATATCTTGTGCTGACGTAGCCGTTATGTATTGAGTTTGATAAATAACACTCAGTGAGTGACACTGTATAACAGACTGATCATATCTTGTGCTGACGTAGCCGTTATGTATTGAGATTGATAAAGAACACACAGTGAGTGACATTGTATTACAGACTGATCATATCTTGTGCTGACGTATCCGTTATGTATTGAGATTGATAAAGAACACACAGTGAGTGACATTGTATTACAGACTGATCATATCTTGTGCTGACGTAGCCGTTATGTATTGAGATTGATAAAGAACACACAGTGAGTGACATTGTATTACAGACTGATCATATCTTGTGCTGACGTAGCCGTTATGTATTGAGATTGATAAATAACACACAGTGAGTGACATTGTATAACAGACTGATCATATCTTGTGCTGACGTAGCCGTTATGTATTGAGTTTGATAAATAACACTCAATGAGTGACACTGTATAACAGACTGATCATATCTTGTGCTGACGTAGCCGTTATGTATTGAGATTGATAAAGAACACACAGTGAGTGACATTGTATTACAGACTGATCATATCTTGTGCTGACGTAGCCGTTATGTATTGAGATTGATAAAGAACACACAGTGAGTGACATTGTATTACAGACTGATCATATCTTGTGCTGACGTAGCCGTTATGTATTGAGATTGATAAATAACACACAATGAATGACATTGTATAACAGACTGGTCATATCTTGTGCTGACGTAGCCGTTATGTATTGAGTTTGATAAAGAACACTCAATGAGTGACATTGTATAACAGACTGATGGTAACCCGTGATGACGAAGCCGTTATGTATTGAGTTTGATAAATAACACACACTGAGTGACATTGTATAACAGGCTGAACATATCTTGTGCTGACGTAGCCGTTATGTATTGAGTTTGATAAACAACGCACAAATAGTGACACTGTATAACAGACTGATCATATCTGGTGCTGACGTATCCATGATGCATTGCGTTTGATAAAGAACACACAAAGAGTAACATCGTATAACAGACTGATCATATCTTGTGCTGACGAAGCCGTTATGTATTGAGTTTGATAAATAACACACAATGAGTGACATTGTATAACAGGCTGAACATATCTTGTGCTGACGTAGCCGTTATGTATTGAGTTTGATAAAGAACACTCAATGAGTGACATTGTATAACAGACTGAACATATCTTGTGCTGACGTAGCCGTTATGTATTGAGTTTGATAAAGAACACTCAATGAGTGACATTGTATAACAGACTGATGGTAACCCGTGATGACGAAGCCGTTATGTATTGAGTTTGATAAATAACACACAATGAGTGACATTGTATAACAGGCTGAACATATCTTGTGCTGACGTAGCCGTTATGTATTGAGTTTGATAAACAACGCACAAATAGTGACACTGTATAACAGACTGATCATATCTGGTGCTGACGTATCCATGATGCATTGCGTTTGATAAAGAACACACAAAAGAGTAACATCGTATAACAGACTGATCATATCTTGTGCTGACGAAGCCGTTATGTATTGAGTTTGATAAATAACACACAATGAGTGACATTGTATAACAGGCTGAACATATCTTGTGCTGACGTAGCCGTTATGTATTGAGTTTGATAAAGAACACTCAATGAGTGACATTGTATAACAGACTGAACATATCTTGTGCTGACGTAGCCGTTATGTATTGAGTTTGATAAAGAACACTCAATGAGTGACATTGTATAACAGACTGATGGTAACCCGTGATGACGAAGCCGTTATGTATTGAGTTTGATAAATAACACGCAATGAGTGACATTGTATAACAGGCTGAACATATCTTGTGCTGACGTATCCGTTATGTATTGAGTTTGATAAAGAACACTCAATGAGTGACATTGTATAACAGGCTGAACATATCTTGTGCTGACGTAGCCGTTATGTATTGAGTTTGATAAAGAACACTCAATGAGTGACATTGTATAACAGACTGAACATATCTTGTGCTGACGTAGCCGTTATGTATTGAGTTTGATAAAGAACACTCAATGAGTGACATTGTATAACAGACTGATGGTAACCCGTGATGACGAAGCCGTTATGTATTGAGTTTGATAAATAACACACAGTGAGTGACATTGTATAACAGGCTGAACATATCTTGTGCTGACGTAGCCGTTATGTATTGAGTTTGATAAACAACGCACAAATAGTGACACTGTATAACAGACTGATCATATCTGGTGCTGACGTATCCATGATGCATTGCGTTTGATAAAGAACACACAAAGAGTAACATCGTATAACAGACTGATCATATCTTGTGCTGACGAAGCCGTTATGTATTGAGTTTGATAAATAACACACAATGAGTGACATTGTATAACAGGCTGAACATATCTTGTGCTGACGTAGCCGTTATGTATTGAGTTTGATAAAGAACACTCAATGAGTGACATTGTATAACAGACTGAACATATCTTGTGCTGACGTAGCCGTTATGTATTGAGTTTGATAAAGAACACTCAATGAGTGACATTGTATAACAGACTGATGGTAACCTGTGATGACGAAGCCGTTATGTATTGAGTTTGATAAATAACACACAATGAGTGACATTGTATAACAGGCTGAACATATCTTGTGCTGACGTAGCCGTTATGTATTGAGTTTGATAAACAACGCACAAATAGTGACACTGTATAACAGACTGATCATATCTGGTGCTGACGTATCCATGATGCATTGCGTTTGATAAAGAACACACAAAGAGTAACATCGTATAACAGACTGATCATATCTTGTGCTGACGAAGCCGTTATGTATTGAGTTTGATAAATAACACACAATGAGTGACATTGTATAACAGGCTGAACATATCTTGTGCTGACGTAGCCGTTATGTATTGAGTTTGATAAAGAACACTCAATGAGTGACATTGTATAACAGACTGAACATATCTTTGTGCTGACGTAGCCGTTATGTATTGAGTTTGATAAAGAACACTCAATGAGTGACATTGTATAACAGACTGATGGTAACCCGTGATGACGAAGCCGTTATGTATTGAGTTTGATAAATAACACACAATGAGTGACATTGTATAACAGGCTGAACATATCTTGTGCTGACGTAGCCGTTATGTATTGAGTTTGATAAATAACACGCAATGAGTGACATTGTATAACAGGCTGAACATATCTTGTGCTGACGTATCCGTTATGTATTGAGTTTGATAAAGAACACACAATGAGTGACATTGTATAACAGGCTGAACATATCTTGTGCTGACGTAGCCGTTATGTATTGAGTTTGATAAAGAACACTCAATGAGTGACATTGTATAACAGGCTGATCATATCTTGTGCTGACGTAGCCGTTATGTATTGAGTTTGATAAAGAACACACAATGAGTGACATTGTATAACAGACTGATCATATCTTGTGCTGACGTAGCCGTTATGTATTGAGTTTGATAAACAACGCACAAATAGTGACACTGTATAACAGACCGATCATATCTGGTGCTGACGTATCCATGATGCATTGCGTTTGATAAAGAACACACAAAGAGTAACATCGTATAACAGACTGATCATATCTTGTGCTGACGAAGCCGTTATGTATTGAGTTTGATAAAGAACACACAATGAGTGACATTGTATAACAGGCTGATCATATCTTGTGCTGACGTAGCCGTTATGTATTGAGTTTGATAAAGAACACACAAAGAGTGACATCGTATAACAGACTGATCATATCTTGTATTGACGTATCCGTTATGTATTGAGTTTGATAAACAACGCACAAATAGTGACACTGTATAACAGACTGATCATATCTGGTGCTGACGTACCCCTTATGTATTGAGTTTGATAAAGAACACACAAAGAGTGACATCGTATAACAGACTGATCATATCTTGTATTGACGTATCCGTTATGTATTGAGTTTGATAAAGAACAAACAAATAGTGACACTGTATAACAGACTGATCATATATTGTGTTCACGTACCCCTTATGTATTGAGTTTGAAAAAAGAACACACAAAGAGTGACACTGTATAACAGACTGAAACATATCCTGTGCTGACGTATCCGTTATGCATTGAGTTTGATAAAGAACACACAAAGAGTGACATTGTATAACAGACTGATCATATCTTGTGCTAACGTATCCGTTATGTATTTAGCTTGATAAAGAACAGACGGATCATGTTTTCTCTTTACAGTTTCAATACAATTGTGTTAGAGTTGGGTGTTTTTAAGCGTTTGATTCGACGAGACATTGTTCCAAGTGAAAATGGCCTACTACCACAGACAGAATTAGTACTCACAGGCTTTGGGCTATGACATCCATGGTGCATGAGTTTAAGGCGAAGATCCCTCATAAGGAGAATAATGTTAAGGTGCTGCTATAATCTCAGGAATTCTATAGAAGCCTTACCAAATCCTCAGCCCCCAGTTTCAGATCGGCTCTCATCACAATGTCACTACTCGCTGGGCTCTGCTTTAAAGTCACTTGTGTGAGTAAATTCACTTCTAATGGTCAAACCAATACCTAACAACCTACCGACATGTAAAGACTTTGTCTTCTATCTCCACATGTTGCTAACTCAGTTTATAAGGGGTAACTCTGCACAGTTAAAGGCAGACATTTGCAGCCTTTAGCAAGACGTGCAGGACGTCTATGGAGACAGACAGCAACAGGGATCAACATGAGCTCGATTCCTAGAATCGCTTAGATTATGTTGCAGTAGCCTTCAAGGACAATTGTTTAGTAATAAATATATGTGAGAACGTTATTGTAAAATTACCAAAGTATCAATCTCCCTTCGATGATTGTTTGTATTAACAGAACTACAGGCAAGCCCTGTTTGAACAATGTTCCCTCTCTTGAGTAGTTTTTATTGGTTTTTCAACCTTCATGCTATTTGTAATGATGCTATTTTGCAACCTCCTCCAAGTTACATATGGACTAACCAGGCCAGAATGGTGTTCCACCATATTACCCCAGATAATGGTAGTGTCAACTATTTTCCCTTCTTGACCCTTCTACCAATATGAATTCCTATTCATTGTGTTCCCAATGCTGAACGCCTTTTCGGGTATAAGAGGCGTTATATACTAGTCACATAAAGAAACTGTGCATTGTCAAAATATTATCCCAGTTGATCAGTTCGATAAAGGGTACATTTAACTTTAATGGAGGGATCATGAGACCATAACAAGTCGGGAGAATTTCCATTGAAAAGTCAATCACAATGACGTCACGAGTCCACAAGCGGGACAGGGGTCAAACGACCATGTCACAAGCTCAATAACGGGTATGTCCACCATCGACATGGAGAACAGCAGTGCATCGACGACGCATAGAGCCTATCAAACGTGCAAGGAAGGCTTGTGGGATGTCAAGCCAGATTCTCTCAAGTTCTGTTGCAAGGTCAAGGACGTTATCTGGCGGATGAGGAAGACGGCGTAGACGTCGATCCATCTCGTCTCAAACATGCTCTATCGGGGAGAGATCCGTTGAATTTGCAGGCCAAGGCAGTAAGTCAACGTTGTGGTGTTGCAAGAAATCCATAGCAACCCTTGCCGTATGAGGGCGGGCATTGTGCTGTTGGAATGTTAACCCAGGGCCATGACGCTGCAGAAAAGGAATGGCCACAGGTCGAAGAATCTGATTCCTGTTACCCACACCAGTTAAGTTGCCCTGAACAATCACCAAAGGAGTTCTTTGGCGTGCTGTTAAATCCACCCCAAATCATCACGGAACCCCCACCAAAGCGATTCCTCTCCAAAACACAGGCCTGTGCATAACGTTCTCCCACGTGTCTATAGGCACGTTGACGTCCATCACTATGGGAAATGTTAAACCTGGACTCATCTGTAAAAACAACATTTCTCCACCAAAACAAGGGTCTGCGGCCATGATTTTGGCACCACATTCGGCGAGCTTGTCGATGACGTTGTGTCAGGATAGGCCGTATGGCGGGGCGTCGTGGTCTGATCCCGTGATGACGTAAACGCTGTCGAACTGTGTTGGGGTGGATACGGCGAAGTCCTGGGGTGGATCGGGCAGTCATCACTGCAGTCTGACACCTGTGGCGAAGATGGGTCACCCTTTTTTTATCCATATGTCCTGTCTTGGCGTTGTTAACAGTGGACGTCCAGAACGTGGCCGATCGATGACGTCATTTGTGTTCTGGTAGCGTCTCACCAGTGCAGAAGTGGTGTTCCGGTGGCAGTGGAAATGTGCAGCCACTTGTCGTTGAGACATTCCCCCACGGACCGACCCAATGGCCTCATGACGTTGTGCAGACGTGAGCCTTGGCATGCTATGCGTTTCAATATCCGTTTAATTTTTTGAACAATCGCAAGGGCAGGGGTTGAGCTTTCCAAAGTGACAGTATTGTGTGACATTCATTTGCTCTGTTTCTCTTTCCCGGAATGCACGTGCAACAACGTATTGCACGTCTCAAGGACGAACCCACTGACGTCACGGTACGTGGCGCGTGCATGCATGTTGGATACATATCACTAATCTCTGAGTTTAAAAACTTATGTGTCTACACAGGTTTGATAAATTTCGATTTTAATTTTTTGTATGAACAGTTTCTTTATGTGCCTAGTATATATGAGACGTTATAATGCTGATGTAAGGTTTGCTTACGTCCTCGATACCCCGATGTCTTACCCACTTATCTACAAATGAAACGACGCATTCCATAGTTCTTAACCACGAAAGTAAAGTCTGGGCGTGTGCAGATAACGCCAAGGTAGGGTTGTGTCCGTGTACATGTATCTTTCTAGACGTCGCATTAATAACATCTCGCAACTGTCATTTCTCGTAAGGTGAGAAGGTTAACCAGTTTATTTTTGATCGATTCTGTTTTCGATTATGTTTGTGGTAGCCTTCTACGACAGAACAGAACAGAACGACATCCGCTTATTGTAAGAAATGTATACAAGTGAGTTCAAACAATGTCCGATTATCAGTACGTTATTGAAAATTGTCGATCTCTCTCTTGGTTGCACATAATGTTCGTTTTACAATATTGCCTCTCTCGAGTATGATTATTGTTTCTCAACATCCTTCAAGTTAGATCTGGTATATTTAAATGGTTATGGTTTTACACGATATTCCCCCAGACACTGGTAGTATGACTTCTGTTATCTTGTTGCCCATTCGCTTAGTTTGATATTGCTCATTACCCGCTGACACTGCAGGTATGATCCCTAATCAATCACCTTCTACTGGGCTTGCAGATATGACCTTGGGCTACTTGTGTTTGTGCACGTGTATCTGGTCGCCTCCTGTACACAACCCCTTCACTGTCATTTCCCGAAAGGTCCTTGGCAACCGACACAGCGTTGTCGAAGTTTGCTATATATGACTTGCCTTTTTTTCATTTTGTATGAGATTGCGCATTCTGTTGTTCTTGACAACGAAGTAAACTTCTTGACATGTGCAGATAACCCCCAGGTAGGGTGCTTCTTTCTACATGCCCACTGTACCACACCTCTCAACTGTCAGTTCTCGAAAGGTAAGAAAGCTAACCAGTCTATTATTTCGGTTTAGGCCAGTGTAAAGATACATCGCCCCCGGTGATGTCGTAGGTGATGGCGCTGTGTCTGGAGCTGTGTCTGTAGCTGTCCTTCCCCCTGGGTCACTCAAGGACTGTCAATATTCCGCATTTATGTCACCCCCACGAGCTCAGACGGGAACTCTTGGTCAGGGACATTGCTATTGCTGTCAAACTTACAACTCGTTTGGGGTGTACGTAAGAGGTACTTTGTCAGACAACACAGAAATGCAGAATATTGATCTAAAGTCTATGCTTTTCGCGAGCAGGAGGACTTGTGTGTGACAACAAATCTCCCGCCAGACAACAACGATATCCTTTAGAAATGCACACAGAAAACAATGGCTCACTGAATGGAAACATGTCTATTTTTTGACATTCCGCTTTATGTAAAGATCTAGATAACTGTATGTGTGAACTCACTGTATATGTTAATGTGCCAAAATGTCAGTGTCCTACTCACTAGCTCACTTGCATACTCTTTAGTAGATGAATAAGATTACACAATGCCGTTTAGAAAGTGGTCAAATGCAACGTATGTTATATTTGGAATTACACTTGGATTCGAACCCACACCCTCAGAGTCAGGCACCTAACCCGCTCAGCCACCTTACGGCTCTCACGGCCGAAAGCTATGATTACACAATGCCATTTAGAAAGTGGTCAAATGTAACATATGTTATATTTGGGATTACACTTTCTGAGAGCCGTGCCAATGTATACTGATCAGAGGGGTACACAAAGTCCGCAGTCGAGACTACCAGTTGTCCGACTTCTGTTTTTGTGGAAGTCGCGGTGGCTGAGCGGGCTAGGCGGCTGACTTTGTGTGCTGGCGAGTAGGTGTCTGACTCTGCGGGTGTGGGTTCGAATCCCGGATGGGACTTAACCCAACAAATTTACTAGAATCTGTACTTTACTAAAAAGTGAGTGAGTGAGTAAACATTTAACGTCACATCGGCAATATTTCAGTCATATCGTGACGAGAACAATTAATTTTATGCATAGTAAGCAATGGTAAACGATAAAAACCTGTCAACGAAGGACAGTAAAATAACTAGATTATCACAGAATCGAATTTAAAACTAGCAATCAAATCTAAAACAGTCTAACTATAGGACAATACAAGGTAAAAAACAGGCTATATATTGCCAACAACTGAAGGTAGATCACCAGACTAGGGACCATGGGGACTTATAGTACATTTGCTTCCTGCATGGACCCTAGCTGGATTTACACCATCCCCTCAGCTATTAGCAATGTTAGATAATCTAGCCATAAATTAAACGAACATATATTCTACGATTAAAAGAGTAGTTTTACTAAAAAGGTTAATCCCAAATATAACATATGTTAGATGGATAAGATCTCCCACTAAAATGATGTATACGCATAGTATTTTTAAAGGGCTATACATAACAGTGCGATTGAATTACAAAGTCAACCACCGCTCTGTGGAACTTTGATGTCTCGAAGTATTCTTTGGGGGTCGAAAAACACATTTGGGAAAAGACAAAAATCTCCGTCTAACAATAACGATTCATCCTATCACCACGACATATTTTGTTCACACCCAAAATCAATATATCATCATTCAGCAGTCATAGTTTCATTAGCATCGGCGTCGGCCGTGACAACATCGGCCTCTACAACATCATCTACCTGTGTACCCATGTGCCAAGGTCGGCCGGGACTAAACATCCCCGCCACCAGCAGATGGTTCCTTATGAGTGCTCGACCACAAAGGGGCGGTGGGACAGCCAAGTGGATATAGCATGTTGTCCTTCATGCTGTGGCCTGAGTCCAATATGTGAAGCCCATTTCCCTTGTCCACGCAATGTTATTGCTGGAATATATCCCAAAGCAGCATAGAACTCAACCCAACTCGCTAAAAGTGGCGTACAACCATACTCACTTACTCAGACATGCATAACACCAATGGAGACGGGTTAAGGCACACAAACACAGATATTCTCATTCTACACTTTATCTATTTGCAGTCTAAGTAAACTTAGACTCAGTATTATTCGTTACACTGCTATACTGAGTCTAACAAAACCTTGTGGAAGGTCGCGTCAGGTAACCTTTTCAATTGACCAATCAGAACACAGCTTACCGAATCGCGAAAGCTGACATTCGCACATACATTTTGAACATTTACCTCGAAAAAGTTGTGTACCCGAACGATTCCGAGTGCTATTTTCCGTACGATTGCTTCCGAGTGATGCACATGGAGCACGCCACAACCGTGAGTAAACATTTGCTGAAAATAGCGTTTTGTCAGTATTCAAGGATTTCAGCTTGCGGAAATATTAGCTAATGATAACCATGTCGCTCAAAGGTTACCTGACGCGACCTTCCACGAGGTTTTGTTAGACTCAGTATAGCAGTGTTTACTTAGACTGTATCTGTTTGCACATGCGTAGAAGGATTCCAAAGGATAACCATCATAACCTAGGTGGTTTAAGACGACGCTACCGATCATTGTACTGTATATAAGTGAGACAATATCCGATTACGGCCCCTTTTTAACACCCACATGTCATGATCAAAGTCCACTCTTTACAGTTGACGTATTTTTCTGTTGTTGTGACACAGCACATTCCATTGGAATTTTCCATATTGTGTAGACCTTAAAACGAACGTTTTTACTGCGCATGAGCAGATACGGTGAAGGAAGGGATGTGTAGGTGTATGCGTTGCAGGTGTATGTAGAAGTCTCTCTCAAAACCTTCTTTACCGTCGTTTCTAACAAGGTAAAAAACATGATTATCTATTTTTGATAGATATTGCCTGAACCCTCGTCAAGTTGAAACTAAAAGCTAATTTGGAATCAGTCCGTAAAAGAAGTCAACAAACAAAAATGCAATGTGATATATTTAGTAACGATATTCTAAAATTAAGTAAGTATATAAGTTAATTAATAACTACCAATGCAGTGCAGTGAGAGTACAAGTTCAAAGGCAGTGGAATACAAAAGCAGTGATAATAGCAATAAAGACAATGATGATTTATTTGTGATATTTTTAACAACAAAATAAAACAATATCTAGTACAAGTTCAAAGGCAGTATGATACAAAAGCGGTGATGATAGCATTAAGACAGTGATGGTAGTATTCAACTCACCGCAACAATGATCAAGTATAAAAAATAGCAATTAAGGCTGAATACAATATTGATATTGATATGAGAAGCAAGAGTAAGCTTCCCTTATATACCCACACAAACCTTACCAGATCATTCTGTTATGTTCTCTGCATCAGAGGACGGTTGTAGTACATTCTAGAATTCTGT
This sequence comes from Haliotis rubra, assembly GCF_003918875.1. Lineage (NCBI taxonomy): Eukaryota > Metazoa > Mollusca > Gastropoda > Lepetellida > Haliotidae > Haliotis > Haliotis rubra. Next base: position 87,541 of record NW_025767449.1, on the reverse strand, counting down.
CTGAATTTAGCACAAGTCTAAATACATAACACACCACTGCTCCTTACCGCATGTCAAGAGGTACAATGTATATGGCAAGGAACAACGCTGAGTCATAACAATGATCATTATTTGCCAGGCAACCATGTCGGATCTTGTCTCAGTGGCTGCTATCAAGGATCTTCTGACAAAGTCCAATATGCACAGAACACTTTGATGAATCAATACGAATTCCTCGTCGTATGCCATGCTGTGTCCAGTCCATATGTCAGCCCTGTCTGGAAACCTGCAGTGGAGGCAAGACAACCATGTCCTGCCCCATGTGTCGGCACCAGCATAACCTGCCTGGTGGAGTGAAATCCCTGCCCAAAGAAACGGTCATCCTGAAGACTCTGGAGTACCTCAAGATCCAGAAAGGTCTTCATCTTCCATGTACAGACTGTCCTGATAAGGAAACAGCTCAAGCCCAGTGTGACAACTGTGGGGTATTTCTCTGTTCTATCTGTCTGAATGCCCACAGGAGGAATGTAACAACAAAGACACACACAACAGTTACCTTTGATGAGATGAAGGGGCGACCTGTGCAGAGTTTCCGTCGTCGACATCAGTGTAGTCAACACCAGCAGCCTCTACAGTTCTATTGCCACACTTGTACAAAGGTCGTCTGTGTTTCATGCACTGTAGTAGATCACGATAAAGGGAAGGGACACAATGTTGTGTCTGTGGATGAGGCACACCAAGAACTGTCAAAATCCACAGAAGACGTTTTTGTGAAGATGAATGCAAAGTCAGAGACACTGAGAAAAACAGAAGCAGAATTGATTCAGAAGCTAGAGAACATTGAAATGTCCAAGAGGGTTGCCACACATGATATCAATAAAACTTTTTGACGATCTGGCCAATGAGCTGAAGCAACGGAGGGCAGTCCTCTTGTCAGATGTTGAACATAAATCTGCTCAGAATCTTCAGATGACAGAAGAGTCACTGGAATCAACAAGAGTTTTGCAGGCAAGAGTAGAATCTTCCACTGAATACACAAAACTAATGAGAAGTAAAGCTGACAGGATAGAGGATCTTCAGGGGATGGGGTCTTCAGCTGCCTCTTTGAGAGCCATGTTGGGCGAGACGCCACAAGAGGTATCCTTTGTCAGGACTGGTGTGAACTTTGTGGAGGCAAACATACATCATCTTCGTGATAGTATCAAGGCAGCTGGAATGGTCAGATCAGTCACGTTCTCCCCAACAGAGAGGCCGACAATACTGCCAGATTCTAAAGCATACAACGCCATCATACTGGATCCAGCAGAGTTACCGACAGGTATGGTGTAGAAAATTAGTTAATAACATATGTAGAAGAAAATTAGTTAATAACATGCTGTCGACCAGTCCTTGGTTTAGTTTTGAGTGAGTGAGTGAGTGATGGTAGCATGCCACCATCGGCGCGACATGGGCCAGACGTCGGTTGCATCATCGGCCCAACGTAGGTAAACTTCAATGGTCTTGCATCGACCCTGCATCGACCCTACATCGGTAAACTTTATTGGCCTTGCATAGACCCTGCATCGACCCTACATCGGCCCTACATCGGCAAACTTTATTGGCCTTGCACCGGCACAACGTCGCCATACTTTATCGGCACTGGTCCATTGTAAGATGGAAACCCAAAACTGCGGCAAACAACGCTGGTTGAATACATGCTGCTTGCCATTGATAGCCGAATTATCTTTTGTATCCAACATAAAATTAATATGGTGCAAACTCCCTTAGGCCTCATTCTCTGCTGGAAGCCTAATACCCTAATGTAAGAGATCGTGTCCTACTGCAACGTTTCCCAAACCCTCGCGACTTCTGAGTAGCACTATGCATAAATCGAGTAAATATCAAAATGTGCATAAACATAACAACAACCGGGTGATAGTGACTGTGAAATTGACCTACCGCAATGGAGGTCAGATCGACCCATTTGCTGCACAATGACATTGTTGTATCGTTCTGAATAAACTTCAACTAAGATGACGGGCGCGAAAATATGACGTGAACGAGTGAGTGAGTGAGTGTGTGAGTGAGTGAGCAAGCGAACGAAAGCTGCAGTTCCGTATGAGAGTATATGATTCACTGAGTCCCAGCATACTGACTACCAGTCCTTGTTTTATCACCTAATGCCGATCGCCAGGCAAGGAGACAACAAGTACCATGTTTTAACGTCCTTGTGGTGTGACACGATCAGGAATCAAACCACCGACCATCCGCTCTCAGGTTGATATCTCCTTCCGCTCCACAGCACCACAGAGGTGATTATAATTTTTTTGCAGAACCTTCTGTTTCGATAAAGGTCTCCGGGTTGTTTTACCAGTGACATAACATATATATGATATTGTGGAGATACAACATTACCTATACTTTTTCAGTGATGGAGATGCACCGGAAGTTGGGTGAAGGGGAGATAACATGTGAGTAGTTCTGGATGTGGGCATCTTGTCCTTGGTGAAACTTCAATACGTTTTCTGTGTCCTATTTGTCAATACATCACTCTAGTGTGATATTTATAATAGTAACATTAGACCCAGTTCATTTTCCTAGGAGGTACAGTTCGCTATTGTGCAGCTACATACATTTGTCGTATCTCCATATTTTTTGTTTCTATAATATCAATAACTTCTCGTTCACTGCAATGGAAATAGTTTGTATCAGGTATGAATGTAATTCTGTACACAGACCCTATGCTGGAATGGGACCCAGGAACAGCTCGGTGTGATGTAAGCGTATCTAGGCGGGTAATCACCAACACTCCAACAACAACCCCTTCTCCTGATACAGGATGTCGGATACAAGAACTCAGATCAGTTCTGGCGTCCAGACCTCTGATGGTCCGAAACCGCCCCGGTCAACAGTGCATCTATCATGTAAACCTTGGGTTCTCTGTGAAAGAAAATATACCAGACAAGTGGATGATACTGGAGACTGCTCTGACCCCCACCCCTGTAGACACTCCCTTCAATCAACTCACTGGACTGAGTGCACGTGTTGTTGCATGCCCCACCCACAAGCAGCAGCTGTGTCTCCTGGTTACCTATAAAACTACCCTCCTCAGGAACATCCCACTCACCCAGAACAGAGTTGGCCAGTCTTATGACCTACGACTGTGTTTTGTACTGGATGGAGCTAACAACAAACTGTCAGTTATCAATGCTGCTAATAACACAGTGTACATCACTGTTACAGATGTAGATTTTGACAGACCCATGTGGGTCATGATGCGTGTTTGTCAGCCCTACTATGCAGATATAACAGGAGAACTGATATCAGGCCACAACGTCACAGGATCCTTCAACTACTACAAACGGTAGAAAAGTCTTCATCATCAGCATGACACTCTGTATGTACAATACTGACGTCAATGTCTGAACCAAGACAGTACGTTGATTGTCTGAAGGTCTCGGGGATATTACAAGATCGCAGTATGCAGCATATGCTGGTATTTGCAGTAATGATTAATGCTTTACTATTAGTGTTAATTACAAAGTCTATCGCAAAAGAACAAACGAAACATGAACTGCAACGCATGTCACGGATGTCTAAATATGATTCTGTATACGTTAGAAAATCAGGTGTGTTTTATTTGGATCAGAATTTATCTGAAATAACGACAAATTTGTTTTCAATGGCACTAACTTTTTCCATTCATCGCATGTGTGCCTTTGTAATAGCCGATCCATTCGTAGTGAATTATTACCTTTCTATGAATGGTCCTGATAGTTACCTGATTTCTATTTCTAATTCATATGATAATTTCACCTAACATACAGCAATAGTGGGATGTTTATTATTTACGAAAGGCTCAAGTAATGTGTGATTCTTTTTCACATGTTATCGTACCTCTGGTCCCTTCACCCTAGAATATTTGCATTGATGCTTTACCAACACAGCGTTAGCGTTTCCTCTCATATTGAATAAAAATATTTTATAAGAATGAATTTGTAACTCCAAGACTACCCCAATATTACCTCTGCTTGCCACTACCTACTATGCACATGTACTTCTCATCAAGTGGTCACTTTAAGCTTGAAAACAGCAAATGACTTGTTCATAAATAATGAATAAATAGTAAATTGTATATTGATCATTTTGGATTGTTGACAGTAACCAGATGACATGAGTCAACCAAGTCAGTCTGACCACACGGTCCCGTTAGTCGCCTCTTACGACAAGCATGGGTTCCTGAAGACCAATTCTGACTCATTTCTACATGGGTCGTCTGTAGAGTCACTCACCAGTGCACTCATGTCTATACTTTGTTTATTTGTCTATCGGTTATTTAATGCCGCCCTTAACAATGTTTTAGCTTTGTGACTTCCGTCAGACAATCTAGTGATTGATGTCCTGAGCACCGACTTGCACAACCGGGATACGATGACATGTGTTAACCAAGTCAGTGAGAGTCACCATCGACATGCACAATCGGGATACGATGATATGTGTTAACCAAGTCAGTGAGAGTCACCATCGACCTGCACAAACGGGATACGATGACATGTGTTAACCAAGTCAGTGAGAGTCACCATCGACCTGGACAATCTGGATACCATGACATGTGTTAACCAAGTCAGTGAGAGTCACCATCGACCTTCACAATCGGGATACGATGACATGTGTTAACCAAGTCAGTGAGAGTCACCATCGACCTGCACAACCGGGATACGATGACATGTGTTAACCAAGTCAGTGAGAGTCACCATCGACCTGCACAATCGGGATACGATGACATGTGTTAACCAAGTCAGTGAGAGTCATCATCGACCTGCACAATCGGCATACGATGACATGTGTTAACCAAGTCAGTGAGAGTCACCATCGACCTGCACAATCGGGATACGATGACATGTGTTAACCAAGTCAGTGAGAGTCACCATCGACCTGCACAACCGGGATACGATGACATGTGTTAACCAAGTCAGTGAGAGTCACCATCGACCTGCACAACCGGGATACGATGACATGTGTTAACCAAGTCAGCGAGAGTCACCATCGACCTGCACAATCGGGATACGATGACATGTGTTAACCAAGTCAGTGAGAGTCACCATCGACCTGCACAATCGGGATACGATGACATGTGTTAACCAAGTCAGTGAGAGTCACCATCGACCTGCACAATCGGGATACGATGACATGTGTTAACTAATTCAGTGAGAGTCACCATCGACATGCACAACCAGGATACGATGACATGTGTTAACCAAGTCAGTGAGAGTCACCATCGACCTGCACAACCAGGATACATAACATGTGTTAACCAAGTAAGTGAGAGTCACCATCTGATACTGTGAATCACCTCTTACGACAGCATGGGTTGCTCAAGACCCATATTAAATTAAACTCTTCACTGGTATTTTCTCTAATACTTAACACGATGATTATTTGCATATCGATAACTCTTGTCTACAGCGCGGCTACGTCATCCGATACAACCACATCCACCACGTCTTGAGGCACATGGGTGAGTGAGTGGGTGTGTGAGTGAGTGAGTGAGTGAGTGAGTGAGTGAGTGAGTGAGTGAGTGAATATGTATTGTCACATCGGCAGATTTCTGCCATATCGTGACCAGAACTATTAAAAAGTATATGACAGACGAATAAACTTAGAAATTATAAGCCCTGTTGGCGAAGAACAGTAAAACTACTAGTGCATCACAGATATGAAAGTAAAATTAGCATGTTATCATAAACAATATAATTAAAGAGATCAATACAATATAAAAACAGACAATAGATTGCCAACAACTGAAGGTAGATCACCATACTAGAGACCGTGGGGACTTACAGTACATTTGCTTCACACATGGATCGATCCCGTCAGCTGTTAGCAATTCAGACAAATCTAGCCATACATTAAAATGACACATATTCTAGAATTAAAAAGAGTGGAGAGATTTAATTTACTTTGAAGGTTTTCGGAATTACGTATCCTCTCAGGAGGACAATAATTTTACAATACTTTAACACACACACACCCCCTTTGAGGATAGAGCCCCTAACTATCACAGTGACTTATTAAATCTACCAATTTTATAATGCCATTGATCTATTTACGAAACATATTCTTCAAATTGTTTCTAACAATTCTATTTCTTTAAAAAACAACAATTACTAAATGATATTAATACCATAAAAAGATCCTTAACTGTTTTGACACTAAAATATTTATCCCTTCTGATGGAAAAATTGAAACAAGACCATCGCAGGAAATCTCAATCGTGACTCATCAAATTGTTCCTCACGTAAAGTTATCCAGCAATAGGACTAATTTGCTCCACGTGCTCTGCGTGTGAGGAATTAACACTGCGTCGGAATATATTCTTCCGATACAATAATAGTGCTAGAAACTTATTGCATAATAACTCAAAGGAATTGCTTTCTAACTGAATTACCTGTTTACTTTACAAGAGTAAGTAAATGAGTTTAGTTTTACGCCGTTTTTGGCAATATTCCAACAATATCACGGCGGGAAAACACCAGAAATGGGCTTTACACGTTGTACCCATGTAGGGTATCGAACCCAGGTCTTTGGCGTGACGAGCGAACGCTCTAACCACTAGGCTAACCCACCCCTCCTTAGTTTACGAGAACATACACACAATAATCACAATAAGAATAATAAGAAAAACAATGTCTAACAGAGAATGAAACACAATATATATGTTAAATAATTGTGTCCAGTGAATTATGATTGCAAATTTCTATTATTCATTAACGAAGTGTCTGATTACCTTTTCGTTTAACTGAATTCGTCGAGGGAATGCAATCTACAATTTGACTTCGTAAAATACTTGCATGTTATATCAGAGGGTCTTTTTTACGCATGGACGTCTGTAGAACACGTGTAAGGGGGGTAACTGGCGAGATCCGGAATATTGTTTATCCGGACGTAATGTGAAAAAACGCTAGTGTCCAGATAAATGAGGTTCAACTGTATTGTTCAAAGCCATGCTAAACACACGACATTCATTACACACATTTCTGACACATTATACAAGCACGTATGATGAAGTTAGCAGTCGCTACTGTACGTCCAGTTACTTGCTACGTTAATACTTGGCAAGCAAATGTGAAAGTTGCTGAAGATATCTCATTTCCCCGTATTTGAACCCAGGCGGTCCTAACAACATAGGGTACATTCACGTCCCAGTGTGTTTTATGAAACCTTCGCCTTTATACGGAAACCTTTTAGGGCAGTTTAGGTGGTAGTAGAAGTAGTAGTAATGGTAGCAGTAGTGGTAGAAGTAGTAGTAACGGTGGCAGTAGTAGTAGAAGTAGTACTACTGGTAGCAGTAGTAGTAGAAGTAGTAGTAATGGTAGCAGTAGTAGTAGAAGTAGTAGTAATGGTGGCAGTAGTAGTAGAAGTAGTAGTTATAGTAGCAGTAGTAGTAGTAGTAATGGTGGCAGTAGTAGAAATAGTAGTAATGGTAGCAGTAGTAGTAGAAGTAGTAGTACTAGTAACAGTAGTAGTGGAAGTAGTAATTAGTAATGGTAGCAGTAGTAGTAGAAGTAGTACTAGTAGCACTAGTAGTGGAAGTAGTAGTAATGGTAGCAGTAGGCGTGCGTGCGTGCGTGCGTCCCTCTCTCTCATGTAACTGCTACACGGGATTGACCGTGGTGTTAGATTAATGAGTATTGTGGTGGAGGAAGGGTTCATGTCGTGGATGTCAGGGAAGGTTGGTTGGGGGTGATGAGTGGCGTATTGCATGTGGGTCATCTCTACATGATCATCTTAAGTGGACAGTCGGCTTCCTCATATACACGGGGGAAATATAGGAGTGGCGTAAACACGATGAATGATGATGGTGATGATGGTGGTGGCAGTCGTGCTGATGATGCGATACGAAGATGGGTGATGTTGATGGTGGCGATGATGACAATGTTGATAATGTTGAGGACGATATCACTTGGCCTGGAACTCTACAACATGGATGGCCGTTGTCATGTGAGACAAAGCCCTGCCCTAGCAGCAACTACACGTTATGGGAGATCCCCGTTATAGCGCTACTGGACCACAAGCTGAAATACCCTTGCATGACAGTGGGTGCGTGCATCGTTAAGCCAGAAACGGAATCGGATGCCTTTTAACTTCTGTGGAGGAACTTTTACAACTTCTATAGGAGTAAAAAGATTCCCTTTATTGTGAACATGAAGCCAGGGTGGCTGAACACGGACTATCATTACTCGGCTTTGGATAGGTGTATTTTGTCCCTCCTTGATCTGAACGACGTGTACATTGTCACGATGCATCAGTTGGTTCAGTGGATGAAGAACCCGACGAATCTAACAGCTATTCATGAGTTCAAACCATGGAGGTGTCCCGGTGCTTTGGGAGCTGGAGTTTCTGTGAATCTCAGTATGCTTGTTGTTCTTGGAGTTTCCGTACTGGGATATATATTTCTTGCCGCTTGGATCTGAAGGGAAGGTGTTCACGACAGTGTTCATCATGATGTTCATAGCGGTGTTCATAGATGTGACCACCAGGATTTTCAAGGCATTGTTCATCACGATGTTCATAAAGGGATGTTCATCATAGTGCCCATATCTGTGTTCAGGGAAGTATTTTTCACAGTGTGCATAGTGGTGTTCACGTGGTGTTTGCATTGATATTTGCGATGTTTACATTGATGTTAATTGCGATGTTTACATTGATGACCACGTCAGTGTTTACAGGGATGTTCATTGCGATGTTTACTTTCATGGAAGTTTACATTGATGTTCATTGCGATGTTTACATTGATGTTCATTGCAATGCTTACATTGATGTTCATTGCGATGTTTACATTGATGTTCATTGCGATGTTTACATTAATGTTCACGTCAGTGTTTACATTGATGTTCATTGCGATGTTTACATTGATGTTCATTGCTATGTTTACATTGATGTCCACGTCAGTGTTTACAGTGATGTTCATTGCGATGTTTACAGTGATGTTCATTGCTATGTTTACATTGATGTCCACGTCAGTGTTTACATTGATGTTCATTGTGGAAGTTTACATTGATGCTCACTGCGATGTTTACATTGATGTTCATTGCGATGTTTACATTGATGTTCACTTCAATGTTTACAGTGCTGTTCATTGCGATGTTTACATTGATGTTCACGTCAGTGTTTACAGTGCTGTTCATTGCGATTTTTACACTGGTGTTCACGTCAGTGTTTACAGTGATGAAGTAATGTGTGATTCTTTTTCGCATGTTATCGTACCTCTGGTCCCTTCACCCTAGAATATTTGCATTGATGCTTTACCAACACAGCGTTAGCGTTTCCTCTCATATTGAATAAAAATATTTTATAAGAATGAATTTGTAGCTCCAAGACTACCCCAATATTACCTCTGCTTGCCACTACCTACTATGCACATGTACTTCTCATCAAGTGGTCACTTTAAGCTTGAAAACAGCAAATGACTTGTTCATAAATAATGAATAAATAGTAAATTGTATATTGATCATTTTGGATTGTTGACAGTAACCAGATGACATGAGTCAACCAAGTCAGTCTGACCACACGATCCCGTTAGTCGCCTCTTACGACAAGCATGGGTTCCTGAAGACCACTTCTGACTCATTTCTACATGGGTCGTCTGTAGAGTCACTCACCAGTGCACTCATGTCTATACTTTGTTTATTTGTCTATCGGTTATTTAATGCCGCCCTTAACAATGTTTTAGCTTTGTGACTTCCGTCAGACAATCTAGTGATTGATGTCCTGAGCACCGACCTGCACAATCGGGATACGATGACATGTGTTAACCAAGTCAGTGAGAGTCACCATCGACCTGCACAACCGGGATACGATGACATGTGTTAACCAAGTCAGTGAGAGTCACCATCGACCAGCACAACCGGGATACGATGACATGTGTTAACCAAGTCAGTGAGAGTCACCATCGACCTGCACAACCGGGATACGATGACATGTGTTAACCAAGTCAGTGAGAGTCACCATCGACCTTCACAACCAGGATACATGACATGTGTTAACCAAGTAAGTGAGAGTCACCATCTGATACTGTGAATCACCTCTTACGACAGCATGGGTTGCTCAAGACCCATATTAAATTAAACTCTTCACTGGTATTTTCTCTAATACTTAACACGATGATTATTTGCATATCGATAACTCTTGTCTACAGCGCGGCTACGTCATCCGATACAACCACATCCACCACGTCTTGAGGCACATGGGTGAGTGAGTGGGTGAGTGAGTGAGTGAGTGAGTGAGTGAGTGAGTGAGTGAGTGAGTGAGTGAGTGAGTGAGTGAGTGAGTGAGTGAGTGAGTGAGTGAGTGAGTGAGTGAATATGTATTGTCACATCGGCAGATTTCTGCCATATCGTGACCAGAACTATTAAAAAGTATATGACAGACGAATAAACTTAGAAATTATAAGCCCTGTTGGCGAAGAACAGTAAAACTACTGGTGCATCACAGATATGAAAGTAAAATTAGCATGTTATCATAAACAATATAATTAAAGAGATCAATACAATATAAAAACAGACAATAGATTGCCAACAACTGAAGGTAGATCACCATACTAGAGACCGTGGGGACTTACAGCACATTTGCTTCACACATGGATCGATCCCGTCAGCTGTTAGCAATTCAGACAAATCTAGCCATACATTAAAATGACACATATTCTAGAATTAAAAAGAGTGGAGAGATTTAATTTACTTTGAAGGTTTTCGAATTACGTATCCTCCTCAGGAGGACAATAATTTTACAACACTTTAACACACACACACCCCTTTGAGGATAGAGCCCCCTAACTATCACAGTGACTTATTAAATCTACCAATTTTATAATGCCATTGATCTATTTACGAAACATATTCTTCAAATTGTTTTTAACAATTCTATTTCTTTAAAACAACAATTACTAAATGATATTAATACCATAAAAAGATCCTTAACTGTTTTGACACTAAAATATTTATCCCTTCTGATGGAAATATTGAAACAAGACCATCGCAGGAAATCTCAATCGTGACTCATCAAATTGTTCCTCACGTAAAGTTATCCAGCAATAGGACTAATTTGCTCCACGTGCTCTGCGTGTGAGGAATTAACACTGCGTCGGAATATATTCTTCCGATACAATAATAGTGCTAGAAACTTATTGCATAATAACTCAAAGGAATTGCTATGGCATTTTATCGAAATAAAACAAATTATAATCTTTAAATTCTCAATAATTTCTGGTTGTACTGTAAGATCCAAATGCTATGGCATGTACGCAAGAACTCATTGCAAAGCAAAATCAAATGAATTGACTGAGAAAGATTTCTCCCCAAATGTGTCGATATAACTTTGTACGACACATATGTAGATGAGTGAAAACTTAAACAAATATAACAACTCCTGTGCCATCAGGTGTCTGATGTAATGTCATGATAGAAAGAGAGAGGAAATCATGTATGATTGCTTGGTTGATTGCTTGATTAAGATAATTTCTCCCTAAATGCGTCGATATAACTTTGTACGATACATATAGAGCTGAGCACAATGCCTGAATGAACCATTCCCCTTCTCAGACAGAAACAAGCGATGTGAAGGCACCTTGTGTACAGGACATCCATGCACCGAGAAACAACTGACATCTGTATCCACTGAGGTTTGGTAGAAGTGTACCGAGCAGGTAAACACTAAACGAGTCGTACTAAATGTATTTCATGCGAGGAAAACATATTTTCTTATTTCAGAATTGTGACACCAACAGCATCCGAAAGATTCAATGCATTGACATATTCAGTAACTGATACAGATACTTCTATTGACCCATGTATAGTAACAATTTCATGATTGTCATCGCTCTCCAATATGTCTTTATTCACCGTTGGGCGGATCAAGACGAACCCCCCCCATCCCTCCCTGAGGAGAATTTCCGCCCTAACCTTTGGATTTCATGATTTATGTGCACCCCTCTTCTCAATATCCTGGATCCGCCCCTTGTATGATATAAGCTGTTTGTTCCTGGTGAATCGTAAGATCCCGTAAGTCTCTCGAAGTGCTACTTCCGGTACCCAGCTTCCGGTGACAAGCGTATATTCAAAAGAAGTTTTGGTTCCTAATTGTCCGACCGCCAAATTTGACTTTACTAGACCGGACCAAGTGTACAACTATGCTTGGCTGTCACAGCTGAATTTTATTATTCCTGCAAGGATTATCGGTTCCTCACTGTCAGCTGACAACCATGAGACCCTTCGAAAAAGGTATGAAACGTTGTTTGTCATCGGAAGTACTAAATAACGTAAGGTCTCGCCATGTGCCGTGACTTACTCACTCAAGTTACAGGGCAGACAGATGCACGTGCCTCAGCTATTCCCACGGTCATATACCATGATATACATATCCATTTCAAGTTCTTTTTGAAAACATGTTCAATGTGTTAGTGTAAGTTGTGTTAGATATAATAAAACAGTTCAAAGAAATTTCTGAATTTTTCATTATTGATGATTGAAGGAACTATTCATATGGGTCAGAGGTCATAATGAAGCCCCGGATCTCAAGATTCTTGCATTTACATAGCGACTTGTTTGTGCTCGTCGGGACTAACTAATGTGTGTTTTATCTTTCTGGCCAAGTTAGCCACCTTGCCACAGCTCCACATGGACATGTGGAATAATCTGGCAAGTCAATTTCACCTCGATTCATATATATGGCTGCTGTATGTAAATAATCGAGTCTGGACCAGACAATCCAGTGATCGACAACATGAGCATCGATCTGCGCAAATGGGATACGATGACGTGTCAACCAAGTCAGCATGCCTGACCACCCGATCATGTTAGTCACCTCTTAGGACAAGCATAGGTTACTGAAGATCAATTCAAACCCGGATCTCACGGGTCAGTTTTAAGTGGAGTGCCTCTTGTTTCACAGATGTATTAGTAGAATCATTCACATCCTTATGTATCTGTATCTTTCAAATGCAAAAATTCGTGAGACAGTGATTGAAAATGATGGTAAACATGCGTTTTACCAACTACCTATTTGATCTTCTAAACTTTCTTAAGAGTATAAAAGACCGACAGATCTAACAAAACATAGCTTTTATTCATGAATTTATTTTCAAAGAATTACTTTTCTCATTGTTTTCAAACATAACAACCCATCATTTCAGGGTTATTGCTGCACTGAATGACATCATCCAATAAACTAATTCATACAGCATCAGAATTTGTGTCACCAGGCATAATCATGAATATAAATAAAACCTTAAAGAAGACATACTTGCTATTTACGACAGGTACATCCAGATCGGCTTATCGTTTACCACAGAGCTATTTTGTATGATGGGATAGGTTGGGTGGGATTGATTATTTGCCAGGGCTGGTAATTTATTATGGAGTTAGTGAGGATAATGTGTGTGATAATTTACAAGGATACTTATTCCAATGTTTCGGGGATGGGTGGGGCGGTCATCTTCCTTAGAGGTGGATGAGTCGGTCATCTTCTTTAGAGGTTGCTGGGCCGGTCATCTTCCTTAGAGGTGGGTGGGCCGGTCATCTTCCTTAGAGGTGGGTGGGCCTGTCATCTTCCTTAGAGGTGGGTGGGCCGGTCATCTTCCTTAGAGGTGGGTGGGCCGGTCATCTTCCTTAGAGGTGGGTGGGCCGGTCATCTTCCTTAGAGGTGGGTGGGCCGGTCATCTTCCTTAGAGTTGGGTGGGCCGGTCATCTTCCTTAGAGGTGGGTGGATTGGTCATCTTCCTTAGAGGTGGATGAGTCGGTTATCTCCTTTAGAGGTTGATGGACCGGTCATCTTCCTTAGAGGTGGGTGGGCCGGTCATCTTCCTTAGAGCTGGGTGGGCCGGTCATCTTCCTTAGAGGTGGATGGGTCGGTCATCTTCCTTAGAGGTGGGTGGGTCGGTCATCTTCCTTAGAGGTGGGTGGGCCGGTCATCTTCCTTAGAGGTGGGTGGGCCGGTCATCTTCCTTAGAGGTGGGTGGGCCGGTCATCTTCCTTAGAGGTGGGTGGGCCGGTCATCTTCCTTAGAGGTGGGTGGATTGGTCATCTTCCTTAGAGGTGGATGAGTCGGTTATCTCCTTTAGAGGTTGATGGACCGGTCATCTTCCTTAGAGGTGGGTGGGCCGGTCATCTTCCTTAGAGGTGGATGGGTCGGTCATCTTCCTTAGAGGTGGGTGGGTCGGTCATCTTCCTTAGAGGTGGATGGGCTGGGTACATATCACATATCTAGGTGGGTCGGTCATATTCCTTAGAGGTTGGTGGGCCGGTTATCTTCCTTAGATGTGGGTGGGTGGGTCATCTTCCTTTGAGTCGGGTGGGTTGGATACGTAGGCTAATCATTTATCAAAGAAGGAGACTGGCTCATGTATTATAGAGGTCGGAGATTAAATGAAATATTACTGTAGAGTTCTAGTTTTCTTTTCCAAATATCCAACTGAAAACAAATGTCAATTCCTCAAATTTTATTCCTCATGATAATATGTTGAATATGACGATATTGAAGTGTGAAAACGTTAACTTTTGAAGATTGACTGAAATAACAAAAATAAGTGATCATAAGTTTCAGTCCACAGTGAAAATACAGAAAATGGCTGACATTCATTCACTGACAAAGTTACCTTCAAAAGCAAAATATAGACACTCAAAATTACCAACTTAAAATAATGCTACCCAAAAAAATAGATATAAGAATAAGTTGGAGTACATAACATTTTGTTTGACCATCTACATCCATCCAATCTAGTGTGTGAGACATTTCTATGATCCTTGCTAAGGACCATGAGTTCCGAGGTGCAATGTCTACAACCAGTACGATATCTCCAACCTGGACATTCTCCCGAGGGGACAGCCAGCGCTGTCGCTCCTGCAGCTGGGGGAGATAGGTTATTAGGGTCATTTGGTGAGGTTGTGATCGGACGTCCATTGATGATCGACTCGACTTCACAGAATAGAGTGACTAGACACTCATCATCTGATCACCTGTTGATGTAGTAAGGAGTACAGCACTTTCCTCACAGTTCTGATGATTCTCTCCCACACTCCTCCATGATGTGAGCCTGCTTGGGGGTTGAAGCTCCACGATACATTCTTCTGTAGTAGCTGTTTGTTGATCTGAGCATGATTCCAGTTCTCTATCTCTTCACGTAGTTCTCTCTCGCAGCCTACCAGATTTGTACCATTGTCTGCACTTACTGACTACACGGCCTCTCCTCGAGATGAACTTTCTCACTGCGTTGATACAAGAGTCGGTGTCCAGGGAACACGCAACTTCCAGATGCACTGCTCTTATCGCCAAGCATGTGAATATAACTCCGTATCTCTTTATCGTACCTCTGCCTCTCTTTACGATTATCGGTCCAAAGAAGTCCATTCCTACTCTGGTGAAGGGTGCTCACCTGGAGTAACCGGGTCCAGTGGCAGATCCGACATCTTCTCCTCTATCACTCTTGCTTGATATTTTCGGCAGACGACGCATTTGGCAACTAGGCTCTTGATCAGTGTACTTGCATGTAGAATCCAGTATTTCTGACGAAGAATTGCAAGCATAGTTTTTACCAAGATGGCCGACATGGTTATGAATGTCTCTTAGAATAAGTGTCGTCACGTGAGATTCCTTTGGCAGAATAATCGTGTGTTTCGCGTCAAGAGAAATGTCAGCCTGAGAGAGGCGGCCACCAACTCTCAGTATTCCTTCTATTAGAACCGGATCCAGTTTTCTGAGTCTTGTGGAAACGACATATTCCTTGTGATCAGTATATTTCAATTTCTTCCGGAAAGTGTTGGCGCTGGACATGTTTGATAATGGTCACTTCTGCTCTGTCTAGAATTTCTGATGATAAGAACTTGTTTTGGGGTTTTGTTGTTTTTTCTTCAAGATCTTTGCTTTTAGAGCGTCGAAAACAATTAAGATCCATCCTACAGCTCTCTTGAGCTTCCACCAGTCAGAGAAGTGAAGCAGTATTCTGTTGATTATCTCTACCTGCTGGAGTGAAGTATTGCTGACAACTTTCTTCACCTCTGGGTCTGCTTCAGGTAGATGGAAGTTGAGGTTGGCTTCTCTCTGCCATTCTGCTTCATGACACCACAGGAAATCTGGTCCCTGTAACCAGAAGTCCGATTGGAGGAACTTATGAATTCTCATGCCTCTTGATGCTATGTCAGCTGGGTTCAAGGATGTCTCGATGTATTTCCACTGTTTCAGATCTGAGGCTTCTCTTATCACTTCAATGTACAGCTACATACATTTGTTTTATCTCCGTATGTTTTTGCTCCTATGATATCAATAAATTCTTGTTCACTGTAATGGAAATGGTTTGCATCAATGCTGAAATGGGATCCAGGAACAGCTCGGCGTGATATAAGCGTATCTAGGCGGGTAGTCATCAACACTCCACCAACCACCCCTTCTCCTGATACAGGATGTCAATACAAGAAATCAGATCAGTTCTGGCGTCCAGACCTCTGATGGTCCGAAACAGCTCCGGTCAACAGTGCATCTATCATCTAAACCTTGGGTTCTTTGTCAACGAAACTATTCCAGGCAACTGCTTGATGCAAGAGACTGCTCTGACCCCCACCCCTGTAGATGCTACTTTCAAACCACACACTGGACTGAGTGTATCTGTTGTTACATGCCCCAACCACAAGCAGAAGCTGTGTCTCCGGGTTGCCTATATTGGCACCATCCTCAGAGACACCCCACTCACCCAGAAAAGAGGTGGCCAGTCTTATGACCTACGACTGTATTTTGTACTGGATGGAGCTAACAACAAACTGTCAGTTATCAATGCTGTTGATAACACAGTGTACACCACTGTCACAGATGTAGATTTTGACAGACCCATGTGGGTCATGATGTGTGTTGGTGATCCCGACGTTGCAGATGTAACAGGAGAACTGATATCAGGCCACAACGTTACAGGATCCTTCAACGACTACAATCGGTAGAAAAGTTTTCATCACCAGCATGACACTCTTTATGTACAATACAGACGTCATTGTCTGAACCCAGGTAGTACGTTGATTGTCTGAAGGTCTCAGGTATATTGCACAAGAATGTAATATGCAGCAGATGCTAGTATTTGCAGTAATGATTAATGTTTTACTGTTAGTGTTAATTATAAAGTCTATCGCAAAAGAACTAAACGAAATATGAACTGCAACACATGTCACGGATGTCTAACTATGATTCTGAAATACGTTAAAAGTCCCGGTGTGTGTTATATTGATCAGAATTTATCTGAATTACTGACAAATCTGTTTTCAGTGCAAAAGAACTTTTGCCATTCCTTGTAGATCTCTGTTTGTAAATAGCGGATCCATTTGTGGTGAATTATCACCTATTTATGAATGGTTAATGTGCAAACTGAATGTGAAACTTACAAACTCATATACTCTCCATCAAAAGTTTAGACTCACTAGTGTAAATGTAGCCACTTAGTTCAGTCAACTGTTCTGAACTAGATTTTGAAAATAATCCATATAGTTTAAAAAGGTACTATTTATACATGAGATGATGTATTGTAAAAAACAAATTCGTGACGCTGAAAAGTTTATTGTCATGTGTTCAATAAATGATGAAACTCGGTGAAAAAAGGCGATTTTTTTATCAAAATGTACACCAAAACGCAGCTGTTCTCATGCAAGATATTTGCTCATGCTTTTCAGCAATTTGATGCATGATACTCGTGCAATTAATCTGCATAAGGTTTGCAGATGATTCCCCCCAAGTTAGTGGAGAAATTCATCTTCGTTGTAACCATATGTACATACATAACTGATAGTGATTGATTTAAGCCAGTCTAAACTTTTGATAGGTAATTTGTAACTCCAAAGGCATATCTGTAACAATGAGAAACCCTCTTTCGCCGTGTCGTGTTATATCCTATCCTCAATGATTCAACACTATCTGAATCAAACTACTGAGTGAGTGAGTTTAGTTTTACGCCGCACTAAGCAATATTCCAGCTATATGGCGGCGGTCTGTAAATATATAATCGAGTCTTGACCAGACAATCCAGTGATCAACAGCATGAGCATCGATCTGTGCAGTGGAGAACCGATGACATGTGTCAACCAAGTCATCGAGCCTGACCACCCGATCCCGTTAGTCCCCTCTTACGACAAGCATCGTCGCCTCTTGTGGCAAGCATGGGTTGCTGAAGATCTAATCTACCCTGGATCTTCACTGGTCATCAAACTACTGGGATATAAATATTCATGTAATGTATATATTCATGTTCAACATGTTTACATGCTATATGGGACCTGTGTAAATAGACATCGGCTACCTGTTATTGTTGCTAACCTCTGCTTATCACTACCTACTATGTGCATATACTTCTCGTCATCTGGTCACTTTTAGATTGAAAACAGTGTAAGAAATTTGTTATATATTTCATGCTTTGGTAACAACAATTGACTTATTCATAAAATAATGAATAAATAGTACAATTGTGTCTGTAAATTGATCATTTTGAATTGTTGTGAGTAACGAGATAAAGGTTTAGTTAAGTTAGACAGCTCAACATTATCGGCTCATCCTTTGGACAAATTGTTGCCTTTACAAACGTGCGCCAAGATGTGGCTGTATTCCAATCGGCTTCTAGTAAACCTACATATATAATTATTTTTTATAAATCTACTGTGCAGGATGACAGTGATTAATCTATCAGCGTATTGAGGGTTAATCTGTCGATTGAATTCTTTGCCACTGAGCTGGCCGTCCCTCTTCTTGCTTCGCTGCCATTTGCTTCTAGTATTACGTATCATGTAATACTTTCATCACACAGCCTTTTAAAACCCACCCCGAGGGTTTATACCGTAAGACATGGCTGACAAGAAGGAAGTAACAACTGTCCTGTGCAATTTGCTTGAAATGCTACGAGTTGTTGCTGTTTTGAGTGATCTTCAGTGTTGAACTTCAGTGTTGAAATAATACAACGTACACGATATGCGAATACGCAAGGTGAAAGGTTTCAGAAATCTTCATCTGATCAAGTATGAGAATTTAAGGCGATTCCCTTGGATTTCAACGAAGCACTCCCTTGCTGGTCCGAAACCCAGCTTATTGGGTGTCTGACACTAATTGGCATCCGATTTAGGAGACTGGATAGTTGTAATTTTGTTTCACTAATTGCAGCATGAATACGCATTGCCATTTAGAAAGTGATTAAATGCAACACATGTTATATCCGAGATTAGATTCCATCAGTAACGTACAATTTCTAGAAACTTTTGTTGGGTTGAATCCCATCCAGGATTCGAACCCACACCCTCAGAGTCAGGCACTTAATCGCCAACAAACAGTCAGCCGTCTAACCCACTGAGCCACCATTTTCGTGGAATCCGGTATGGCAGAGTGGGTTAGATGGTTGACTTTGAGTGCAGCAGTTGGTGTTCAAGAACGTTGAACTCTTGGCATAGTGATCCTATCCACAGTAATTAAATGTATGTGAACTTTCATTTGACAATTCATATTTCTGCTTCACTACACTTTAAGAACAAACAGGAAATATGGCTATATGGTGGCGGTTTGTAAATAAGCGAGTCTGGACCAGAACATCCAGTGACCAACAACATGAACATAAATCTGCGGAATTGGGATGCTATGAACAGCAACACCAACAACAAATGACATGTGGAGATGTAGTGAAAGACTTTCGGAACCATATTCAACAGATATCATGATTTTCTCTACCCAACATTGTCGTGTAAATGTATTTCACAAATAATAATGCCTACTGTGTGTAAATATAGTTGTGTTATATGCCCGACAATAGTTAGTCGGGAGTAGTGGCATTCTCTGCACAGGTGTAAGCCTGGAGGATCTCCCAGCACACCACGTGATGGTTTTGTCTGCTGACGACGGTGACACCTACGTCTACCGGCGATGACGTAGGTGCTGGTGCTGTTTCTGTGGCTGTCGTTGGTTCTAGGTAACTCAGGAACAGACTTCCTCTACGTCAACAGCAATGGATCAGACGGCAACTGAGGAACAGTTCAGTAGGTAATAGTGGCATCCCATACATCCTATACTGAGGGTCTGCTGTCACCCAACAAAGTCAAGGACATGTCAGTTGACGCCACTGACACCTACGACTACATTGCTACCGGCGCTGACGTAGATACTGGTGCTGAGTCTGGGTCTGTTGTTGCCCCCAGGTCACTCCAAGACAGTCCACATCTATGTCAGCCCCAAGGATCAGACTGACGCCAGTGACACCTGCGACCACATCACTATCGGCGATGACGTAAATAGTTGGGCTGAATCTGGGTCTGTTGTTGCCTCCAGGTCACTCCTGTCCCCTTCTATGTCAGCCCCAAGGCATCAGCGGTCAACTGAGGAACAGTTCAGTAGGTAATAGTGGTAACCATAGACCGGAGTATACACTGCTGTCACCCCACAAGGTCAAGGACATGTCAGTTGACGCCAGTGACACCTACGACCACATCACTGTCGGCGATGACGTAGATACTGGTGCTGAATCTGGGTCTGTTGTTGCCACCAGGTCACTCCTGTCCACATCTATGTCAGCCCCAAGGGATCAGACAGGAACTCAAGTGGCATCACATACACCATACACTGAGGATCTGCTGTCACACCACAAGGTCAAGGACATTTCTGTTGACGCCAGTGACACCTACGACTACATTGCTACCGGCGCTGACGTAGGCCCTGGGTCACTCCAGGACAGTTTCATATGAACGGAAAGCCCGCATTGATGCAGGCTACTGATGTTTATCACTGTTGTGAAATCGGGTAATACTATGGTGCCGACAAATCCATGCTCCGGGTTGCCTATATTGGCACCATCCTCAGAGACACCCCACTCACCCAGAAAAGAGGTGGCCAGTCTTATGACCTACGACTGTATTTTGTACTGGATGGAGCTAACAACAAACTGTCAGTTATCAATGCTGTTGATAACACAGTGCAGCACCACTACTGTCACAGATGTAGATTTTGACAGACCCATGTGGGTCATGATGTGTTCAGTGATCCCGACGTTGCAGATGTAACAGGAGAAACTGATATCAGCCACAACAACGTTGCATCTTTCAACGACTACAATCGGTAGAAAAGTTTTCATCACCAGCATGACACTCTTTATGTACAATACAGACGTCATTGTCTGAACCCAGGTAGTACGTTGATTGTCTGAAGGTCTCAGGTATATTGCACAAGAATGTAATATGCAGCAGATGCTAGTATTTGCAGTAATGATTAATGTTTTACTGTTAGTGTTAATTATAAAGTCTATCGCAAAAGAACTAAACGAAATATGAACTGCAACACATGTCACGGATGTCTAACTATGATTCTGTATACGTTAAAAGTCCCGGTGTGTGTTATATTGATCAGAATTTATCTGAATTACTGACAAATCTGTTTTCAGTGCAAAAGAACTTTTGCCATTCCTTGTAGATCTCTGTTTGTAAATAGCGGATCCATTTGTGGTGAATTATCACCTATTTATGAATGGTTAATGTGCAAACTGAATGTGAAACTTACAAACTCATATACTCCCCATCAAAAGTTTAGACTCACTAGTGTAAATGTAGCCACTTAGTTCAGTCAACTGTTCTGAACTAGATTTTGTAAAATAATCCATATAGTTTAAAAGTACTGTTTATACATGAGATGATGTATTGTAAAACAAATTCGTGACGCTGAAAAGTTTATTGTCAAGTGTTCAATAAATGATGAAACTCGGTGAAAAAAGGCGATTTTTTTATCAAAATGTACACCAAAACGCAGCTGTTCTCATGCAAGATATTTGCTCATGCTTTTCAGCAATTTGATGCATGATACTCGTGCAATTAATCTGCATAAGGTTTGCAGATGATTCCCCCAAGTTAGTGGAGAAATTCATCTTCGTTGTAACCATATGTACATACATAACTGATAGTGATTGATTTAAGCCAGTCTAAACTTTTGATAGGTAATTTGTAACTCCAAAGGCATATCTGTAACAATGAGAAACCCTCTTTCGCCGTGTCGTGTTATATCCTATCCTCAATGATTCAACACTATCTGAATCAAACTACTGAGTGAGTGAGTTTAGTTTTACGCCGCACTAAGCAATATTCCAGCTATATGGCGGCGGTCTGTAAATATAATCGAGTCTTGACCAGACAATCCAGTGATCAACAGCATGAGCATCGATCTGTGCAGTGGAGAACCGATGACATGTGTCAACCAAGTCATCGAG
Source organism: Haliotis rubra (assembly GCF_003918875.1). NCBI lineage: Eukaryota > Metazoa > Mollusca > Gastropoda > Lepetellida > Haliotidae > Haliotis > Haliotis rubra. The sequence goes on along the minus strand of NW_025767449.1, from coordinate 65,337 downwards.
CCTGACCACCTACGACCCCGTTAGTCCCTCTTACGACAAGCATCGTCGCCTCTTGTGGCAAGCATGGGTTGCTGAAGATCTATTCTACCCTGGATCTTCACTGGTCATCAAACTACTGGGATATAAATATTCATGTAATGTATATATTCATGTTCAACATGTTTACATGCTATATGGGACCTGTGTAAATAGACATCGGCTACCCTGTTATTGTTGCTAACCTCTGCTTATCACTACCTACTATGTGCATATACTTCTCGTCATCTGGTCACTTTTAGATTGAAAACAGTGTAAGAAATTTGTTATATATTTCATGCTTTGGTAACAACAATTGACTTATTCATAAAATAATGAATAAATAGTACAATTGTGTCTGTAAATTGATCATTTTGAAATTTGTTAGGTAGTAACGAGATAAAAGGTTTAGTTAAGTTAGACAGCTCAACATTATCGGCTCATCCTTTGGACAAATTGTTGCCTTTACAAACGTGCTAAGATGTGGCTGTATTCCAATCGGCTTCAGTAAACCTACATATATAATTATTTTTTTATAAATCTACTGTGCAGGATGACAGTGATTAATCTATCAGCGTATTAAGGGTTAATCTGTCGATTGAATTCTTTTGCCACTGAGCTGGCCGTCCCTCTTCTGCTTCGCTGCCATTTGCTTCTAGTATTACGTATCATGTAATACTTTCATCACACAGCCTTTTAAAACCCACCCCGAGGGTTTATACCGTAAGACATGGCTGACAAGAAGGAAGTAACAACTGTCCTGTGCAATTCGCTTCAAATGCTACGAGTTGTTGCTGTTTTGAGTGATCTTCAGTGTTGAACTTCAGTGTTGAAATAATACAACGTACACGATATGCGAATACGCAAGGTGAAAGGTTTCAGAAATCTTCATCTGATCAAGTATGAGAATTTAAGGCGATTCCCTTGGATTTCAACGAAGCACTCCCTTGCTGGTCCGAAACCCAGCTTATTGGGTGTCTGACACTAATTGGCATCCGATTTAGGAGACTGGATAGTTGTAATTTTGTTTCACTAATTGCAGCATGAATACGCATTGCCATTTAGAAAGTGATTAAATGCAACACATGTTATATCCGAGATTAGATTCCATCAGTAACGTACAATTTCTAGAAACTTTTGTTGGGTTGAATCCCATCCAGGATTCGAACCCACACCCTCAGAGTCAGGCACTTAATCGCCAACAAACAGTCAGCCGTCTAACCCACTGAGCCACCATTTTCGTGGAATCCGGTATGGCAGAGTGGGTTAGATGGTTGACTTTGAGTGCAGCAGTTGGTGTTCAAGAACGTTGAACTCTTGGCATAGTGATCCTATCCACAGTAATTAAATGTATGTGAACTTTCATTTGACAATTCATATTTCTGCTTCACTACACTTTAAGAACAAACAGGAAATATGGCTATATGGTGGCGGTTTGTAAATAAGCGAGTCTGGACCAGAACATCCAGTGACCAACAACATGAACATAAATCTGCGGAATTGGGATGCTATGAACAGCAACACCAACAACAAATGACATGTGGAGATGTAGTGAAAGACTTTCGGAACCATATTCAACAGATATCATGATTTTCTCTACCCAACATTGTCGTGTAAATGTATTTCACAAATAATAATGCCTACTGTGTGTAAATATAGTTGTGTTATATGCCCGACAATAGTTAGTCGGGAGTAGTGGCATTCTCTGCACAGGTGTAAGCCTGGAGGATCTCCCAGCACACCACGTGATGGTTTTGTCTGCTGACGACGGTGACACCTACGTCTACCGGCGATGACGTAGGTGCTGGTGCTGTTTCTGTGGCTGTCGTTGGTTCTAGGTAACTCAGGAAGAGACTTCCTCTACGTCAGCAGCAATGGATCAGACGGCAACTGAGGAACAGTTCAGTAGGTAATAGTGGCATCCCATACATCCTATACTGAGGGTCTGCTGTCACCCAACAAAGTCAAGGACATGTCAGTTGACGCCACTGACACCTACGACTACATTGCTACCGGCGCTGACGTACATACTGGTGCTGAGTCTGGGCCAGTCTGTTGTTGCTGTCCCAGGTCACTCCAAGACAGTCCACATCTATGTCAGCCCCAAGGGATCAGACTGACGCCAGTGACACATGCGACCACATCACTGTCGGCGATGACGTAAATAGTGGTGCTGAATCTGGGTCTGTTGTTGCCTCCAGGTCACTCCTGTCCCCTTCTATGTCAGCCCCAAGGCATCAGCGGTCAACTGAGGAACAGTTCAGTAGGTAATAGTGGCATACCATAGACCGGAGTATACACTGCTGTCACCCCACAAGGTCAAGGACATGTCAGTTGACGCCAGTGACACCTACGACCACATCACTGTCGGCGATGACGTAGATACTGGTGCTGAATCTGGGTCTGTTGTTGCCACCAGGTCACTCCACTGTCCACATCTATGTCAGCCCCAAGGGATCAGACAGGAACTCAGGATGGCATCACATACACCATACACTGAGGATCTGCTGTCACACCACAAGGTCAAGGACATTTCTGTTGACGCCAGTGACACCTACGACTACATTGCTACCGGCGCTGACGTAGGCCCTGGGTCACTCCAGGACAGTTTCATATGAACGGAAAGCCCGCATTGATGCAGGCTACTGATGTTTATCACTGTTGTGAAATCGGGTAATACTATGGTGCCGACAAATCCATGCTCCGGGTTGCCTATATTGGCACCATCCTCAGAGACACCCCACTCACCCAGAAAAGAGGTGGCCAGTCTTATGACCTACGACTGTATTTTTGTACTGGATGGAGCTAACAACAAACTGTCAGTTATCAATGCTGTTGTTGATAACACAGTGTACACCACTGTCACAGATGTAGATTTTGACAGACCCATGTGGGTCATGATGTGTGTTGATGATCCCGACGTTGCAGATGTAACAGGAGAACTGATATCAGGCCACAACGTTACAGGATCCTTCAACGACTACAATCGGTAGAAAAGTTTTCATCACCAGCATGACACTCTTTATGTACAATACAGACGTCATTGTCTGAACCCAGGTAGTACGTTGATTGTCTGAAGGTCTCAGGTATATTGCACAAGAATGTAATATGCAGCAGATGCTAGTATTTGCAGTAATGATGAATGTTTTACTATTAGTGTTAATTATAAAGTCTATCGCAAAAGAACTAAACGAAATATGAACTGCAACACATGTCACGGATGTCTAACTATGATTCTGTATACGTTAAAAGTCCCGGTGTGTGTTATATTGATCAGAATTTATCTGAATTACTGACAAATCTGTTTTCAGTGCAAAAGAACTTTTTGCCATTCCTATGTAGATCTCTGTTTGTAAATAGCGGATCCATTTGTGGTGAATTATCACCCTATTTATGAATGGTTAATGTGCAAACTGAATGTGAAACTTACAAACTCATATACTCCCCATCAAAAGTTTAGACTCACTAGTGTAAATGTAGCCACTTAGTTCAGTCAACTGTTCTGAACTAGATTTTGTAAAATAATCCATATAGTTTAAAAGTACTGTTTATACATGAGATGATGTATTGTAAAACAAATTCGTGACGCTGAAAAGTTTATTGTCAAGTGTTCAATAAATGATGAAACTCGGTGAAAAAAAGGATTTTTTTTATCAAAATGTACACCAAAACGCAGCTGTTCTCATGCAAGATATTTGCTCATGCTTTTCAGCAATTTGATGCATGATACTCGTGCAATTAATCTGCATAAGGTTTGCAGATGATTCCCCCAAGTTAGTGGAGAAATTCATCTTCGTTGTAACCATATGTACATACATAACTGATAGTGATTGATTTAAGCCAGTCTAAACTTTTGATAGGTAATTTGTAACTCCAAAGGCATATCTGTAACAATGAGAAACCCTCTTCGCCGTGTCGTGTTATATCCTATCCTCAATGATTCAACACTATCTGAATCAAACTACTGGAGTGAGTGAGTTTAGTTTTACGCCGCACTAAGCAATATTCCAGCTATATGGCGGCGGTCTGTAAATATAATCGAGTCTTGACCAGACAATCCAGTGATCAACAGCATGAGCATCGATCTGTGCAGTGGAGAACCGATGACATGTGTCAACCAAGTCATCGAGCCTGACCACCCGACCCCGTTAGTCCCCTCTTACGACAAGCATCGTCGCCTCTTGTGGCAAGCATGGGTTGCTGAAGATCTATTCTACCCTGGATCTTCACTGGTCATCAAACTACTGGGATATAAATATTCATGTAATGTATATATTCAAGTTCAACATGTTTACATGCTATATGGGACCTGTGTAAATAGACATCGGCTACCTGTTATTGTTGCTAACCTCTGCTTATCACTACCTACTATGTGCATATACTTCTCGTCATCTGGTCACTTTTAGATTGAAAACAGTGTAAGAAATTTGTTATATATTTCATGCTTTGGTAACAACAATTGACTTATTCATAAAATAATGAATAAATAGTAAAATTGTGGTCTGTAAATTGATCATTTTGAATTGTTGTGAGTAACGAGATAAAAGGTTTAGTTAAGTTAGACAGCTCAACATTATCGGCTCATCCTTTGGACAAATTGTTGCCTTTACAAACGTGCTAAGATGTGGCTGTATTCAATCGGCTTCAGTAAACCTACACATATAATATTTTTATAAATCTACTGTGCAGGATGACAGTGATTAATCTATCAGCGTATTAAGGGTTAATCTGTCGATTGAATTCTTTTGCCACTGAACTGGCCGTCCCTCTTCTGCTTCGCTGCCATTTGCTTCTAGTATTACGTATCATGTAATACTTTCATCACACAGCCTTTTAAACCCACCCCGAGGGTTTATACCGTAAGACATGGCTGACAAGAAGGAAGTAACAACTGTCCTGTGCAATTTGCTTGAAATGCTGCGAGTTGTTGTTGTTTTGAGTGAACTTCAGTGTTGAACTTCAGTGTTGAAATAATACAACGTACACGATATGCGAATACGCAAGGTGAAAGGTTTCAGAAATCTTCATCTGATCAAGTATGAGAATTTAAGGCGATTAATCGCCAACAAACAGTCAGTCGTCTAGCCCACTGAGCCACCATTTTCGTGGAATCCGGTATGGCAGAGTGGGTTAGATGGTTGACTTTGAGTGCAGCAGTTGGTGTTCAAGAACGTTGAACTCTTGGCATAGTGATCCTATCCACAGTAATTACATGTATGTGAACTTTCATTTGACAATTCGTATTTCTGCTTCACTACACTTTAAGAACAAACAGGAAATATGGCTATATGGTGGCGGTTTGTAAATAAGCGAGTCTGGACCAGAACATCCAGTGACCAACAACATGAACATAAATCTGCGGAATTGGGATGCTATGAACAGCAACACCAACAACAAATGACATGTGGAGATGTAGTGAAAGACTTTCGGAACCATATTCAACAGATATCATGATTTTCTCTACCCAACATTGTCGTGTAAATGTATTTCACAAATAATAATGCCTACTGTGTGTAAATATAGTTGTTTATATGCCCGACAATAGTTAGTCGGGAGTAGTGGCATTCTCTGCACAGGTGTAAGCCTGGAGGATCTCCCAGCACACCACGTGATGGTTTTGTCTGCTGACGACGGTGACACCTACGTCTACCGGCGATGACGTAGGTGCTGGTGCTGTTTCTGTGGCTGTCGTTGGTTCTAGGTAACTCAGGAAGAGACTTCCTCTACGTCAGCAGCAATGGATCAGACGGCAACTGAGGAACAGTTCAGTAGGTAATAGTGGCATCCCATACATCCTATACTGAGGGTCTGCTGTCACCCAACAAAGTCAAGGACATGTCAGTTGACGCCACTGACACCTACGACTACATTGCTACCGGCGCTGACGTACATACTGGTGCTGAGTCTGGGTCTGTTGTTGCCCCCAGGTCACTCCAAGACAGTCCACATCTATGTCAGCCCCAAGGGATCAGACTGACGCCAGTGACACATGCGACCACATCACTGTCGGCGATGACGTAAATAGTGGTGCTGAATCTGGGTCTGTTGTTGCCTCCAGGTCACTCCTGTCCCCTTCTATGTCAGCCCCAAGGCATCAGCGGTCAACTGAGGAACAGTTCAGTAGGTAATAGTGGCATACCATAGACCGGAGTATACACTGCTGTCACCCCACAAGGTCAAGGACATGTCAGTTGACGCCAGTGACACCTACGACCACATCACTGTCGGCGATGACGTAGATACTGGTGCTGAATCTGGGTCTGTTGTTGCCACCAGGTCACTCCTGTCCACATCTATGTCAGCCCCAAGGGATCAGACAGGAACTCAAGTGGCATCACATACACCATACACTGAGGATCTGCTGTCACACCACAAGGTCAAGGACATTTCTGTTGACGCCAGTGACACCTACGACTACATTGCTACCGGCGCTGACGTAGGCCCTGGGTCACTTCCAGGACAGTTTCATATGAACGGAAAGCCCGCATTGATGCAGGCTACTGATGTTTATCACTGTTGTGAAATCGGGTAATACTATGGTGCCGACAAATCCATGCTCCGGGTTGCCTATATTGGCACCATCCTCAGAGACACCCCACTCACCCAGAAAAAGAGGTGGCCAGTCTTATGACCTACGACTGTATTTTGTACTGGATGGAGCTAACAACAAACTGTCAGTTATCAATGCTGTTGATAACACAGTGTACACCACTGTCACAGATGTAGATTTTGACAGACCCATGTGGGTCATGATGTGTGTTGGTGATCCCGACGTTGCAGATGTAACAGGAGAACTGATATCAGGCCACAACGTTACAGGATCCTTCAACGACTACAATCGGTAGAAAAGTTTTCATCACCAGCATGACACTCTTTATGTACAATACAGACGTCATTGTCTGAACCCAGGTAGTACGTTGATTGTCTGAAGGTCTCAGGTATATTGCACAAGAATGTAATATGCAGCAGATGCTAGTATTTGCAGTAATGATGAATGTTTTACTATTAGTGTTAATTATAAAGTCTATCGCAAAAGAACTAAACGAAATATGAACTGCAACACATGTCACGGATGTCTAACTATGATTCTGTATACGTTAAAAGTCCCGGTGTGTGTTATATTGATCAGAATTTATCTGAATTACTGACAAATCTGTTTTCAGTGCAAAAGAACTTTTGCCATTCCTTGTAGATCTCTGTTTGTAAATAGCGGATCCATTTGTGGTGAATTATCACCTATTTATGAATGGTTAATGTGCAAACTGAATGTGAAACTTACAAACTCATATACTCCCCATCAAAAGTTTAGACTCACTAGTGTAAATGTAGCCACTTAGTTCAGTCAACTGTTCTGAACTAGATTTTGTAAAATAATCCATATAGTTTAAAAGTACTGTTTATACATGAGATGATGTATTGTAAAACAAATTCGTGACGCTGAAAAGTTTATTGTCAAGTGTTCAATAAATGATGAAACTCGGTGAAAAAAGGCGATTTTTTTTTATCAAAATGTACACCAAAACGCAGCTGTTCTCATGCAAGATATTTGCTCATGCTTTTCAGCAATTTGATGCATGATACTCGTGCAATTAATCTGCATAAGGTTTGCAGATGATTCCCCCAAGTTAGTGGAGAAATTCATCTTCGTTGTAACCATATGTACATACATAACTGATAGTGATTGATTTAAGCCAGTCTAAACTTTTGATAGGTAATTTGTAACTCCAAAGGCATATCTGTAACAATGAGAAACCCTCTTTCGCCGTGTCGTGTTATATCCTATCCTCAATGATTCAACACTATCTGAATCAAACTACTGAGTGAGTGAGTTTAGTTTTACGCCGCACTAAGCAATATTCCAGCTATATGGCGGCGGTCTGTAAATATAATCGAGTCTTGACCAGACAATCCAGTGATCAACAGCATGAGCATCGATCTGTGCAGTGGAGAACCGATGACATGTGTCAACCAAGTCATCGAGCCTGACCACCCGACCCCGTTAGTCCCCCTCTTACGACAAGCATCGTCGCCTCTTGTGGCAAGCATGGGTTGCTGAAGATCTATTCTACCCTGGATCTTCACTGGTCATCAAACTACTGGGATATAAATATTCATGTAATGTATATATTCAAGTTCAACATGTTTACATGCTATATGGGACCTGTGTAAATAGACATCGGCTACCTGTTATTGTTGCTAACCTCTGCTTATCACTACCTACTATGTGCATATACTTCTCGTCATCTGGTCACTTTTAGATTGAAAACAGTGTAAGAAATTTGTTATATATTTCATGCTTTGGTAACAACAATTGACTTATTCATAAAATAATGAATAAATAGTAAAATTGTGTCTGTAAATTGATCATTTTGAATTGTTGTGAGTAACGAGATAAAAGGTTTAGTTAAGTTAGACAGCTCAACATTATCGGCTCATCCTTTGGACAAATTGTTGCCTTTACAAACGTGCTAAGATGTGGCTGTATTCCAATCGGCTTCAGTAAACCTACACATATAATTATTTTTTTTATAAATCTACTGTGCAGGATGACAGTGATTAATCTATCAGCGTATTAAGGGTTAATCTGTCGATTGAATTCTTTTGCCACTGAACTGGCCGTCCCTCTTCTGCTTCGCTGCCATTTGCTTCTAGTATTACGTATCATGTAATACTTTCATCACACAGCCTTTTAAAACCCACCCCGAGGGTTTATACCGTAAGACATGGCTGACAAGAAGGAAGTAACAACTGTCCTGTGCAATTTGCTTGAAATGCTGCGAGTTGTTGCTGTTTTGAGTGAACTTCAGTGTTGAACTTCAGTGTTGAAATAATACAACGTACACGATATGCGAATACGCAAGGTGAAAGGTTTCAGAAATCTTCATCTGATCAAGTATGAGAATTTAAGGCGATTAATCGCCAACAAACAGTCAGCCGTCTAGCCCACTGAGCCACCATTTTCGTGGAATCCGGTATGGCAGAGTGGGTTAGATGGTTGACTTTGAGTGCAGCAGTTGGTGTTCAAGAACGTTGAACTCTTGGCATAGTGATCCTATCCACAGTAATTACATGTATGTGAACTTTCATTTGACAATTCGTATTTCTGCTTCACTACACTTTAAGAACAAACAGGAAATATGGCTATATGGTGGCGGTTTGTAAATAAGCGAGTCTGGACCAGAACATCCAGTGACCAACAACATGAACATAAATCTGCGGAATTGGGATGCTATGAACAGCAACACCAACAACAAATGACATGTGGAGATGTAGTGAAAGACTTTCGGAACCATATTCAACAGATATCATGATTTTCTCTACCCAACATTATCGTGTAAATGTATTTCACAAATAATAATGCCTTACTGTGTGTAAATATAGTTGTGTATATGCCCGACAATAGTTAGTCGGGGAGTAGTGGCATTCTCTGCACAGGTGTAAGCCTGGAGGATCTCCCAGCACACCACGTGATGGTTTTGTCTGCTGACGACGGTGACACCTACGTCTACCGGCGATGACGTAGGTGCTGCTGTGCTGTTTCTGTGGCTGTCGTTGGTTCTAGGTAACTCAGGAAGAGACTTCCTCTACGTCAGCAGCAATGGATCAGACGGCAACTGAGGAACAGTTCAGTAGGTAATAGTGGCATCCCATACATCCTATACTGAGGGTCTGCTGTCACCCAACAAAGTCAAGGACATGTCAGTTGACGCCACTGACACCTACGACTACATTGCTACCGGCGCTGACGTACATACTGGTGCTGAGTCTGGGTCTGTTGTTGCCCCCCAGGTCACTCCAAGACAGTCCACATCTATGTCAGCCCCAAGGGATCAGACTGACGCCAGTGACACATGCGACCACATCACTGTCGGCGATGACGTAAATAGTGGTGCTGAATCTGGGTCTGTTGTTGCTCCAGGTCACTCCTGTCCCCTTCTATGTCAGCCCCAAGGCATCAGCGGTCAACTGAGGAACAGTTCAGTAGGTAATAGTGGCATACCATAGACCGGAGTATACACTGCTGTCACCCCACAAGGTCAAGGACATGTCAGTTGACGCCAGTGACACCTACGACCACATCACTGTCGGCGATGACGTAGATACTGGTGCTGAATCTGGGTCTGTTGTTGCCACCAGGTCACTCCTGTCCACATCTATGTCAGCCCCAAGGGATCAGACAGGAACTCAAGTGGCATCACATACACCATACACTGAGGATCTGCTGTCACACCACAAGGTCAAGGACATTTCTGTTGACGCCAGTGACACCTACGACTACATTGCTGCCGGCGCTGACGTAGGCCCTGGGTCACTCCAGGACAGTTTCATATGAACGGAAAGCCCGCATTGATGCAGGCTACTGATGTTTATCACTGTTGTGAAATCGGGTAATACTATGGTGCCGACAAATCCATGCTCCGGGTTGCCTATATTGGCACCATCCTCAGAGACACCCCACTCACCCAGAAAAGAGGTGGCCAGTCTTATGACCTACGACTGTATTTTGTACTGGATGGAGCTAACAACAAACTGTCAGTTATCAATGCTGTTGATAACACAGTGTACACCACTGTCACAGATGTAGATTTTGACAGACCCATGTGGGTCATGATGTGTGTTGGTGATCCCGACGTTGCAGATGTAACAGGAGAACTGATATCAGGCCACAACGTTACAGGATCCTTCAACGACTACAATCGGTAGAAAAGTTTTCATCACCAGCATGACACTCTTTATGTGTACAATACAGACGTCATTGTCTGAACCCAGGTAGTACGTTGATTGTCTGAAGGTCTCAGGTATATTGCACAAGAATGTAATATGCAGCAGATGCTAGTATTTGCAGTAATGATGAATGTTTTACTATTAGTGTTAATTATAAAGTCTATCGCAAAAGAACTAAACGAAATATGAACTGCAACACATGTCACGGATGTCTAACTATGATTCTGTATACGTTAAAAGTCCCGGTGTGTGTTATATTGATCAGAATTTATCTGAATTACTGACAAATCTGTTTTCAGTGCAAAAGAACTTTTGCCATTCCTTGTAGATCTCTGTTTGTAAATAGCGGATCCATTTGTGGTGAATTATCACCCATTTATGAATGGTTAATGTGCAAACTGAATGTGAAACTTACAAACTCATATACTCCCCATCAAAAGTTTAGACTCACTAGTGTAAATGTAGCCACTTAGTTCAGTCAACTGTTCTGAACTAGATTTTGTAAAATAATCCATATAGTTTAAAAGTACTGTTTATACATGAGATGATGTATTGTAAAACAAATTCGTGACGCTGAAAAGTTTATTGTCAAGTGTTCAATAAATGATGAAACTCGGTGAAAAAAGGCGATTTTTTTATCAAAATGTACACCAAAACGCAGCTGTTTTCATGCAAGATATTTGCTCATGCTTTTCAGCAAATTGATGCATGATACTCGTGCAATTAATCTGCATAAGTTTGCAGATGATTCCCCCAAGTTAGTGGAGAAATTCATCTTCGTTGTAACCATATGTACATACATAACTGATAGTGATTGATTTAAGCCAGTCTAAACTTTTGATAGGTAATTTGTAACTCCAAAGGCATATCTGTAACAATGAGAAACCCTCTTTCGCCGTGTCGTGTTATATCCTATCCTCAATGATTCAACACTATCTGAATCAAACTACTGAGTGAGTGAGTTTAGTTTTACGCCGCACTAAGCAATATTCCAGCTATATGGCGGCGGTCTGTAAATATAATCGAGTCTTGACCAGACAATCCAGTGATCAACAGCATGAGCATCGATCTGTGCAGTGGAGAACCGATGACATGTGTCAACCAAGTCATCGAGCCTGACCACCCGACCCCGTTAGTCCCCTCTTACGACAAGCATCGTCGCCTCTTGTGGCAAGCATGGGTTGCTGAAGATCTATTCTACCCTGGATCTTCACTGGTCATCAAACTACTGGGATATAAATATTCATGTAATGTATATATTCATGTTCAACATGTTTACATGCTATATGGGACCTGTGTAAATAGACATCGGCTACCTGTTATTGTTGCTAACCTCTGCTTATCACTACCTACTATGTGCATATACTTCTCGTCATCTGGTCACTTTTAGATTGAAAACAGTGTAAGAAATTTGTTATATATTTCATGCTTTGGTAACAACAATTGACTTATTCATAAAATAATGAATAAATAGTAAAATTGTGTCTGTAAATTGATCATTTTGAATTGTTGTGAGTAACGAGATAAAAGGTTTAGTTAAGTTAGACAGCTCAACATTATCGGCTCATCCTTTGGACAAATTGTTGCCTTTACAAACGTGCTAAGATGTGGCTGTATTCCAATCGGCTTCAGTAAACCTACACATATAATTATTTTTTTATAAATCTACTGTGCAGGATGACAGTGATTAATCTATCAGCGTATTAAGGGTTAATCTGTCGATTGAATTCTTTTGCCACTGAACTGGCCGTCCCTCTTCTGCTTCGCTGCCATTTGCTTCTAGTATTACGTATCATGTAATACTTTCATCACACAGCCTTTTAAAACCCACCCCGAGGGTTTATACCGTAAGACATGGCTGACAAGAAGGAAGTAACAACTGTCCTGTGCAATTTGCTTGAAATGCTGCGAGTTGTTGCTGTTTTGAGTGAACTTCAGTGTTGAACTTCAGTGTTGAAATAATACAACGTAAAGGTTTCAGAAAGCTTCATCTGCGAAGAATTTAAAGGCTACGCAACGAAGGTGGTCCGAAACCCAGGTTTCATTGGAAATCTTCATCCGATGATCAAGTATGAGCATGAATACGCAATTTAGAAAGTGATTAAATGCATTAATCGCCAGATTCCACAGTCAACAATTTCTAGAACCGTCTAGCCCACTGAGCCACCATTTTCAGCGTGGAACCCACTCCGGTATGGCAGAGTGGGTTAGATGGTTGACTTTGAGTGCAGCAGTTGGTGTTCAAGAACGTTGAACTCTTGGCATAGTGATCCTATCCACAGTAATTACATGTATGTGAACTTTCATTTGACAATTCATATTTCTGCTTCACTACACTTTAAGAACAAACAGGAAATATGGCTATATGGTGGCGGTTTGTAAATAAGCGAGTCTGGACCAGAACATCCAGTGACCAACAACATGAACATAAATCTGCGGAATTGGGATGCTATGAACAGCAACACCAACAACAAATGACATGTGGAGATGTAGTGAAAGACTTTCGGAACCATATTCAACAGATATCATGATTTTCTCTACCCAACATTATCGTGTAAATGTATTTCACAAATAATAATGCCTACTGTGTGTAAAATATAGTTGTGTTATATGCCCGACAATAGTTAGTGGGGAGTAGTGGCATTCTCTGCACAGGTGTGTAAGCCTGGAGGATCTCCCAGCACACCACGTGATGGTTTTGTCTGCTGACGACGGTGACACCTACGTCTACCGGCGATGACGTAGGTGCTGGTGCCGTTTCTGTGGCTGTCGTTGGTTCTAGGTAACTCAGGAAGAGACTTCCTCTACGTCAGCAGCAATGGATCAGACGGCAACTGAGGAACAGTTCAGTAGGTAATAGTGGCATCCCATACATCCTATACTGAGGGTCTGCTGTCACCCAACAAAGTCAAAGGACATGTCAGTTGACGCCACTGACACCTACGACTACATTGCTACCGGCGCTGACGTAGATACTGGTGCTGAGTCTGGGTCTGTTGTTGCCCCCCAGGTCACTCCAAGACAGTCCACATCTATGTCAGCCCCCAGGGATCAGACTGACGCCAGTGACACCTACGACCACATCACTGTCGGCGATGACGTAGATACTGTCTGTGTCTGGCGATGACGGTCACTCCAAGACAGTCCAGTGGTGCTGAATCTGGGTCTGTTGTTGCCTCCAGGTCACTCCCTCTCAGTCCCCTTCTATGTCAGCCCCAAGGCATCAGCGGTCAACTGAGGAACAGTTCAGTAGGTAATAGTGGCATACCATAGACCGGAGTATACACTGCTGTCACCTCACAAGGTCAAGGACATGTCACATGTCAGTTGACGCCAGTGACACCTACGACCACATCACTGTCGGCGATGACGTAGATACTGGTGCTGAATCTGGGTCTGTTGTTGCCACCAGGTCACTCCTGTCCACATCTATGTCAGCCCCAAGGGATCAGACAGGAACTCAAGTGGCATCACATACACCATACACACTGAGGATCTGCTGTCACACCACAAGGTCAAGGACATGTCTGTTGACGCCAGTGACACCTACGACTACATTGCTACCGGCGCTGACGTAGGCCCTGGGTCACTCCAGGAGAGTTTCATATGAACGGAAAGCCCGCAGTGATGCAGGCTACTGATGTTTATCACTGTTGTGAAATCGGGTAATACTATGGTGTCGACAAATCCATGCAGAGTTCCTGATTATATGTAAATGGTTTAAAGTACTTTTCATGATATCAGCATTTATTCTATTAACAGTACATATCCTAGGCCCCGTTCTACAAAACGACCGTGGCACTAAGGTGATCGTTACTCCCATACTTTAATACATATTTTCGACAGTCATAGCGCTACGATCGAGCGGGACCCTGGGCCAGTTGTACAAAGTGATCGTATCTCTACCACTATAGTATTTCCGATATCTTCACAGTCGTAGTACTTAAGTAACTTTGTGAAACGGGCCTCTTGTGTTACGTTCAGCTAAAGGTCACTCTCTGTTTGTTTCATTTTTGTTTTAAAGTAAGTATATGCCGGCTGAATGTGTGAGGACACTCCTGAGGATATGTACAAATTTTAAAGTATTTTTTTATATCAGCTTCGATTATGTAAACTGTTCACTTCCGGCCTGTTTTTCAACAGGTACAACTGCAGCATTTGGGACACCTCGGCATCCGTAGAGCTAAGAATATTTTCTGAAACAGGCCTCATAGTTATGTTCAACAGAAGAGCAATCTTTGTTTGGTTTGTTAAAGATCCATTTAAAATTAATTCAACTTTAGTTTTTCATCTACATTCAACTCACGTGCAGCCGTATCTCTTTTGAAACACAGTATGTGATGTGTGTTGACCAATGCTTTAAGTATATCATGGCTATGGCTCAAATAAACCTACACACAGGCATAGCGATAAAGCGTCACCAAGGGAAGCAACTGTGTACAGTGAGTTGCGGCTTCTCAGACGACTGGGTCAGCCATGCTCACGAATCTGGTATGTATTTAAGAGTCCTTGGATGGGTGACCGTGTATTGAGCCAACACAAGTGCGTGTAAACGGGTGGTTCATAAAAGGCCATTATTATCATTATTATTGGTGTTGAGTAATATTCATCACAGTGCCACTGTATAACCGACTGATTACCAATTTTATTCTTTGGAGTTGGAGGGAGGTCATGAATTTTGTACAGGAGTAAAGGGTGGGGGGTGTATTTTGCACATGACATGCATTGGGGTCATTTACTTTGTACATACATTATGGGGTGGGGTAATTCACTTTGTACATGTTTCTCCATAAAGACGATGTTCAACTCCATCCCCCACCTCCACCCCTTCCCCAAGTCAGAAATTATAAACGGTCCTTTTGTCACTATTACACACTGTCAATAGCTATTGTGATACAGGCTGTGTTTGTGACAACCCACATGGCGTGATCCGAGTGCACAGTTTACAGCTCACCTACATATCCCCAGTTGTGAGACTGCACATTCTATTTGAATTATTCACACCATTATTCTCAAAACGAAAGTAGCTACTGCGCGTGTGCAGATGGCATAGGACAGGTTGTGTATGTATACGTGTATGTAGACGCCTAACTTAACCCCAGCTCTACTGTTGTTCCCGAAAGGTAAGAAACATTATCTTAGGTGGATAATATAATTTCATGAGGACTTAAACAACGTTTTGGTTGTACCAGATATTCTGTTCGAGGTGTGATTTTACAGGTTTGTGTCAATCTCGAGTTACTTCCTGGTTGTTACCGATAGGTGAATGATATTAACTGTATAGGTCGCCCTGGTTTGTTAGGTGTTTAACGCCGCACTCAGCAACATTCTACGTCTATGGCGCGGTCTGTAAATGATCGGGTCTGGCCCAGACAATCCAGTGATCAACATCTTGAGCATCGATCTAGATCCCCTGTGGTAGCCCTGGTCTCCTGTCAAAGATTGTTTGACAAATGAAAGTTCATTGTAGCAACAACAAACAAGTGTGACAACTACATTCTAAAATTAACAAAGCTTACAACACAAATCACTTCAAAGGTATCACAGTGGCAGTACATACACAAGGCAGTGTAACACAAGAGCGGTAATTAAAGCAATTAAAGTCAGTTATAGTAACATTCACATCACTGCAACAATGGCCAAGTATCTGTTGAAGGCCGTGACTGAATATCCAGAGTAAGATATGACTTTCTCATAATATCTTGTAACTTGAGATCTAATCTGAGATGCAAGGCAGCAGACTTACATTAAAAACAAGATGTAATAGAATAACACGTGGTACATAATTGGAAGAGGTCAGTAGGGAACCAAAACAACAAATAGACAGGGTGCTTTGATGGTCTATAGTTTGATTAATACTTCATAGGTCGATGGTATATAGTATTCCTGGTCTCTGATGATTATGTACCACTTGTTATTCTATTACATGCTAATGTTAATCTACTGCTTGTCACAACATACCATGTGTACATGCTTCTCACTATTTGGTTGTAGTCACTTTTAGCTTGATAACGATGTAAGAATCTACATCGAAAAGTCGCTTAAGGCAATAAAGCTGTAATCCATAAAGTAGTATGTTTCATTTTTGACTCACCAACTTCTAGGAAGCCGATCAAGCAATCAGAGGAGGTTTGTAGTACATTCCAGAACTCTATCTAATTATAGCAATGTGTAAATATAAAAGCGAACCACTGCCCCTTACCGCATGACAATGATCATTGTGTATGTTGTCAGACAAACATGTCGGATCTTGTCTCAGTGGCTCCGATCAAGGACTTTCTCAAGAAGCTGATCTTGGAACACTTTATTGCACCCAACCCTCTGTGTCACTTTTCAAGTCATAGTATTTGTCATATCTATCATAACAAAAGAAATTCATTTCATTTAACATATATAATCATGATCAATATGTCCTTTGTCAGACAAACATGTCGGATCTTGTCTCAGTGGCTCAGCTGATCATAGAACACTTTATTGCACCCAAACTTCTGTGTCACTTTTCAAGTCATAGTATTTGTCAAATCTATCATAACAAAAGAAATTCATTTCATTAGAAAGGTTACTAGACCTTTCTATAATGTTTTCTACATTAGATGACGGTTGTAGTATCTTCCAGAACTCTGTCTAAATGTAGCACAAGCCTAAATATAGAGCACACCACTGCCCCTTACCTCATGTCAACAAGTAGACTGTATTTGACCAGGAACAGCAATGCCACATAACAATGACCATTATGTCTTTTGCCAGACAAACATGTCGGATCTTGTCTCAGTGGCTGCTATCAAGGATCTTCTGACAGAGTGTCCAATATGCACAGAACACTTTGATGACTCAATACGAATTCCTCGCCGTATGCCATGCTGTGTCCAGTCCATATGTCAACTCTGTCTGGAAACCTGCAGTGGAGGCAATACAACCATACCTTGCCCCATGTGTCGACACCAACATAACCTGCCCGGTGGAGTGAAATCCCTGCCCAAAGAGACAGTCATCCTGAAGACTCTGGAGTACCTCAAGATCCAGAAAGGTCTTCATCTTCCATGTACAGACTGTCCAGACAAGGAAACAGCTCAAGCCCAGTGTGACAACTGTGGGGTATTTCTCTGTTCTATCTGTCTGAATGCCCACAGGAGGAATGTAACAACAAAGACACACACAATAGTTACCTTTGATGAGATGAAGGGGCGACCTGTCCAGAGTTTCCGTCGTCGACATCAGTGCAGTCAACACCAGCAGCCTCTACAGTTCTACTGCCACACTTGTACCATGGTCGTCTGTGTTTCGTGCACTGTAGTAGATCACGATAAAGGGAAGGGACATAATGTTGTGTCTGTGGATGAGGCACACCAGGAACTCTCGAAATCCACAGAAGACGTTTTCGCAAAGATGTGTGTGAAATCAGAGACACTGGACAAAGCAGAAGCAGAATTAATGAAGAAGCTGAAGAACATTGAAATGTCCAAGAGGGTTGCCATAGATGATATCAACAAAACTTTTGACGATCTGGCCAATGAGCTGAAGCAACGGATGGCAGTCCTCTTGTCAGATGTTGAACATAAATCTGCTCAGAATCTTCAGATGACAGAGGAGGCACTGGAATCAACAAGAATTTTGCAGGCAAGAGTAAAATCTTCCACTGATTACACAAACCTAATGAGAAGTAAAGCTGACAGGATAGAGGATCTTCAGGTGATGGGGTCTTCAGCTCCCTCTTTGAGAGCCATGTTGGACGACACGCCACAAGAGGTATCCTTTGTCATGACTGGTGTGAACTTTGTGGAGGCAAACATACATCATTTTCGTGATAGTATCAAAGCAGCCGGGATGGTCAGATCAGTCACGTTCTCCCCGACAGACAGGCCGACAAAAGTGCCAGCTTCTGAAGCATACAACGCCATCGTACTGGATCCAGCAGAGTTACCGACAGGTATGGTGTAGAAAATTAGTTAATAATATATGTAGCAGAAAATTAGTTAATAACATGCTGTCGACCAGTCTTGGTTTAGTTTTGAGTGAGTGAGTGAGTTAGTGAGTGATGGTAGCATGCCACCATCGGCGCGACATGGGCCAGACGTCGGTTGCATCATCGGCCCAACGTAGGTAAACTTCAATGGCCTTCCATCGACCCTACACTGGCCCTACATAGGCAAACTTTATTGGCCTTGCATCGACCCTGCATAGACCCTACATCGGCAAACTTTCTTGGCCTTGCATCGACCCCACATTCACCCTACATCAACCCTACATCGGCAAACTTTATTGGCCTGGCATCCACCCTGCATCGACCCTACATCGGCAAACTTTATTGGCCTTCCATCGACCTTACATCGGCCCTCAATCTGCAAACTTTAGTGGCCTTGCACCGACCCTACATCGGCAAACTTTATTGGCCTTGCATCGACCCTACATCGGTCCTAAATCAGCAAACTTTATTGGCCTTGCACCTTGCATCGGCAAACTTTATCGGCCCTACATCGCAAACTTTATTGGCCTTGCACCGACCCTACATCGCCCCTGCATCGACCCTACATCGGCAAATTTTATTGGCCTTGCATCGACCCTACATCGGTCCTAAATCTGCAAACTTTATTGGCCTTGCACCGACCCTGCATCGACCCTACATCGACCCTACATCGACCAAACATCGGCAAACTTTATTGGCCTTGCATCGACACTGCATCCACCCTACATCGACCCTACATCGATCCTACATCGACCCTACATCGGCTAACTTTATTGGCGTTGCATCGACCCTACATCGCCCCTGCATCGACCCTACATGGGTAAAGTGTATTGGCCTTGCATCCACCTTGCATCGGCCCTACATCTGCAAACTTTATTGGCCTTGCACCGACCCTGCATCGACCCTACATCGGCAAACTTTAGTGGCCTTGCACCGACCCTACATCGACCCTACATCGATTATTGGCCATCGACCCTACATCGGCTAACTTTATCGACCCTACATCGATCCTACATCGACCCTACATCGGCTAACTTTATTGGCGTTGCATCGACCCTACATCGCCCCTGCATCGACCCTACATGGGTAAAGTGTATTGGCCTTGCATCCACCTTCCTTCGGCCCTACATCGGCAAACTTTATTGGCCTTGCACCCACCCTGCATCGACCCTACATCGACCCTACATCGGCAAACTTTATTGGCCTTGCATCGACCCTACATCGGCCCTACATCGGGAAACTTTATTGGCCTTCCACCGACCCTGTATCCACCCTACATCGACCCTACATCGACCCTACATTGGCAAACTTTATTGGCCTTGCATCGACCCTGCATCGACCCTACATCGGCAATCGACCCTTGGCCTTGCACCGACCCTACATCGACCCTACATCGATTATACATCGACCCTACATCGGCTAACTTTATTGGCGTTGCATCGACCCTACATCGCCCCTACATCGACCCTACATCGGTATCGGTACAGTTGTATTGGCCTTGCATTGGCCTTGCATCGACCCTACATCGACCCTACATCGACCATACATCGACCATACATTATTGGCCTTGCATCGACCCTACATCGACCTACATCGGCAAACTTTATTGGCCTTGCACCGACCCTGCATCCACCCTACATCGACCCTACATCGACCCTACATCGGCATACTTTTATTGGCCTTGCATCGACCCTGCATCGACCCTACATCGGCAAACTTTATTGGCCTTGCATCGACCCTCTACATCGGCCCTACATCTACATCGGGCAAACTTTATTGGCCTTGCACCGCCCCTGCATCGACCCTACATCGACCCTACATGGACCATACATCGGCAAACTTTTTTGGCCTTGCATCGACCCTACATCGACCCTTCATCGGCAAACTTTATTGGCCTTGCATCGACCCTACATACATCGACCCTACATCGGCAAACTTTATTGGCGTTGCATCGACCCTTCCGTACATCGACCCTGCATCGACCCTACATCGGCAAACTTTTATTGGCGTTGCATCCACCCTGCATCGACCCTACATCGGCAAACTTTAGTGGCCTTGCACCGACCCTACATCGACCCTACATCGGCCCTACATCGGCAAACTTTATTGGCCTTGCACCGACCCTACATCGGCCCTACATCGGCAAACTTTATTGGCCTTGTACCGACCCTGCATCGACCCTACATCGACCCTACATCGACCATACATCGGCAAACTTTATTGGCCTTGCATCGACCCTACATCGGCAAAATTTATTGGCCTTGCATCGACCCTACATCGACCCTACATCGGCAAAATTTATTGGCCTTGCATCGACCCTGCATCTACATCGTCAAACTTTATTGGTCTTGCATCGACCCTACATCGACCCTTCATCGGCAAACTTTATTGGCCTTGCATCGACCCTACATCGACCCTACATCGGCAAACTTTTATTGGCCTTGCATCGACCCTACATCGACCCTACATCGACCAGACATCGGCAAACTTTATTGGCCTTGCATCGACCCTACATCGACCCTACATCGGCAAACTTTATTGGCCTTGCATCGACCCTACATCGGCAAACTTTATTGGCCTTGCATCGACCCTACATCGACCCTACATCGACCAGACATCGAGCAACATCGGCAATTTATTGGCCTTGCATCGACCCTACATCGACCCTACATCGGCAAACTTTATTGGCCTTGCATCGACCCTATCGGCCCTATCGGCAAACTTTATTGGCCTTGCACATCGACCCTACATGCATCGACCCTACATCGGCAAACTTTAGTGGCCTTGCATCGACCCTACATCGACCCTACATCGGCAAACTTTATTGACCTTGCACCGACCCTACATCGACCCTACATCGACCCTACATCGACCCTTACATCGACCCTACATCGGCAACTTTATTGGACCTTGCATCGACCCTACATCGGCAAACTTTATTGGCCTTGCATCGACCCTACATCGACCCTACATCGGCAAACTTTATTGGCCTTGCATCGACCCTACATCGTCAACCTACATCGGCAAATTGGCCTTGCATCGACCCTACATCGACCCTACATTACATCGGCAAACTTTTATTGGCCATCGACCCTGCATCGACCTTACATCGGCAAACTTTATTGGCCTTGCATCGACCCTGCATCGACCCTACATCGACCAGACATCAGCAAACTTTATTGGCCTTGCATCGACCCTACATCGACCCTATCATCGGCAAACTTTATTGGCCTTGCATCGACCCTACATCGGCAAACTACATCGGCGTTGCATCGGCCTTGCATCGACCCTACATCGACCCTACATCAGCAAACTTTATTGGCCTTGCATCGACCCTCTACATCGACCCTCTACATCGGCAAACTTTATTGGCCTTGCATCGACCTGCTACATCGACCCTACATCGCCCCTGCATCGACCCTACATCGGCAAACTTTTATTGGCCTTGCATCGACCCTACATCGACCCTACATCGGCAAACTTTTTATTGGCCTTGCACCGACCCTACATCGACCCTACATCGGCAAACTTTATTGGCCTAAACCGCCCCTGCATTGACCCTAAGCATCGACCCTACCTCGATCATCGGCCGGCAACTTTTTTGGACTTTGCTTGCATCGACCCTACATCGGTAAACTTTATTGGCCTTGCATCGACCCTACATCGACCCTACATCGGCAAACTTTATTGGCCTTGCATCGACCCTACATCGACCCTACATCGGCAAACTTTATTGGCCTTGCATCGACCCTACATCGCCCCTGCATCGACCCTACATCGGTAAAGTGTATTGGCCTTGCATCCACCTCTACATCGACCCTACATCGGCAAACTTTATTGGCCTTGCATCCACCTCTGCATCGACCCTACATCGGCAAACTTTAGTGGCCTTGCACCGACCCTACATCGGCCCTACATCGGCAAACCTTTATTGGCCTTTGCACCGACCTCTACATCGGCCTCTAACTCTAATGATCGGCAAACTTTTATTGGCCTTGTACCGACCCTGCATCGACTCCTACATCGACCCTACATCGACCTCTACATCGGCAACTTTATTGACCTTGCATCGACCCTACATCGACAAAATTTATTAGCTTTGCATCGACCCTACATCGACCCTACATCGACAAAAATTTATTGGCCTTGCATCGACCCTACATCGTCAAACATCGGCATTGGTCTTGCATCGACCCTACATCGACCCTTCATCGGCAAGCTTTATTGGCCTTGCATCGACCTTTACATCGGCAAACTTTTATTGGCCTTGCATCGACCCCTACATCGACCCTACATCAGCCAGACATCAGCAAACTTTATTGGCCTTGCATCGACCCTACATCGACCCTACATCGGCAAACTTTATTGGCCTTGCATCGACCCTACATCGACCTCTACATCGCCCTGCATCGACCTCTACATCGGCATACTTTATTGGCCTTGCATCCACCCTTCCTGCATCGACCCTACATCGGCAAACTCCTTTAGTGGCCTTGCATCGACCCTCTACATCGGCCCTACATCGGCAAACTTTATTGGCCTTGCATCGCCCCTGCATCGACCCTTACATCGGCCCTACATCGACCATACATCGGCAACTTTTGACCTTGCATCTACCCTACATCGGCAAACTTTATTGGCCTTTGCATCGACCCTACATCCACCCTTCATCGGCTAACTTTATTGGCCTTGCATCGACCCTACATCGACTCTTACATCGACCCTACATCTACCCTACATCGGCAAACTTTATTGGCCTTGCATCGACCCTACATCGACCCTTCATCGGCTAACTTTTATTGGCCTTGCATCGACCTCTACATCGACCCTACATCGGCCAACTTTATTGGCCTTGCGTCGACCCTACATCGACCCTGCATCGACCCTACATCGGTAAAGTGTATTGGCCTTGCATCCATCTTGCATCGGCCCTCTACATGGGCAAACTTTATTGGCCTTGCACCCACCCTGCATCGACCCTACATCGACCCTACATCGGCAAACTTTATTGGCGTTGCATCGACCCTACATCGCCCCTGCATCGACCCTACATCGGTAAAGACGTATTCGCCTTGCATCCATCTTGCATCGGCCCTACATGGGCAAACTTTATTGGCCTTGCACCCACCCTGCATCGACCCTACATCGACCCTACATCGGTAAACTTGATTGGCCTTGCACCGACCCTGCATCCACCCTACAACGACCCTACATCGACCATACATCGGCAAACTTTATTGGCCTTGCATCCACCCTGCATCGACCCTACATCGGCAAACTTTAGTGGCCTTGCACCGACCCTACATCGGCCCTACATCGGCAACCTTTATTGGCCTTGCACTGACCCTACCCTTCTATCGCCCTGCATCGACCCTACATCGGCAAACTTTAGTGGCCTTGCACCGACCTCTACATCGGCCCTAACTCGGCAAACTTTATTGGCCTTGTACCGACCCTACATCGACCCTACATCGACCATACATCGGCAAACTTTATTGGCCTTGCATCGACCCTACATCCACCCTACATCGGCAAACTTTATTGGCCTTGCACTGACCCTGCATCCACCCTACATCGACCTTTACATCGACCCTACATCGGCAAACTTTATTGGCCTTTGCATCCACCCTGCATCGACCCTACATCGGCAAGCTTTATTGGCCTTGCACCGACCCTACATCGGCCCTACATCGGCAACCTTTATTGGCCTTGCACAAACCCTACATCGCCCCCTGCATCGACCCTACATCGGCAAACTTTAGTGGTCTTGCACCGACCCTACATCGGCCCTAACTCGGCAAACTTTATTGGCCTTGCACCGACCCTACATCGACCCTACATCGACCATACATCGGCAACTTTATAGGCGTTGCATCGACCCTACTTCGGCAAACTTTATTGGCATCTTGCATCGACACTGCATCCACCTCTACATCGACCCTACATCGATCCAACATCGGCAAAGTGTATTGGCCTTGCATCCACCCTGCATCGGTCCTACATCGGCAAATTTTCTTGGCCTTGCACCAATCCTGCATCGACCCTGCATCGACCATACATCGGCAAACTTTATTGGTCTTGCATCGACCCTGCATCCACCCTAAATCGACCCTACATCGATCCCACATCGGCAAAGTTTATTGGCCTTGCATCGACCCTACATCAACCCTACATCGACAAAATTTATTGGCCTTGCATCGACCCTACATCGGTAAAACTTTATTGGTCTTGCATCGACCCTACATCGACCCTTCATCGGCAAACTTTGCATTGGCCTTGCATCGACCTTACATCGGCAAACTTTTATTGGCCTTGGATCGACCCTACATCGACCCTACATCAGCCCGACATCAGCAAACTTTATTGGCCTTGCATCGACCCTACATCGACCCCACATCGGCAAACTTTTTATTGGCCTTGCATCGACCCTACATCGACCCTACATCGGCAAACTTTATTGGCCTTGCATCGATCCTGCATCGACCCGACATCGACAAACTTTATTGGCCTTGCATCGACCCTACATCGACCCTACATCGACCCTACATCGACCCTACATCGGCAAACTTTATTGGCCTTGCATCGACCCTACATCGACCCTACATCAACCCTACATCGGCAAACTTTATTGGCCTTGCATCGATCCTGCATCGACCCTACATAGGCAAATTTTATTGAACTTACATCGACCCTACATCGATCCTACATCGGCAAACTTTATTGGCCTTGCATCGACCCTACATCGACCCTACATCGACCCTACATCGACATACTTTATCGGCCCTACATCGGTCCAACGTCGGCATACGTTATCGGCCCTACATGGGACCAACGTCGGCATACTTTATCGGCCCTACATCGGTCCAACGTCGGCATACTTTATCGGCCCTGCATCGGCCCATCGTCGGCATACTATGTCGGCCCCGCATTGGCCCTAAATTGGCATGCTTTATCGGCCCTACATCGGCCCGACGTCGGCATACTTTATCGGCCTTGCATCGGCCCAACGTTGTAATACGTTATCGGTCCTGCATTGGGGAATTGATTTCTTAAAAAGCTTCTGTAATGACATCCACGTCTTACTCGCGGAACAGTTGCAGCTACAGTACAATTTCCGGGCGGTGGGGTAGCCTAGTGGTTAAAGCGTTGGCTCGTCACGCCGAAGACCCGGGTTCGATTTCCCACATGGGCACATTGTGGGAAGCCCATTTCTGGTGTCCCCAGCCGTGATGTTGTTGGAATATTGCTAAAAGCGGCGTAAAACCAAACTCAGTCAGTCAGTACAGTACAATTTCGTTGCCGGCATTGAAACCAGATTCGTTCAGTTTTCGATCACCATTTATTTTCTTCGTCATTTGCAAAAAGAAAGTTACTTAGTCCTACATTTCCTGAACAGAGACTAAGTCAATGTCAATATAGATAGTGTGTCATGGTGATCGAAATCTGAATCAACAGTGCCGACGAGCAATGGGAAGCCTAATAACACCGAATCTAAGATATCGTGTCCGGTAACAACGTTTCTCAAACCCTCGCGACTTCTGAGTAGCACGATACATAAATCGAGTGAATATCGAAATGTACATAAAGATAATGCAGATCAGATCGATGATCCAGTTCCATTGGCTGCTGCACAATGACATTGTTGTATCGTCCTGAATACAGTTCAACTAAGATGGCAGGTGCGAAAGTGAGGAGGAGTGAGTGAGTGAGTGAGTGAGGAGGAGTGAGTGAGTGAGTGAAGTTGAGCTGAGTTGAGTTGAGTTGAGTGAATGAGTGACTGAATGACTGACTGACCGACCAACCAGACAAGTTGACGACATGTACAATGTTTTAACGGGCTTTTTTGTATTACGTGTCCCGGGTCCAAACCGCTAATCTTCCGCTCTCAGATCGCTCTCAAAGGTACAGTTCGCTGTTTGGATCCTGTACCGGGGTTTATTTAAAGGTTATTGTACAGCTACATACATTTGTTTTATCTCCATATCTTTGTTTCTATGATATCAATAACTTCTCCTGCACTGCAATGGAAATGGTTTGTATCAATTATGAATGTTATTCTTCACACAGGCCCAATGCTGGAATGGGACCCAGGAACAGCTCGGCGTGGTATAAGCGTATCTGGTCGGGTAGTCACCAACACTCCACCAACAACCCCTTCTCCTGATACAGGATGTCGGATAAAAGGAAGCAGATCAGTACTGGCGTCCAGACCTCTGATGGTCCGAAACAGCCCCGGTCAACAGTGCATCTATCAACTAAACATTGGGTTCTCTGTGAAAGAAACTATACCAGACAAATGTATGATACTGGAGACTGCTCTGACCCCCATCCCTGTAGATTCTACTTTCAAACAATACACTGGACTGAGTGTACATGTGTCTACATGCCCCAACCACAAGCAGCAGCTACGTCTCCGGTTTGCCTATAATGGCACCCCCCTCCGCGACATCCCACTCACCCAGAACAGAGTTGGTCAGTCTTATGACCTACGACAGTGTTTTGTACTGGATGGAGCTAACAACAAACTGTCAGTTATCAATGCAGCTGATAACACAGTGTA
Source organism: Haliotis rubra (assembly GCF_003918875.1). Lineage (NCBI taxonomy): Eukaryota > Metazoa > Mollusca > Gastropoda > Lepetellida > Haliotidae > Haliotis > Haliotis rubra. The sequence goes on along the minus strand of NW_025767449.1, from coordinate 38,074 downwards.
CACCACTGTCACAGGTGTAGATTTTGACAGACCCATGTGGATCATGATGTATGTTGGTGATCCGAAATATGCAGATGTAACAGGAGAACTGATATCAGGCCACAACGTCACAGGATCCTTCAACGACTACAATCGGTAGAAAAGTCTTCATCATCAGCATGACACTCTGCATGTACAATACAATACTGACGTCAATGTCTGAACCCAGGCAGTACGTTGATTGTCTGAAGGTCTCGGGTATATTCCACAACAATGTAATGTGCAACAGATGCTGGTATTTGCAGTTATGATTAATGTTTTACTATTAGTGTTCATTACAAAGTCTATCGAAAAAGAACAAATGAAAAATGAACTGCAACGGATGTCGCGAATATGTAAGTATGATTCTGTATACGTTAGAAAATCAGGTGTGTTTTATTTGGATCAGAATTTATCTGAAATAACGACAAATTTGTTTTCAATGGAACTAACTTTTCCCATTCGTCGCATGTGTTGTCTTTGTAAATAGCGGATCCATTCGTAGTGAATTATTACCTATTTATGAATGGTTAATGTGTTTTTTGAAGTTTGAAATATTCTTATAGTTACCAGATTTCTATTTCTAATTCATATGATATTTTCACCTAACATATAACCATAGTGTCATGTTTATTATTTACGAAAGGCTGAAGTAATGTGTGATGTTTTTTTTCGCATGGTGTCGTACCCTGGTCCCTTCAATTCTAGAATATAGATTCCCCACATGGGCACAATGTGTGAAGCCCATTTCTGGTGTCCCCAGCCGTGATATTGCTGGAATATTGCTAAAAGCAGTGTAAAACTTAACTCAGTCAGTCAGTCACCCTAGAATATATGCATTGATGCTTTACCAACACAGCGTTAGCAGTGACGTTTCCTCTCATATTGAATACAAATAGTTTAAAAGAATGAATTTGTAGCTCCAAAGGTTGTATCCTATTATGTAACGAAGAGAAACCCTCTTTTGTCCCGGTCGTTTCTAGAAATGTTACATTATATCCACTACTATCCAACTACTGGGGTATAAATACTTATGTTATGTATATGTTCATGTTCAACATGTTTACATACTATATGTGGAGCCTGTTTTTATATTGTATTGTCATGTATAGTTCCAATATTTTAGATTAAATTACTAGTTTTATATACATATCTGTGATTTTCTGGTTGTTTTACTGTCCTTTGTCGGCAGTATTTTTATAATATACATATATTTCATTTCAGTATCAAATGTTCTCGTCACGATATGGCTGAAATATTGCCGATGTGACGTTTAATATTAACTCACTCACTCACTCACTACTTTGTGTGGCCTGTCTAATTAGACATCGACTACTCCAATATTACCTCTGCTTGTCACTACCTTCTATGCACATGTACTTCTCATCAATTGGTCACTTTAAGCTTGAAAACAGCGTGATATATATTTCATGCCTTGGAAACAACAACAAATGACTTGTTCATAAATAATGAATAAATAGTAAAACTGCGTCTGTATATTGATCATTTTGGATTGTTGAGAGAAACCAGATGACATGAGTCAACCAAGTCAGCGAGTCTGACCACATGATCCTCGTTAGTCGCCTCTTACGACAAGCATGGGTTACTGAAGACCAATTCCAACCCGGATCTTCAAGGGTGCCAAACGTCTGAAGAGTCACTCACCAGTCCACTCATTTCTATAATTCGTGTATTTGTCTATGTGTTATTTACAGCCGCTCTTAACAATGTTTTAGATTTATGACTTCCGTATCTAATAATAGACGAGTCTGGACCAGACAATCTAGTGACTGATATCATGAGCAACGGCCTGCACAACCGGGATACGATGACATGTGTTAACGAAGCCAGTGAGAGTCACCATCTGATCCTGTGAAGCACCTCTTACGACAGCATGGGTTGCTCAAGACCAATATTAACTTAAACTCTTCGCTGGTATTTTCTCTAATACTTAACACGATGATTATTTGCATATTGATAACACTTGTCTACAGCGCGGCAACGTCATCCGATACAACCACATCGACCACGTCTTGGGGCACATGGGTGAGTGGTGAGTGAGTGAGTGAGTGAGTGAGTGAGTGAGTGAGTGAGTGAATATGTATTGTCACATCGGCACAATTTCAGCCATATCGTGACCAGAACAATTAAAAGTATATGACAGACGAATAAAATTAGAAATTATAAGCCCTGTTGGCGAAGAACAGTAAAACTACTAGTGCATCACAGATATTAAAGTAAAATTAGCATGTTATCATAAACAATATTACTACTACTAACAATACAATATAAAAACAGACAATAGATTGCCAACAACTGAAGGTAGATCACCATACTAGAGACCGTGGAGACTTACAGTACATTTGCTTCCTACATGGATTTATCGATCGATTAATTTACTTTAAAGATTTTCGGACTTATGTATCCTGTCGGGAGGACAATAATCTTACAATACTTTAACTAACACACCCCACCCCACCCCGTTGAGGATAGAGCCCCTAACAATCACAGTGGCTAATTTAATCTACCAATTTTATAATGTCATTGATCTATTTACAAAACATAGTCTTCAATTTTTCTTAAAAAAACAACAATTACTAAATGATATTAATACCATAAAAAAGTCCTTTAATGTTTTGACACTAAAATATTTATCCCTTCTCATGGAAAAATTGAAACAAGACGATCGCAGGAAATCTCAATGGTGACTCATCAAATTGTTCCTCACCTAAAGCTATCCAGCAATAGGACTAATTTGCTCCACGTGCTCTGCGTATGAGGAATTAACACTGCGTCGGAATGTATTCTTCCGATACAATAATAGTGCTAGAAACTTATTGCATAATAACTCAAAGGAATTGCTTTCTAACTGAATTACCTGTTTAGTTTACAAGAGTAAGTAAGTGAGTTTAGGTTTACGCCGTTTTGGGCAATATTCCAACAATATCACGTCGGGAAAACACCAGAAATGGGCTATACACGTTGTACCCATGTAGGGTATCGAACCCGGGTCTTTGGCGTGACGAGCGAACGCTTTAACCTATAGGTTACCCCACCGCCCCTTAGTTTACGAGAACATATACACAATAATCGCAATCCCTGTATAAGAAAAACAATGTCTAACAGAGAATGAAACACAATATATATGTTAAATAATTTTGTCCAGTGAATTATGATTGCAAATTTCTATTTTTGATTAACGAAGTGTCTGATCACCTTTTCGTTTACCTGATTTCGTCGAGGGGATGCGATCTACAGTTTGACTTCGTAAAATACTTACATTATATATCAGAGGGTCTTGTTTACACATGTACGTCTGTAGTATACGTGTAAGGGGAGGTAACTGGCGAGATGGACATCGGTAGAATACGAGTAAGGGGAGGTAACTGGAGAGATGACGATATCCGGAAATCGTTTATCCGGACGCGATGTGAAAAAACGCGAGTGTCCAGATAAATGAGGTTCAACTGTATTGTTCAAAGCCACGCTAAACACACGACATTCATTACACACATGTCTGACACATTATACAAGCACGTATGATGAAGTTAGCAGTCGCCACTGTACGTCCTGTTACTTGCTACGTTAATACTTGGCAAGCAAATGTGAAAGTTGCTGAAGATATCACATTTCCCCGTATTTGAACCCAGGCGGTTCTAACAACATAGGGTACATTCACGTCCCGGTGCGTTTTATGAAACATTCGCCTGTATACGGAAACCTTTTAGGGCCATTCGTTTATTTATTTCCTTGAAATTTCAAGATACTAAGCTGTATAAAAACGCATGACACTAGAATTTATAAGATTTATAATTACGTACTCTCCAGTAGTAGAAGCAGCAGCAGCAGCAGCAGCAGCAGTAGCAGCAGCAGCAGCAGTAGTAGTAGTAGTAGTAGTAGTAGTAGTAGTATTAGGCGTGGTAGTAGGCGTGGTAGTTGTGTAGCAGTAGATGTTGTAGTAGAAGCTGTAGCAATGGTAGTTGTAGCTGTTGTAATAGCAGTGGAAGCAGCCAGAGCAGTAGCTGTAGCAATTGTGGTAGTAGTAGTAGTAGTAGTAGTAGTAGTAGCAGCAGTAGTAGTAGTAGTAGTAGTTTTAGTAGTTGTAGTAGTAATGCTGATGAGGTAATATATTTATTTGAATTTATTATCATGTTATTTTTACACAAACAACAGCAGTGACACTGTTTACTGATGATGATTTTACTATGTACTCTAATGATGACAACAATTATCATTACGATGTGATTGCAATGCATTTTATTATATATAATAAAAACGGAAGCTTATTTCTCTCACAGACTTTAGGTGGTGAGGTAGCCTAGTGGTTAAGGCGTTCGCTCAAGTGAAAGTAGTAGTAATGGTAGCAATAGTAGTAGAAGTAGTAGTAGTAATGGTAGCAGTAGTAGTAGTAGTAGAAGTGGTAGTAATGGTAGCAGTAGTAGTAGAAGTAGTAGTACTCGTAGCAGTAGTAGTTGTAGTAGTAGTAATGGTAGCTGTAGTAGTAATGCTGATGAAGCAATAGAAATATATAGATAGGCTTTTTTATTTGTTATTTTTATACAAACAACAGCAGTGAAACTCTTTACTGATGATTTTACTATTTACTCTAATGATAACAACCATTATAATTCTGATGTGATCGCAATGCATCTATTATTGTGATTGTAAAGCTAATTTCTCTCACAGGCTTTATGTTGAGTTTGGAAGACAATGCAGCTCATACAAATATCGTTATGATTAAAACGCAGATAACGTGAGATATGTAGCGTGGAGAGTATATTACCTGGCGTTCCTCTTTATATGTGAGGACATAGCTTGCCCTCGGGGCCGGTCTCTCTATTGCAGTACAGAATATCTGTTGTTCGCCTCAGGTCGCCCAGTGTATAACTGGGCTCTTTTACATATTCTTTTCCTGTTACACCTAAGCAGGCACAGTCACAGTCACTTGTCTCTGCCAAGGAGGACCCCGTTGGTTGGGAGAGAGGGTGTGTGTGTGTGTGTGTGTGTGTGTGTGTTTGTTTCTCTCTCCCCACCTCTCTCTCGTGTAACTGCTACACCGGATTGGCCGTGGGGTTAGATTAATGAGTATTGTGGTGGAGGAAGGGTTCATGTCGTGGGATCTCAGGGAAGGTTGGTTGGGGTGATGAGTGCCCTATTGCATGTGGGACATCTCTACATGATCATCTGAAGTGGACAGTCGGCTTCCTCATATACACTGGGGAAATATAGGAGTGACGTAAACACGATGAATGATGATGGTGATGATGGTGGCAGTCGTGATGATGATGCGATACGAAGATGGGTGATTTTGATGGTGGCGATGATGACAATGTTGATAATGTTGAGGACGATATCACTTGGCCTGGAACTCTACAACATGGATGGCCGTTGTCATGTGAGACAAAGCCCTGCCCTAGCAGCAACTACACGTTATGGGAGATCCCCGTTATAGCGCTACTGGACCACAAGCTGAAATACCCTTGCATGACAGTGGGTGGGTGCATCGTTAAGCCAGAAACGGAATCGGATGCTTTTCAGCTTCTGTGGAGGAACTTTTACAACTTCTATAGGAGTAAAAAGATTCCCTTTATTGTGAACATGAAGCCAGGGTGGCTGAACACGGACTATCATTACTCGGCTTTGGATAGGTTTATTTTGTCCCTTCTGGATCTTAACGACGTGTACATTGTCACGATGCATCAGTTGGTTCAGTGGATGAAGAACCCGACGAATCTGACAACTATTCATGAGTTCAAACCCTGGAAGAGTCCCGGTGCTTTGGGAGCTGGGGTTTCTGTGAATCTCAGTGTGCTTGTTGTTCTTGGAGTTTCCGTGCTGGGATATATATTTCTTGCCGCTTGGATCTGAAGTGGACGTGTTCACGACAGTGTTCATCATGATGTTCATAGCGGTGTTCATAGCTGTGACCACCAGGATTTTCACGGCATTGTTCATCACGATGTTCATAAAGGGATGTTCACCATAGTGCCCATAGCTGTGTTCACGGTAGTATTTTCCCACAGTGTTCATAGTGGTGTTTGCATTGATGTTCATTGCGATGTTTACATTGATGGCTGTTTACATTGATGTTCATTGCGATGTTTACATTGATGTTCATTGCGATGTTGATATTGATGTTCATTGCGATGTTTACATTGATGTTCACGTCAGTGTTTACATTGATGTTCATTGCGATGTTTACATTGATGTTCATTGCAATGTTAATATCGATGGGTGTTTACATTGATGTTCATTGCGATGTTTACATTGATGGGTGTTTACATTGATGTTCATTGCGATGTTTAAATTGATGGTCACCTCAGCGTTTACAGTGATGGGTGTTTACATTGATGTTCATTGCGATGTTTACATTGATGTTCATTGCGATGTTTAAATTGATGGTCACCTCAGGGTTTACAGTGATGGGTGTTTACATTGATGTTCATTGCGATGTTTACACTGATGTTCACGTCACTGTTTACAGTGATGTTTATTGCGATGTTTACATTGATGTTCATTGCGATGTTTACAATGATGTTCACGTCAGTGTTCCAATGATGTTTATTGCGATGTTTACAGTGATGTTCATTGCGATGTTTACATTGATGTTCATTGCGATGTTTACTTGATGTTCACGTCAGTGTTTACAGTGATGTTTATTGCGATGTTTACAGTGATGTTCATTACAATGTTAATATTGATGGGTGTTTACATTGATGTTCATTGCTATGTTTACATTGATGGGTGTTTACATTGATGTTCATTGCGATTTTTAAATTGATGTCACCTCAGGGTTTACAGTGATGGGTGTTTACATTGATGTTCATTGCCACGTTTACATTGATGTTCATTGCGATGTTTAAATTGATGGTCACCTCAGGGTTTACAGTGATGGGTGTTTACATTGATGTTCATTGCGATGTTTACATTGATGTTCACGTCACTGTTTACAGTGACGTTTATTGCGATGTTTACATTGATGTTCATTGCGATGTTTACAATGATGTTCACGTCAGTGTTTACAGTGATGTTTATTGCGATGTTTACAGTGATGTTCATTGTGATGTTTACATTGATGTTCATTGCGATGTTTACTTGATGTTCACGTCAGTGTTTACAGTGATGTTTATTGCGATGTTTACAGTGATGTTCATTTCGATGTTTACAGTGATGGTCACGTCAGTGTTCAATGATGTTCATTGCGATGTTTACATTGCTGTTCATTGCGATGTTTACGTTGCTGTTCATTGCGATGTTTACATTGATGTTCATTGCGATGTTCACAGTAATGGTCACGTCTGTGTTCGCAAACGTGTTCACAACAGATACTTACAGAAATGTTTTGTGTTCATCAAGATATTCCTGAGGATATTTATTAAACTTGATATCCACTTGACATGTTAACAATGACTGGTTTAGTTTAATTTGATCACGCATGATGTTGGTTCATTCACTTGTATGAGGAACTGTTTTATATATTTTTTCACCCAAACCACAACTTTTCGCATGATAGAAATAAATGTTCATTCGTTTGTATCCGGATAGCCGTTGTTTTCAACAAGCAAAGCTCCGTTAATGACTGCTTGATTTTAATGTTGGCTAAAGTAAGGCAAGGCGGCAGCCAAGGCTATAGTGAGGTCAGCACGTTTAGCAACAATTTCCCTTGAATGACGCAGTGAATTCGAAGTTTTCTCTTTGGTTCAATATGTGGGGAGATAATGTGCATACTGCAAATCGACAGTTTGATCAAATTGAACTTGTTCATTTTTGTAAACATTTAAGCAAATTTATTGAGTTTTGTAGCCTATACGGTGAGGTGAGGTGGGGTGAAATTGGGTTTTACGTGGTGCTTGAGAACATTTCGCTCATATGACGACGTGCATGCGTGTGTATGTATGTGCGGCTGCTTGTACTAGCCCAGACTTAAGCTGGTTTTATAGTGCTAGCCCACTGAGATACCATGCCACAGTGAAGCATGAATACCCCACTCAGACACATTATACTGACTCCGAGCCGACCAGACCTCGTTGTACCCATTAATGCCGAGCTCCAGGCAGGGACCAACAAGTACCATACTTTAACGTCTTTTGGTATGACGTGGTCGGGGATCGAACCCGCGACCTTCCACTCTCCGGGCGGAAGCTCTAACCACTACACCATGGAGGCGGTCTTAAGACAATACGGGGTATTCCACTTGCCTCGAATACTTTCTACGAACATAGAGAATGTTAATTTATCTTTGATACAAGGATGCTGTGGTACATTTCCTGAACTCAGTATGTATTTAGCGAAGTTTGATGGAGCTTTGGAATTCAGTACAACAGATGAATTGACATGTCCTCCTGTTTTGGGATCAAACCAAGCGTCAATAGTACTGATGTTTCATGGCAGTGTGTGAGTGAGTGAGTGAGAGAGTATGATTTTACGCTTTTAGCGTAATATTCCGTCAATATCACGTGGGGAACACCAATGTGGGGAATCAATCAGGGTCTTCAGCGTGGCGAGCGAACGCTTCAACCACAAGGCTACTCCCCCAAGGCTATGGTAGACATATGGAGGACATTTCAAAATTTAAAACCCACATGATGTCCTTATTTTGACTAAAATACATTCCAAATTCTTCCTCGTTCTTAATTCTTTGAACTATACTGTATATTTCCAGATTTGTCTGTGAGGTGAAGAAGACGGACGGCACTGATTTCCCGTCCGACACGTTATATGGACTTGTGATCTATCTCCAGTTACACATGGACAGCATTGGCAAAGCCTACAGGTTCCTAACTGATGTCGCCTTGTTGCAAATAAGGAAGAGGAAGAGGAAGAGGAAGTTCTATGGGCAAAAGGTGTTCTTGGGAGTGATAACCCTAAGCAATTATTGGACACTATTTTCTACTTGGTTGGGATTAATTTCGCCCTCAGGGGTGGCCAGGAACACCTCAGAGATGGCCAGGAACACCGAAATTTGCGCGTCGGAAGGACTTCTCAGTTTTCGTCATGGTCTGATCAACACGGACGTGTTCTGATCTGTACTGAGGACGTCTTACCTAAGTCCAATCAGGGGGACCTTAAGCATCGGAAGTGTAAAGCAAAATCTGTGAGGGCCTATGAGAACGTTGACAAGCCAGAAAGGTGTTTGGTTGAACTCTTTGAAAAATATTTAACCCATAGACCATCCCCCAAAAGAGACAGTGACCCCTTCTACTTGCGACCATTACGAAATCCAGTGGGCGACGTAGGGTACAGCAGTCAAGCAGTTGGCCGCCACAGTCTAGCTGCTACGGTGTCTGACATTTGCCAAAGAGCTGGATTGACCGGACACAGGACCAACCACTCACTACGCGCCACAGCCGCCACTCGTTTGTATGAGGCTGGTGTTGACGAGCAATTGATATGCGAGGTAACTGGGAACCGGTCAAGCGCAGTGAGGAGCTATAAGCGTACCAACTCGGCTCGGAAGTTGAGTTCTCTTCTGCAAGGTCAAGCTTCAGTTCCTGTGTCAGCCAGTTCTGCCGCCTGTTCTAGTACTAACATAGATAAGTCTGACGACAGTAAAAACACCATTTCTGTTACTGTTAGTGTGAATGTCAACTAACTCTAATTTCTGGGAAAAAATCAAAATAATAATAATAATAGTGTGTCCATTTATATAGCGCCAAACTCCACACTAGGTATGCTCATAGCGCTAACAATCAAGGCCATTATTACCCCGGATAACCCAAGCTGCCTGTTAGGCGCTAGAAGGTTATAGTCATATGACCTTTTTCCACCGGGTACCCATTTTCCTGCTGGGTGAACAGAGACAATTTTGAACAAACTCACTTGCTTAAGGTGAGACCACATGTGTCACATGTGCTCCGTTGTGGGGCAGGACTCAAGTGTAAAGTTATGTTTGTTCTCTTTTAGTAATGAGTACACTTCAATGTTAGTAATTGAGACTTTTCCCAGGGAAAGTCTCCATTACTGAAAGGTAATGGACAGATTTGCAATGACCAAGCAGAGCAGGTGTATTTTAATGACGAGTATTTGTGTATGTTTATGGCAGGCGCGACAGGTGGAGCAGGATACTCTCTTATAGACACTTCCTCTGTCACCGCATCTCATGGGGTCAATCACCGGATTGTCTGACCCAGACGCGATTGTTTAAAGACCCTGGTGGCGGCGTTTGACAAGACTGACTGAGTTTAGTTTTACGCCGCTTTTAGCAATATTCCAGCAATATCACGGCGGGGGACACCAGAAATGGGCTTAACACATTGTGCCCATGTGGGGAATCGAACCCGGGCCTTCGGCGTGACGAGCCAACGCTTTAACCATTAGGCTACCCCACCGCCCCCGTTTGACAAGAAGACAAACGAACAAAAAACTACTCTTAATATATTCAGAATTATACAATCATACAAAGGGTTTTGTCGCTTCTAGTTGATGTTACATGTGACCTTTATGAGGTATAATTTTTTGTATTATTGAGTTAGGTTGTGGCTTTGTCATTTGGAGCAACCATGAACTTTCCATGTGGGCAGCCATACCTTAGATGACAGCTGTCCTCCCATGTGGGGAATCGAACCCAGGTCTTCGGCGTGACAAGAGAACACCTTACCCACTAGGCTATCCCACTACACCGGTACAAGCAGAATGAAAGTGTGTTATCATTAACATAACCATCTGAGGTCAATTATTAATTAACGAATTATATTGAAACTCAAATTCATAGATCAACACTTGTAACAGGAATTATACTAGACAACAGGGGCAATATTTAAGAATCCCTGTATTTAATCTTTGATTCACGAATGTACATAATTTGTCACAGTCAAAGGTACGCTCACGTAAAAATGAATACTTGTCGAACATATTTGTTTGAAATCATTCAAACTTTTTTACAAAAGATAGATCACATTTTGGTATCATTGAACTATATAATTGTTTTTGTTCTGTAAAGTGCTATAGATGTTTTATCTGTTGTTTTCAGTTGTTGAATATCTAACGTGCTACGATGCGTGATTGTCACGTGGTAGGAATACCCATGATTCGTTGATGTTCACGCGGTCCTTTTCGATTAGGTCACCGTGACCTAGCATAACATTTGCTAACGGTTTTTAACATTGTGATAAATGACACGTAGCGTAGATATTGGAAGACAAGACGCCTCCGTAGTCCAGTGGGTCTGCCCCGGACAGTTGAAGGCTGGTCGTTCGATACCTTACCACGTCATAGCAGAACCAAACGCGAAGATCAAAGTCAAATTCATCTGGATTGTGTCTTTTTCCCATGAGTGTAAAGTTTTAAATAAACATTTTGGTATAATGCATTAGGACCTTTATCAATTCTGGTGAGGGCTAAGGTCTATAGAATGGATCTCATACATTCTGAGTGAGTTTGGAGCCTTCACCATGGTGATGACAGAGCTGATGGGTGCTAAAATTGAACCCAGTCTTCGGAATTTTTGAGGTTATGAGGTTGTATATTTGCTGGAATCCCCTTACTTCTGGCAAATTGGTCAAGACTTCAACTTATCATCATACAGGTTTCTGGTAGATCTGCGTAGAGACAGGGAGACTGCTGCTCTGCTGGAATAGCATCGCCTGGTCAAGTTCTTCTTGGTATGCTCCATGCGTGCAGATCGAAGACACCCTGGTTTTGATGCTTCTCCTTCATGTGAGGATAAGTGAGAAGGTTTGACCAATCTGGAAGTTTTAGAACCGGATTGCCTGCTAGCTGGATGAGTCGGCTGTCCTTGTCATCAATGACTGATTGGACAGTCAAGGGGCCCAGTGGTTAATGGCTCGGATAACTGCCTAACCTCATTGATTGATGTGAAGTAGCTTCTCTTCTGGAGACCACATGTCATGGTGTGCTCCCCAACCCTGTAGAGACGCATCAACATAGAGATGCAGGTTGAAACTTGACTCGCTTAGAAGGTCCCTGCGCAGACCTTCAATTTCATAGCCCACCACTGGAGATACTGTAGTAGGTGATGTGGTAGTTGTGGTCTGAAGTCCTGATGGTCCAGGAGTGAGGTTAGGAACCTCTGGATGGGTCGTAGTAGCCCCTTTTCGTGAGTGATTGGGCTGACGTTGGGCAGCAATCGTAGGGTGAAATTCAACTGACGTTTGAATATAACGGCTTATTTATTTTTAATGCTTTATTTATTTTTAATGCCTTTGTCTAGGTAGAAGGTGCATCGAATTTACCCTGTTGTGCAGGAAGCTCACGATGGACTTGGTTACCTGTGTGAATAACCACGGGCCATGAAACTGCCAAACTGTAGAACTCTCCACTGGTATTTTTTATGGCTGAACAGGAATCGTAGATACTTTCTGGACCATGGGTGGATTGGCATATGCAAATATGCATCCCTTAAATCTATGCTTGCCAGAAAATAGTTCTGTTTTATCATCTGGAGAATTCTGAACTTCTCTGCCTTCAATAAATAATCGTTGTTGAACGTCTTCATATTAGTCTGGACTTTCTGATTAAATTGTTCTTGGGAACCAAGAAAATTGGGGAGCAGAACCACGGATCGAGTACCTCTTGAGGTATTACTGTTATTGCTTCTTTGGATAGAAGTGTTTCTATCGCTTCTGTGAGTTTGGGTTGTAGTGTTTCTGCGTAATCTATCTGCGGAAGATAGAGTGGAGCGGTGGCGTCGTGTTCCCGGAATGGTATATCTGTTCCTTAAGGACAAAAGCATACGTTCTTTGTCGGACTGTGGATCTTAAAAGTGTGATATCATTGCCTTGTTGATGGTTCTGGACATGTGAGGCCCAGGAAGACTCGTCTGATGATAGTATCAAGCTGAGCAAGCTGGGGAGACCCTGCATTCTGGTAGCTTTGGTTCTTGATGACTTACAAAGTTGCTCCAATTGATGGTAAGGTGAAGGAGGACGATCCTTTGATGGGGAAGCTAAAGGTAACCTGTCTGCAATCCAAGCTGGTTTTTATCATCGCAGATTGATGTCGGCCCTTTATGATGTGTGTCTAACCCTGTTGGCACTAATATGAGAGAGTGAAGAGTCAGACACTTGGTCACGATATTGACCATTAAACAATAAACCGGAAAAATGAATGCTCTTTTGCAAAAAGACAACCTGAAGTATCCTCCCTCGCTTGCCCTTGAGCCATGAAGTTGGGGAATAATCACTTAGATTTTGATTGTTAAACATATCCAAGACTTTTTAGCCCCCCGGGGAATATAGTCGACGCCTCGTCCATCTTTCCGTCCGTAATCATTTTGTTTCCGGAGCTTAACTAATCAAAAGTTCCATATTTTTAAACCAAAATTGGTAGATATTGGAATATTGCTAAAAGCGGCGTAAAACTAAAGCTCATTGACTCACTCTTCCAAATACATGGCAGAGCGCTAGTTTGGACGTGTACTGTATGGTGGGGTAACCTAGTGGTTAAAGCGTTTGCTCGTCACGTCGAAGACCCGGGTTCATTTCCCCATCCGGGTACTATGTGTGAAGCCCATTGTTGGTGTCCCCAGCCGTGATATGGCTGGAATATTGCTAAAAGCGGCGTAAAACTAAAGCTCATTGACTCACTCTTCCAAATACATGGCAGAGTGCTTGTTTTGACGTGCAGTGTACAGCTGGAACACACTCCCAGTTAATAATGTCCATCAGATGCACATTAGCAGTGATTAGTATATGGATGACAACATCAAAGGTTAGCCCTGTGCAAGGAGGGATGAAGACCAAGGCCATCTATGGATGACAACATCAAAGGTTAGCCCCGTGCAAGGAGGGATGAAGACCAAGGCCATCTCTACCATCTGAAAGGAGACGAAGCTATTTAGAACTTGAAACAGTACTTAACTACTGTGTTTTGTAAGAGTCACGCCAAGCACATTTGGCACGGTACTACAGTGAGTGTATGATAAAAACGTGCTCTAGAGTGAGTGAGTGAGTTCAGTTCTACGCCCCACAACAACATTCGAGCCATATGGCGGCGATCTGTAAATGATCGAGTCTGGACCAGACAACCCAGTGGTCAACATCATGAGCAACAATCTAAGCAATTCGACACGATGACATGTGTCAACCAAGTCAGCGAGTCTGACAACCCGATAACGTTAGTCGTTTTTACTGAAGATTAATTTATAACCCTGATCATCACGGGTCGTGCTCTAGAGCTACTAAAGGGAGGGCAGTTGTTGTGTGACGATGGCGGCCGCTATTAAAGGGATATATATATATATATATATAAGATTTGTGTTCTCCAGCCAGGAAGGATAAGACACAAACTTATCTTCATGAATGTTTGTATGTATGTGTGTGTGTGCTTGTGTGCTTGTATGTGCTTGTTGCGTAAAATGATATTCTTCCAATAACATTTAATGGTAAGAGTTCCTTCCGTTCCTCCATCCCCAAAATGATAATATTATACAATTATCATAATATAATATTATATATAATATAATATAACACCTAATATTATGAAAATGTAGTATGATGATATGATAATACCGTGTATTATTATTGTAATACTCAAGGCACGGTAATGTTACAAAAATATTGGAGAACGTAAAGAACTCTTTCTCATTTAATCATGTAACCATATTTATTTCCCTGCCCCTTCAAAAATCACCCTCAGCGGGTCAGATAACCGACTTTGTGTGCTGGCGATTAGGTGCCTTACTCTGAGAGTGTGGGTTCGAATCCGGGATTGGACTCAACCTAACAAAAGTACAAGAATCTATACTTTAACGATAAAGCGTAACCCCTAAAATGACATATTTAACATTTGACTACTTTCAAAATGACACTGTGTGCTCAAGACTATTCCCGAGCATGCCTCGCAGTCCGCTGCACATAATGTGTTGTGTAACTAGACAGACATGCTACTACAACGGGGACATTTTGTTTAAAAGGCACAATGGCACACATTTTCGACAATATTTTGGCCTATATTATATATATTGGAGCATGTGCACTCACTTTAGCCTCCTGTTGATGCACGAAAAGACGTACTATCCCCTACGACTTGCCTGAAAAACAATAAATGAAACTTCCAGGCGAACAGCTTCCAAAGAGAACACTTGCCATATATGGAATGTAAACGATTGCTCCCTACATCGAAAACTGTCGCACGCGGTGTTTGCCAAAGTGGTTTCAATCACAAGTTGTACGTAGGATATTCGTTAGGAGCGCTCAAAAAGGATATAACTCTATGGGGTTCGCATGAAATAATTTTCGGCCGGTAGAGGGCGCGCGAGTCGATTTAATGCAACGTTGCATTTATTATTTCGAAATTTTCAATATAATTAATATTGTTCTCTAATAATCTCTACAAAAATTTTGGGGAATAAATTATATGGTAGCTTCCCTGAGGGCTGATGGTTAGTATTATTGAGATAAATGCATCATTTATTTTTAGAGATGTGTCGTGTGATATAGTGCCTTTAAACCTATTCTATTCACAAACTGAAAAAGGCCGGTGGCAAGTTCTAACAACTTATGAAACCTCTCTCCAGGAATATTGACAATAACACATCATAAATAGGTATTTAAAACAGACACACAGGAAGACGGACAATCAAGGAAATGCTATAATGAAACACGGTGCAGAGGAAGATACTGTCTAGGCCGTGCTTGGTACTTATAATTTTAATCCTTGACATCCTAGTGACCTAGGTACGCTAAGCCCTAGGATGATTTTAATGATAATGATGATGATGATTTTAATGATGATGATGATTGATGTGATGATGATAATGATTTGGATATTTAGCGTGCGCTTTCCGACACAATGCCTTTTTGAACTTAGAAATTTGCCAGAAGTTGTTTGATTTTGTGTTGTGTTTTTGTATTATTATTTTTTATGTAAGGATCTGTTGGTTTATGTGGGATTATAAGCGACCCTAATAATAAACAACACTAGTAGTATTAATGAATAAAGATCTATCTATCTATCTATCAATAAAATGTGAGAGTAAGTGACTTGAATTGTTTCATCACTGTCAAAAACCTAATGTTTGTGGACGGCTATTGTCGTTTACAAATAGTTATCTGCAAAAGGCTTATCGGCTTGACCATACTTGTTGATAGCTGTGTCGCCCATAGGTGAGTAACCATCATGTTCAGAAGATATACGGGTTGCTCTTGTGGGATCTCACCACATGCTTGAAGACAGTGTTCGGAAGGTATCCAGCTAGTGAACAACAAGGTAAGAATTATACAGCTATATGGGTTCGTATTAGTATACTGTATAGGAAACTTATTGGTATTCATAGATTATGGTGGAATGGTGTTCTTGTCATTGAATGACGGATGACCAAGTAAACAAACCATCAAACCATTTGGTTTAAACAATATCAACTTTGAGCGAAAATGACCGGTTGATAAGCTACTTGAGTGCCATTTCTAATACATACTCACACGCACGCGCGCATATATATATATATATACATAGAGACACACACACACACACACACACATATATGACATTTAAAAGATGAGTCAGGTATTTCTTTTCTTCTTGTCTCTTCCAGATATTTCAAAAAGTCTGCACAAGATATTTCGCCGTTCAACCAATGTCGCTGAATGACGAGCGTTAAACAGCAGAAGAGCTTGTGCAGATAAAGCAGTTTTAAAATATCTGGACTCATCTTATATAAGTCATGTACATTATATGCTGACTGACCACCTATATATTGTCCCCACACTACTGGAACAGATATAAGTGTAGATACTGTTTTATCATGCTATAAATGATCTCAATTAATAAACGCGTTATTTCAGCCGAAAAATTCTATTATTTTCAAATTATAATTACTATAAAGGGAGGGCGTGCAGATCAAAACTGTCGTTCGAGCTTAAAATAAGTATATTTTGGACACCGAATAAGATAGTGAAGATTACCGTCGTACTAGAACATATGTCTTGAGGGGGTGGTGGAGTAGCCTCGTGGTTAAAGTCTTTGCTCTTCACGTCAAAGGCCCGGGTTCGATACCCCACATGAGTACATTGTGTGAAGCCTTTTCTTGTGTCCCCGCCCTGATATTGCTAAAGGTGGCGTTATAATAAATTCACTCACTTACTCACTAACCCCAAGTCTTTACTTTACATTAAATAATTACTTACTGAACATCATTGAAAACGCACCACCTGTATTAGTTTGGATTTCCAAGAGCATAAATGAGCAATCGGTGTAAATATTACATACTTTCGTAGTCCAATGATTGGTAAAGAAAAAGAAACAAGAACCAATCCAACAAAACAGTGAAGTTTATAATTCAGCTGACCATGAAAGAATGATGGAGTCAAATTGGAAAGTCAGTAACGTGTATGACCACCGTTAGCAGCAACACAAGCTGTGCAACGTCTCCTCATTGAACTGATAAATCTCTGAATAATGTTTTGAGGCAATGCATTTCCACTCTTGTTGCAAGGCATTCTCAAGTTCCCCAAGGTTGTTGATCTGTGGGCGACGTGAGAGGTGTTGGTGACAAATCTGGTGACAATGCTGGCCATGGAAGCAGAGGAATGTTGTTGTTTGCCAGAAACTGTGTTTGCAACCCGTGCAGTGTGCGCTCGAGCATTGTCCTGCTGGAATGTGTGCAGATCTTGATGTTGGTTAAAGAAGGGAATGACGTTGTTCTGAAGAATGGTGTCACGGTAGTATGGGCATTCACTCTGCCACGACAAACTACCAGAGCGGTTTTGTGATGATAACTGATCCCTCCCCCACACCGCTAATTTTATCAACCACTGTGAATAACATGTTTAGAAGACGACTCCTATTCCTGTAAAATGTTATTCATTTAAATCTACCTCTTATATTTTACTCTAAAACGAAATGTACATAGTTATTAAATTGTGTATGGTGTCTCATAAGCCTTATTGGCTGGTGAACGATATTTTACTATGCATATTGTGTATTATATTTCATGTAATCGTTAATAAACTATATATCTGTCTGTCTGTCTGTCTGTCTGTCATAATCCTGTCTCCACCCCACCGATCTGTTTGCACTACACAGTCCTGATGGTAACGTTCTCCCCGTCGACGCCATATCCGTAGACGCCCGTCAGCATTTCGTAAGTGAAAACGTGACTCGTCGGAGAACACAACACCATGCCAACGTCGTAACAACCACAAACGATGCTGTTCAGCCCATCGTCGGCGTTCACGGCGAAGTCAGGATGGGTCCAACATAAGGTCGTCGACACCGTAATCCTGCCGCACGGAGGCAGCGTCGGAAGGTGGAAGTACTGATCAAACCACGTCGGCCTTGGACAGCGTTGGCGGTTCTGGCAGCCGGCAACATACGATCCCGAATATGGCGCCAAACAATGCCTCGATCTTGGCGAGGGGAGGTAACACGATGCCTGGCCAGGACATTGGCGGTCCCTGGTGGTTCCTGTTTGTTGGTACCTGTTGGCAAGTCTTATGATGGTGGAAAGATGGCAACCAAATCGTCTGACAATAATCCTGCTTGATGTGCCAACCTGCAACATGCCCAACGCCCGTTCTCGTTCCTCTGGTGACAATCTTGGCATTGCAAAATAAACTTTACTTGCGGAGGTACAGCTAAAATGAGAACGGTTTTGCCGACGGTCATTTATACCCTAAATCAGCATGTTTTACGCATGCAATTTGTGCTTTTCATGTGTGTAGTGCATGAATTTTTGTTGTTGTCATGTGATGTGTTCCATAATAATGTTCGGGCAATCCGTTCTTTACTGTACAGCATTATGTATTGTTTTGTGTTATTAACAACATTTCCAACGTTAATTTTTCACTCTCAAAACAATCCTATTACCATATTTCAAAATTTACAGGTGGTGCGTTTTCAATGATGTTCAGTATATTTATTCGTGTTCCATACAGTCTAAGTCTTACTCTTATCATTGGTACACTAACGTCTTTGAAATAAAGATTGGATTTTGTACGACTTAATTTTTTCGTCCACATAATTCAACTTTTTAACAGCAGGCGGTAAAATGACTTATTATATATTTCATACGGCACAGTTGCAGTCAGTGTCCATTTAAATGCCTACTGTTATATACGGATTTGTAGACACAGATGGAAGACGTGATTTATTTCCTGAATGGAATGGGGATGATGAACAGGCAAGGCCTATCCACCTCTCCGAACAAAACATTTCAGAATTACGAGATTCGAACCCACACCCTTAAAGTCAAACACTCACTCATTCACTCCAAGTCAGCCGTCTAACCCAGTCAACCCGCGGCTTCCATTTGTACTTTACTTGGAAAGTGTAATCCCAAACATAAGATGTGTTACACTTTAGTGGAATCCACAAAGCCAACGTACTGCCAAACCTAGAGATGAAATCATGGCATGTTGTTTTATGACGCAGGTTTTCATTATCAAGATGGGCGTACTGGCACCTGCTGACGGACACAGTGGCCGCCTACCTGGCGTTTGGCTTGTTCCGCTACCTGGACACGTCTGTTCCCGAGGGCGTGCAGGAAGTGTGGAACGCCAGGATCCTGGACGCTGCACTCAGGACTCATGGAAAACTGGTAGGTTTGGTTTTGTTTTGGGGGCGATGGGGTGGCCCTAGTGATTAAAGCGTTCGCTCATCACACCGAAAACCGGGTTTGATTTCCCACATGTGTAGAGTGTGTCTTCCAAGGTAGGTTACAACAACTTACCTGTCACCATGACACATGACACAAGCCGTGATGGTGGATGGTCCTAGCTGTATATAGGTTACAACTCACCTGTCACCATGACACATGACACAAGCCGTGATGGTGGATGGCCCTGGCTGTCTCTATAGATGGGTTACAACTCACCTGTCACCATGACACATGACGTGATGGTGGCTGGTCTTGGCTGTCTATAGGTAGGTTACAACTCACCTGTCACCATGACACATGACAAGACATGATGGTGGCTTGTCCTGGCAGTATAAAGGGTAGGTTACAATTCACCTGTCACCATGACACATGACGTGATGGGTGGATGGTCCTGACTGTCTATAGGTAGGTTACAACTCACCTGTCACCATGACACATGACACAAGACATGATGGTGGCTGGTCCTGGCAGTATATAGGTAGGTTACAACTCACCTGTCACCATGACACATGACACAAGACACATAACACATGACGTGATGGTGGATGGTCCTGGCTGTATATAGGTAGGTTGCAACTCACCTGTGACCATGACACATGAGAAATGACACAAGCCGTGATGGTGGATGGTCCTGGCTGTCTATAGGTAGGTGACAACTCACCTGTCACCATGACACATGCCGTGATAGTGGATGGTCCTGGCTGTATATAGGTAGGTTACAACTCACCTGTCACTATGACACATGACACAAGACGTGATGGTGGATGGTCCTGGCTGTCTATAGGTAGGTTACAACTCACCTGTCACCATGACACATGTCATGATAGTGGATGGTCCTGGCTGTATATACGTAGGTTACAACTCACCTGTCACCATGACACATGACACAAGACATGATGGTGGATTGTCCTGACTGTCTATAGGTAGGTTACAAGTCACCTGTCACCATGACACATGACACAAGCCGTGATGGTGGATGGTCCTGGCTGTCTATTGGTAGTTTACATCTCACCTGTCACCATGACACATGACACATGGCACATGACACAAGACGTGATGGTGAGTGGTACTGGTTTTGAATTTGAGCACAAAAGGCCTCTGTTACTGAATCAGTTGTTGGTTGTCTTCCAATTTTTACCCCGAGCGTTACTTCAATAACAAGATGCTTAATATATTCGCACATGGGGATCCTTATTGGTAGTACACTGGCTTCGGAAAGACAACTCATCGTGACATAATGAGGTCACGTGTTAAGTGAAGAATTCGCATAACAGGAATGTTGCTGAGTGTAAACAGCAAACAAAACAAAGGCCATTATGAGTTGATGATGTTTCCAGATGTGTACGACCCGACAATGAGGGAGCTGGCCAAGAGAGTGTCCATGGTGGTGGTGTCAGTAGGGTAAGTACGGTAAACGTCCCTTATCCGCAGTCATTGTCTTAAGTGCCACCATCTTGAAAGGGGAAAACCATACAGTATATTCCATTTTCACGGGGCAAGGTCAAATGCATATCTTTTCAAAACTTTTTGGAAGCTTATGTGTGTTGGTGTCCTAAAACTCACCTAAAGCACTAATATGTCACAGGGTGGTCCATGTAGCCCTGTGTTTCGTCTTGTATAATCATACTGGGTGCCGTTCCACTAACCAATCTTAGCCCTATGCCAATCGTAAACCCCTAAAATCCCAATCTTAGCGTGACGTTACGATCGGCATACCGTTCCACTAACCAATCTTACCTAAGTCAATCGTAAAGTTAAGATTCAAAGTCTAAGTTGCTCATGACCAACTTAGGATAGCTAAAATCAATCGTAGAGAAACCAAAATGGGAGCTTTCCTATTCTATGTGAAAAATAAGAGCGAGCATTTCACCGTGAGCGTCCCCTAAAATCCTCCATGTAATGAAGTTGTATATTTCTGTGATGTAAACAAACACTGCACTGAAGCCTTACAAATGTCAGGCCAGTCTGACCACTGTCGTCATGGGAACACAACCGAGCGAGTCGGTGTAACACATTTGTACAACAATATTGCAACGTCATGGTTAAGAATAGGGACAGCCGTGAAGTGAACAATGTTCTGAAGCAAAAAGATACAAATATGCTTGATTTCACTGCGCATATTTGGTGGGGGATTCTAAAGGCAGGCCGCGTGTTATTCAAGACCACTGACAGATTCTACATACGTCATAGCCTCGTCACGCCTTGTTTATTCTGACTGACAAGGTTCAGGCACATATTAAAAGCTCTGACACAATTGACATTTTGTAAAACCTGTTCTCAGTATATTACTTATAATCTCGGCTGCAAATATTCTCGTGTAAATTATCTGTACACAGCGCTTTGAGCATGCCCAAGGATATGGAATAGGCGCACTAAATATGCATTTATTATTATTATTATAGTATGCTTGATACCCAGCGTTCGAACGCACTTGCACCTGAAACCAAGGTGCTCACTACCCTAATATTTTGCTCTAGGTTTTTTCTCCGCGTTTACACTTGGTTGGAAAAAGACCCATGAAGGCCCGGATTAGAATATTGAACTTCAATAACCCATGCTTGTCGTAAGAGGCCACTAACGGGATCGGGTGGTCAGGCTCGCCGACTTGGTTGACACATGTCATAGGTTCCCAATTGCGCAGATCGATGCTCATGCTGTTGATCACTGGATCGTCTGGTCCAGACTAGATTATTTATAGCTAAGATACATAGCGTTCCCTAACATGAACGTTAGTGAACGCTATGCATCTTAGCTAGATTATTTACAGACCGCCGCCATATAGCTGGACTATTGCTGAGTGCGGTGTAAATCTAAACTCACTCACTCACTCAGTTGGTTCGTAAACTACTTCCAGCATTTGCGAGACTATGCAAAGGGAGATAACTCGTGCCTCGCATTCCTCTATCTCTCGCACGAAAGAGTCTCGATCTAAACCTGGATGGGATCGTAAGATCGGGACCGGCTACGATCGGCCTAAAATCGGTTAGTGGAACGGGTGTAACTTTTAGCTAAGACGATTGTAAAATTGGCGTAACTTGCTAAGATTGATCTTAGATAAGGTCGGTTAGTGGTACGGCACCCCGGGCATTTAAGGGCATAGGGCTGATAGATGGAGCTGGATTTTAACATAATAGCATTCCATGTTATTTCAGCGTGTCAGATTAACGTGACAGCCCCACGTATGCTACTTGCTACGAGCACAGATTCTGTACTACAAACCGGGATTCGAACCGACGATCATAGGTTCCTGGTCTGCTCAAAGGAGGCAATTCTGTATGCAAATTGTGGCGTCTTCGACAGATGGTCGACAATGTATCAGTGTCACACAAAACATTTAGTTTTCTTTCACAGATACCGTCAGTCTCCCGAGCATGCTCATCCAGTCCCTTTTGAAGACTGCCTCACCGCCGTTTTAAACAACGCCGTCAAGCTGAATTTAGATCCGACCCGAGTAGCGATATCTGGTGACAGCGCCGGAGGACATCTGACTGCCGCTGTGGGCCTCCGCCTGAAGAAGATGAAGATCCAAGTTTCGATATATCCCTGTCTACAGCTGCTGGATCTCCAGACTCCATCCTACATCGAGAACAGGATGTACATCCCGGGAATGCTGAACGACGTCTCCATGTTGTCCTACTGGCTGAACTACGGCAACATCAGCTACGACCATATGGACGACATCCTCGCCAACAGGCACACCTCATCTGCTGTCAAAAAGTCGAAATACGCGGAAAGGATTAGTCCGAAATACTACATGAAGGAGCATATCAGGACTGAGAGTTTGAAGTCACCCTCTAAACCCACCGATTTCGGAAACGAAAACCTTTTTTCGACAATTGAAGGCACTGTCCTTGACCCATACTTCGCGCCATTGATGGCCGATAACGCGGAGTACAGAGGTTTACCTTTGACCTATGTGTTAACCGCCGGATATGACGTGCTGCGCGACGATGGACTTATATATGCGCAGCGATTGAAGGAGGCAGGCGTGGACGTACATCTGGCGCATTATAAGGAAGGTTTCCATGGAATGATTTTCTTTTTTGATGGACCAATACCATTTGAAGTTGGCAAACGGGCACTGGTGGATCTAGTGGTCTTCTTGAAGAAACACTTATGAACGAAGTCTCCACTGAAGTAGGTCTTTGATTGCCATCACAAGGTATATTGTAGTAAAGGTCAAAATACTGCGACATGTGCGCAAGAAGCCTACGGGCACTGGCAGATCTGAAGGCCTTCTTGAAGAAACACTTATGAACATAATCTCACTGAAATAGGCGCGAAGTAATGTATATATCGTCTTTGAATACCTTCAGGATGTGTTTTATAATAAGATCGAAATGCTATGGCATGTACGCAAGAACTCATAGCAAAGCAAAATCAATTGATTGGATTGACTGAGAAAGATTTCTCCCCAAATGTGTCGATATAACTTTGTACGATACATATGCAGATAAGTGAAAACTTAAACAAATAAAACAACACATGTGCCATCATGTGTCTGATGTAATGTCATGATAGAAAGAGAGACGAAATCATGTATGATTGCTTGGTTGATTGCTTGATTAAGATAATTTCTCCCTAAATGCGTCGATATAACTTTGTACGATACATATAGAGCTGAGCACAATGCCAGAATGAACCATTCCCCTTCTCAGACAGAAACAAGCGATATGAAGGCACCTTGTGTACAGGACATCCATGCACCGAGAAACAACTGAACATCTGTATCCACTGAGGTTAGGTAGAAGTGTACCGAGCAGGTAGACACTAAATGAGTCGTACTAAATGTATTTCATGCGAGGAAAACATATTCTTATTTAAGAATTGTGACACCAACAGCATCCGAAAGATTCAATGCATCGACACATTCAGTAACTGATACAAATACTTCTATTGATCCACATGTATAGTAACAATTTCATGATTCTAATCGCTCTCCAATATGTCTTTATTCACCGTTGGGCGGATCCACACCACACACAGACCCAGACCCCAGAGAGAGAATTTTCCTCTAACCTTTGATTTCATGATTTATGTGCACCCTCTTCTCAATATCCTGATCCGCCCCTTGTATGATATACGCTGTTTGCTCTTGGTGGAACGTAAGGGCCCGTGAGTCTCTCGAAGTGCTACTTCCGGTACCCAGCTTCCGGTGACAAGCGTATATTCAAAAGAAGTTTTGGTTCCTAATTGTGCGACCGCCAAATTTGACTTTACTAGACCGGACCAAGTGTACAACTATGCTTGGCTGTCACAGCTGAAATGTATTATTCCTGCAAGGATTATCGGTACCTCACTGTCAGCTGACAACCATGAGACCCTTCGAAAAGGTATGAAACGTTGTTTGTCATCGGAAGTACTAAATACCGTAAGGTCTCGCAATGTGCCGTGACTTACACACACAAGTTACAGGGCAGACAGATGCACGTGCCTCAGCTAATCCCACGGTCAATATACCATGATATACATAATATCCATTTCAAGTTCTTTTTTGAAAAACATTTTCAATGTTTTAGTGTATAGAGACCATATAATATATCTATTATATGGTCTCTGGTTTAGTTGTGTTAGATATAATAAAACAGTTCAAAGAAATTTCTGAATTTTTCATTATTGATGATTGAAGGAACTATTCATATGGGTCAGAGGTCATAATGAAGCCCCGGATCTCAAGATTCTTGCATTTACATAGCGACTTGTTTGTGCTCGTCGGGACTAACTAATGTGTGTTTTTATCTTTCTGGCCAAGTTAGCCACCTTGCCACAGCTCCACATGGACATGTGGAATAATTTGGCGAGTCAATTTCATCTCGATTCATACTGGTTGGTTGGTTTGTTGTTTAACGTCAAACTCAGAAATATTCCATCTATATGGCTGCTGTATGTAAATAATCGAGTCTGGACCAGACAATCCAGTGATCGATGAGAATCATCTGCGCAAATGGGATACGTCGATAAGTGTCAGCGTGCCTCTTGATCCTGTTAGTCGCCTCTTAGGACAATCATTTACTGAAGATCAATCTGTAACCTGGATCTTTCAAATTTTAAGTGTAGTGCCTCTGAGATAGTGATTGAAAATGAATGTAAACATTCGTTTTACCAAATGCAAAACCTTGAGATAGTCTTCTAAACTTTCTTATGAGTATAAATCTTCTAAACTTTCTTAAGATAAAAGACAGATCTAACAAAACATAGTTATTATTCATGAATTTATTTTCAAAGAACTATTTTTCTCATTGTTTTCAAACATAACTACCCTTCATTTCAGGGTTATTGCTCCAATGAATGACATCATCCAATAAATTAAATTCGTACAACATCAGAATTTGTGTTACCAGACATAATCATGAATATAAATAAAACCTTAAAGAAGACATACTTGCTATTAACGACAGGTACATCCAGATCGGCTTATCGTTTACCACAGAGCTATTTTTGTGTGAAGCGATAGGTGGGCTGGGATTGATTATTTGCCAGGGCTGGTAATTTATTACGGAGGTAGTGAGGATAATGTGTTTGATAAATTACAAGGATAGTTATTCCAATTTCTCCGGGAATGGCTGGGTGGGTCATCTTCCTTAGAGGTGGGTGGGTCGGTCATCTTCCATAGAGGTGGGTGGGCTGGGTACGTATCAAATAGCTAGGTGGGATAATCATTTATCATAGATGGAGACTGCATTGGTGGATCAGAAGGGGATGTGTTGTTCAGGGGTTCAAAACCACCACCACCCCTCCCTTTTGAAAATGACTTAAGACCTCATTGAAGATTTTCTTTGTGTTGGCAGAGCCAATGGGGCTGAACACCCCACCCTACCCGTTTCAAAATTCCTGGATCCACCCATGGACTGGCTCAGGTATTATAAAGGTGGGAGGTTAAAAGAAATATTACTCTATGTAGGAAGTCATCAGCTATCATAAATAACCAGTCCCTAAGAGGTAATCGATCTCCAAGGGTGATTTAATAACATTAACAACATGGATTGATTCTCTCCTAACTGATCACCAACTGTGTACAATCACAAACTTAAAAAGTCAAATATTTACCAGTATGACACTATTACTATGCTATACCCTCATAACCGGTCAACACATTTCTATTGGCGACAACAATAAAACTATGCTAGACCTATCTGAAGTACTAGAAATACTGAAACATCTGTTCATGCCTTCCTTGTGTTACCCGATATCCGGTAAAAATGACTAGATTTCTGATGTTTCATCATCCATAGTTCTGTTTGTTACAGAGAATCCCTGACAGTTTTACTCAAACGAAGTGAGGGGAAATGGTGAAAACATCTGTAAAGCAAGACTAGCAAGAGTGAAACTCGTTAGCAGCTTCGTGTCCTTGAAATACATTGAGTGTGTGAGTGAGTTTAGTTTTACGTCACATTCTGCAGTATTCCACTTATATGGCGGCGGTCTGTAAATAATTGAGTCTGGGCCAGACAACCTATTGATCAACAGCATGAGCATCAATCTACGCAGTTGGGATACGACATATGTCAACCAAGTCAGTAAGCCTGACCACCCGATTCTGTTAGTCTGATATACATTGAGATTAGCACATGTCTCAATACCATAAGTATCAAGTTTCAGGCAAGCATATTGTATTATGCGAGTCAGTGGCAGACAGTACATATCATATCATTGTAACATATGAAACCTCAATACTGCTACACACAAATGTAATCTCTTTAATATGTCATTCTAATCATTATGAAAATTGTAATTTAATCGAAAGTAACTGAGAAATCCGTATAAATACTTTGTTTAAGTGAATCACCCTGTATACTGTACAGTGCTAAGTGATGCATAAAAACACTGACATGTCAACAAATCCTATCTCAACATTTCCTTGTATAATTTGATGTGTAATGGATTGTGGTTGCAGGTTTATCAGAGTGAGTGAGTGAGTATGGTTTTATGCTGCTTTTAGCAATTTTCCAGCAACATCACAGCGGGGCACGCCAGAAATCACAGAATTGGGCTTGATACTTTGTACCCACGTGGGGAATCGTAAACAGTTCTTCAGTGTAACCAACAAACCCTCTACCCACTTGGCTACCCCACCAAACAACTGACATTAGAGCGTCCATATTAGCAAACAGGATAAACACACATAAAGTCACCGTGCCTGATCACGTTAGTAGCCTCTTATGACAATCATGGGTTGCTGAAGGCCAAATCTAACCCAGATCTTCACAGGGAGACAACCATGGGTTACTGAGGACCAATTCTAACCCAGATCTTCACAGGGAGACAATCATGGGTTGCTGAGGACCAATTCTAACCCGGTGATCTTCACAGGGAGACAATCATGGGTTGCTGAGGACCAATTCTAACCGGTGATCTTCACAGGGAGACAATCATGGGTTGCTGAGGACCAATTCTAACCCGGTGATCTTCACAGGGAGACAATCATGGGTTGCTGAGGACCAATTCTAACCCGGTGATCTTCACAGGGAGACAATCATGGGTTGCTGAAGACCAATTCTAACCCAGATCTTCACAGGTAGACAACCATGGGTTGCTAAGGACCAATTCTAACCCAGATGCTCACAGGGAGACAATCATGGCTTGCTGAGGACCAATTCTAACCCAGATCTTCACAGGGAGACAACCATGGGTTGCTGAAGACCAATTCTAACCCAGATCTTCACAGGTAGACAACCATGGGTTGCTGAAGACCAATTCTAACCCAGATCTTCACAGGTAGACAACCATGGGTTGCTGAAGACCAATTCTAACCCAGATCTTCACAGGGAGACAACCATGGGTTACTGAAGACCAATTCTAACCCAGATCTTCACAGGGAGACAACCATGGGTTGCTGAGGACCAATTCTAACCCAGATCTTCACAGGGAGACAACCATGGGTTGCTGATGCCCAATTCTAACCCGGTGATCTTCACAGAGAGACAATCATGGGTTGCTGAGGACAACCCAGATCTTCACCAGTTATTTGACACACACATTGTGTAGAATGACCTCACGACAGTTACATAAACGGTCTACATCAACAGACATGACATAAACATGACAAGAAAAGATTATGCACAACAAATTCAACATATGTAAACAAATACATATAATAGAAAAAATTATAAAGTAATGTCACATACACAGTTCACATATGGTAAATATAAAATTCTAAAATAACATAATTACCAAAATTTGAGATGATGTATTCTGAAAATGACATATTCCTCAATACCTAGTAGACTGAAGACCTGTCAAAAGGCTAGGACCGGCAGAAGACAATTAGAACAATATTTTTTGCTTGCTGGTTTCTTTATTTTCTTATGAGGTCAAAAGCTCAAAATGGTAAGTGAAAATTACAGCCTCTAATATACAAAAGAATATAGGAAAATGCTTCAAGAAGTAACCTTAACCTCATGTACCTCAGTTGATTAGCAGCGATGACAATAGATTAGAGTTATTTTCCTTTGGTTTGAGTTTGCAGAATTGAAGATTCTTCCAGTTTTATTTAGATCTGCTGGGGGCCAATTTCATCCCCAAGTGTGCAGAAATCCTAATAGAATCGGGAACTGGCTCATCAAAACGGATGGAAATATGGAAAAATGGAAGAAAAGGGACAATAGTGGGTTGCTTGGCAACATGCCTTTTTAGAGGTATCTTCTAGATTACGACCTATACGCTTCCTTCCTTAAGCCACCTGTTGAGGCCTTCCTAGAACATTGAATCCATTCTTTTGTCAGCCATTTCTGACAGTAATAATGAGTGAGTGAGTTTAGTTTTACGCCGCTTTTGGCAATATTCAAGCAATTTCATGGAGGGGGCACCAGAAATGGGCTACACACATTGTACCCATGTTAGGACAAAAACAAATACAAGGTTGATCTGAGGCTAACTATAGAGAGGCTATATGCGTGAAATGTTTTTACATGTTATAAGCGAATTTGTCAACTCATGAATGCATGAATGAGTTTAATCAGCAGATGGTGGGTTTGGTTTGGTTTGGTTTGGTTTGGTTCCATCTCAACAACTGGGAAACAATGACATGCGTCAACCAAGCAGCCAGCCTGACCACCCGATCCCGTTACGACAAGCATGGGTTCCTGAAGACCAATTGTAAGACGGATCTTCACAGGTCAATAACGGGTGGGTAAATTAGTAGTAAATTAGTAAATTTAATAAATAAAAGATTGGATTTGTAATGTATGATGCATTACTAGTATTTATGAGGTTTTCGCCACTCCACGCCATATTAAGACCAAATTGACTGATTGATTGATTGTTGTTTAACGCCGCACTCAGGAATATTCCAGCAATGTCACGGCGGTGTGTAAATAATCGAGTTCAATCGAGATAATCAAGTGACCAACAACATGAACATCAATCTGCGGAATTGGGATACGATGAACAGCAACACCAACAACGAATGACATTTGGAGATGTAGTGAAAGACTTTCGGAACCATATTCAACAGATATCATGATTTTCAATAACCTACATTATCGTGTAAATGTATTTCACAAATAATAGTGCCTACTGTGTGTAAATATAGTTGTGTTATATGCCCGATAATAGTTAGTGGGGAGTAGTGGCATTCTCTGCACAGGTTTAAGCCTGGAGGATCTCCCAGCACACCACGTGATGGTTTTGTCTGCTGACGACGATGACACCTACGTCTACCGGCAATGACGTAGGTGCTGGTGCTGTTTCTGTGGCTGTCGTTGGTTCTAGGTAACTCAGAAACAGACTTCCTCTACGTCAGCAGCAATGGATCAGACGGCAACTGAGGAACAGTTCAGTAGGTAATAGTGGCATCCCATACACCATACACTGAGGGTCTGCTGTCACCCCACAAGGTCAAGGACATATAAGTTGACGCCAGTGACACCTACGACCACATCACTGTCGGCGATGACGTAGATACTGGTGCTGTGTCTGGGTCTGTTGTTGCCTCCAGGTCACTCCAAGACAGTCCACATCTATGTCGACAGCCCCAGGGGCTCAGTCAGCCCCGACCACATCACTGGGATCAGACTGACGCCAGACAGTCCACATCTAGGTCACACCTACGACCACATCACTGTCGGCGATGACGTAGATACTGGTGCTGTGTCTGGGTCTGTTGTTACCTCCAGGTCACTCCAAGACAGTCCACATCTATGTCAGCCACCAGGGATCAGACTGACGCCAGTGACACCTACGACCACATCACTGTCGGCGATGACGTAGATACTGGTGCTGAGTCTGGGTCTGTTGTTGCCTCCAGGTCACTCCAAGACAGTCCACATCTATGTCAGCCACCAAGGATCAGACTGACGCTAGTGACACCTACGACCACATCACTGTCGGCGATGACGTAGATACTGGTGCTGTGTCTGGGTCTGTTGTTGCCTCCAGGTCACTCCAAGACAGTCCACATTTATGTCAGCCACCAGGGATCAGACTGACGCCAGCGACACCTACGATTTCATTGCTATTGACATTGACGTAGGTGATGGTGCTGTATATGGGGCTGTCCTTGCCCCTGGCTCACGCAAGGACAGTCGACATCTATGTCACCCTCTCGGGCTCAGACGGGAACTTAGGGTCAGGACCAGTTCAATGTCTGGAAAACCTACAACTGGTTTGAGGTGTACGTCAGGGGTACTTTTTCAGACGTCGTTATTCTTGTCACTGCAGTGCTTTATTTCATATAGCACAATAATTATTGATGTTTATGTTTATATATACATGATAGATAACGGGTCACCGAATTATTTATCGTTTTTACTTTGGGTTATGCATAGCTCTAGTGGTCTGTATGTACATCTCTCATGGTATACGACACACAACTACTAAAACACCTCTTGTTTTCGTTTATTGCTGACACAGGTTTTGTTTGTTGTTTAACGCCGCACTCAGCAATATTCCTGCTATATGGCATGTGTCAACCAAGTCAGTTGACACATGCCAGTCACCTCCTACGACAACATGAGATGCATTCAATTCTAACCCGGGTCCTCAAGGGTGACATAGGGAGGTCTCGCACAGTGATAGTTTATACGACGACTCCATATTCCAGTGTTTTTGGACCGCCTCCATGGTGTAATGGTTAGAGCATCCGCCCGGAGAGCGGAAGGTCGCGGGTGCGATCCCCGACCGCGTCATACCAAAAGACGTTAAACTATGGTAGTTGTTGGTCCCTGCCTGGCGCTCGGCATTAATGGGTACAACAAGGACTGGTCGGCTCGGAGTCAGTATAATGTGTCTGAGTGGGGTATTCATGCTTCACTGCGGCATGGTATCTCGGAGGGCTAGCATTATAAAACCAGCTTAAGTCTGGACTAGTACAAGCAGCCACACATACACACGCAGTGCGACCTTAAGCCCCATTTCGCCTCACCTTACCTTACCTCCAGTGTTTTGGGGAAGTGGTTGTGCAATAAGATAGTGTCACGTGACATTTGTATGACAACTGTATCAAGCGACTATTTCCATGGCAACTGTTTATCACGATATTGGTATGTGGGCTGCATAGAGCGATAGTTTGTGATGATTGATACTGTAATATGCAACGCTGATTT
This sequence comes from Haliotis rubra, assembly GCF_003918875.1. NCBI lineage: Eukaryota > Metazoa > Mollusca > Gastropoda > Lepetellida > Haliotidae > Haliotis > Haliotis rubra. The sequence goes on along the minus strand of NW_025767449.1, from coordinate 5,959 downwards.
TCTGGATATTTTGTATTTCATTCAGGTGAACAAATAACCAATGCGTTGTTTTCTTGGTACATATATTACACGAGTTGTCGTTAGTGTTGCTATCCTATTCTGAACCCTAAATTCAAAACCCCTCAGTATTTGTGAAACCTCACGTGACATACGAACGAGTGCCTTTTGGTATTTTGAAAGTTTTCAACGTGGTATTTTCCAACGTTTTCATGGAAACAATGTTGGTTTTAGTCTACAAAGAGCGGTCTTCGTGTTCAAGCCATTGTGCTTCGTTCAGCTGAACACTCGATCTCTTTTGTTTTGTTAAATATTCAGTAATCATTAATTCAGACATAGTCATCTATATCCTGCTTCGTTAGAGTATGTTGAGTCTTCTATGCAGATTATCTCATAACTCATCATCAGCATTCAGGAGTTCAATTTGTTCAACAGAATGAAGATGAGGAAGAAGAATCAACCGAAACGGATGCCAAAATAATGTTTAAAATACACATCATATAATTTGTCAGGAATATTATTTGTCAGCAAATTGTGATACAGTTTCAGCCAGCACTCCAACCCCGATAATGAATGACCAAAGCCCTGTTCCACAAAGCGCCCGTAACGCTACGACTGTCGTAAGTCTATGTTACCGTATGGGAGTTACGACCATCTTAGCGCTACGATCGCTTTGAAGAACGGGGCCCTGTACCTAAGGAAATATTTTTTTAATGTAATTGCAGTTATTTTTGTGTAAAATGGGTTATTGGATTTTTAAGATAATTTTTATACTTCAGACAGGGGAAATAGACATTTTCTGCTGTTACAGTTAATAATTTGCTGTGACAAAAGGTTTAAGAATCCCCTTTGAACCAGCAAAATAAAACACAGTCAAGTCTAAAATATTCAATAATATATCGAGCAAACAATGAGCAAGCTACAATGAATGACAATACAGATTTTTAGTACAATGTAATTGAGTCACAAATCTAAAATATTGGGTCACAAATATTAGATATTAACTCACCAGAGTCTTGACATTTACAATGAGAGCAGATATTCTAATTGAAGGTTGTTTACAATGTCAGTAGACAATCGGTCTTGACAATGTCAACAGACAGACGACGACGGTAGGCAGATGACAGCAGACGGGTGTACACAACTCCAGTGATATGAAAAGTCATGTGTAAAGCGGTGTAATTCCGTGTCGCACAATACAACAACCAGCCTCTATATAACTCTTACACAGTTCTCCAGCATTCAAGTAAAGATAGGCTGCATCTTTATCCACTCAGAATGTTGTCGATATTCATCGAACATACGACTGGGAGTCAAAACAAATAGAGGAGGCAACTCTGAAGAGCTATCAAAAAAGGCGTACCGCTAAAACATACTATTGCCATTGAACATACATGACGCAAGATGTGAGCCGCAACCCACACTAAAAACTTTAAACATTGTGACCCAATAATAATTCTCACCTAATCAATGATTTTACAAATTACAAAAACACACTCTCGTAACACTGCTATAAAAATTACACTGTTGCAAGTGTTATGAGGATGTGTTTTTATTAATTATAATGTCACATTAATTAACTTTTAGTTGTTATGAGTCACAAAAGTTTAAAGGGTTATATGTGGATTTGAACTCCTATCTTGAACTGAGGCTATGTAATTTCACTTGTTGGACTGAGGAGTTGCTTTCCTTAGTTTGTTTGCTTCCGGTGTGTCTTCGTAGGAATTGTTCAAGCTGTGAAAAATTGGTTGAGTGAGATGGCCTTGGCTAGAATTCTCTAGAACGCCAAATAGGTATATAAGGGATGGTTATTGAGACGTATGACGACTTTGAATTGACGCTCATTTGTCTTCTAACATTACCGTTACAAGACCGACCACTTAAGAGGCCTCGTCTACACTGAAATTTCAACAGCTGTCAATAAACGTCAACCAGTGCATCTACACGGATCAAGACTCGGGTAACTATAGATATTTAGTTGAGTTCAATGGTCATCAACGTTCAGGACTGGAACCTACCGAATTGGCGTAGAATCTAGTTCAATAATGAATCACGATTTCTATTGGAATGACGCGATGGAAGAATGCGGGTGTACAGACGTGGACGTGAACGTTTCGCCGATGCTTGTGTTCCCCAGGTGGACAGATTTGGCCGGGACAGTGTTATGATGTGGGGAGCGATCACCTGCCGTAGGAGAAGTGATTTGGTGATGATCCAGGGCAACCTGACAGCTCAACGGTACTGTGACGAAATCCTACGCCCACACCTCCTTCCAATCATTGATCGCCAGAGGGAGTTGTTTCAACAGGACATGCCAGGCCCCACACAGCACGTCACACTAGAGACTTCCTCCAGAACCACAACATCAATGTGCTCCCCTGGCCCTCAGGATCACCGGACTTCAACCCGATCGAACATCTGTGGGATGCCCTGGACAGACGGGTGCGACGTCGTAACCCTCAGCCCCAGACACTTCAGCAACTCGCACGGGCACTACAGGCAGAGTGGGCTTCGATTGGGCAACACGAGATTCTGAGACTTATTCGTTCGATGCCGAGGCGATGCCTTGCAGTTGTTGGTGCCCACGATGGTCACACGAGGTATTGACTTCAGCGCCACCACACGTCTCCATGCGACACTCAAACTGACTTTCCTCGAGTTGGTGCCAAAGACGGATAAGTCTGCATTCCCAGTGTGCAATGTTTATTTCATTGACTCATAAAGCCTACAAGATGTTTCAAAAATAAACATAAAAATACAGTTGAAATTCCTATATGCGTTTCTTTTTTGGGAGAATATATTATTCCATATTATGAATACTGTTATGTTTTATTTTGCTGGTTTAAAGGGGACTCACAAGACTGTTATCTCTGTTATTTCTAAACTGTAACAACGAATTATTTCGATGGAAAAAAATTAGAATCCCAGTTCTCATTAATAAATTTTCCATACAAGATCCCATTCTGGCGTAGCAGAGATGATATGAGCGATGCAGATAATTTACGCCCCGATAACTGGTGAATGATAAAACACTAGTCAGGACATTAAATATTTCCCTAGTTTTAGCTTATTGAAATAGTTATGGTGCTCGGTCATAACCTTAGAATGATATTTCAGCCAACGAGAATACAGAATAACTTTCACGTCACACACTATTGACAAATAGCAAGTCTAATGTTGAGCCGCGTAATACTACACAATCGAAAACAATGAATGAAACAGGTACTTCATTATGTGCCGTCGTATTTATAGATAACCGTCTTTTTTCTGGAAGATTGCAGTATTGGAGTTCCAACCGGAGCGTTATAGCGAACATTTTCAAGGTCGTGTAATTTTTTTTACTGATTTTGATCACATATATTTCATCACAATCGGACTTGATCAATGTTAAAAATAACACTGACAGTAAGTTGTAACATGGAGTGGTGTAGTATAAAAATATATCCCGTGGGTATCGCTTGCTTTCTCAGGCAAGCTTTTGGATGTCCATACCCCATGTGTGCAAGGCGAAATGGTCGGAACACAGGACTGCATTCTTGCGTGGCTTCTGGGTTTCTCCCCACGTTCACATCTATGAATCCAAACCTTTTACATGCCTAAATCTGTCTTTTCACTTGGTTGGAAAAGTGAAAAAAATGATGGCTCTTTCCATTGTTTCATGACGCCGTGCTTCCCAGGAAACACAATACACCATAATACCATCTACAAAAATGACACAAAAATACGATTTCTATTGCTGTAGCGCTTGGTCTTAGGCAATATTCATTCGTGACCCACTCGTGTTATTCCGGGATAAGCCCAATAGTGGTTACGGAAAGGGGCGAGTGGTAACGAATGAGGCAATATTGCCCAGTTTTGTTACATATGACGTCACGAGCGACAAAGTCACTTGAGTTCCAGCGGAATTCACATAATGGCCAAAGCTCAGATAACAGGAACTGTTTTCTCGATTACATTATACATAGAGATACAATTGGAATAAAACTGGGGGTACATGTTTCTGATGACTGTTTCTTTCACCCAGCCAGTTTTTGCAATTTTCTAGTATTCTCCTTTTCAGCGTGACAGAAACATTTTATCGTCGGTTCGAATCCCAGAATAGCTTAGATTATATTATATTTGTAGTAGCCCTCAACCATTGAGTAGCACCGAATTGTAATGGATATCAGTGAGAACAGATATGTCCAATTGCCAGTATGTTATTGCAAAATTACCGATTATTGTAAAATTTTACGATGCTGCTTCTCTTGAGTAAGATTATTGTTTTCCAACCTTCGTGATATTCATTATCATATCATTTTGCAACGTCCTCAAAGCTAGGTATTGAATGTTCAGATCAGAATGGTGTGCCCAATATTACCCCAGACACTGGTAGTGTGAACTATATTATCTGCTTGACCCTCCCTTTAGTGTGATATTGCACATTAGCCTCTGATACTACAAATGTGAAATCCTATTCCATGCAGAACGTCTTTGTGGCTCTAAAGACGACGCTATAGTGATGATATAATGTGTGCATTCGTTCTTGGCAACCGACACAGCGTTGTTTGAAGTATGCTATTGACAAATGACTACTACTTGTTCTTTTGTGTGAGATTGTACATTATGTAGTTATTGAAAACGAATGTAACTGGCCATGTGCAGATAACGCCCACGCAGGTTTGTGTTTATGTACGTGTATGTATTTAGACGTCTCCTGTACAACACTTCAGCTGTCACCTCTTGTAAGGTAAGAAAATTAATCAGTCTAATTTTGATCGATTCTGTTTTTGATTACGCTTGTGGTACGACAGAGCCACACCCGGTTGTTGTAAGAAATGTATACTAGTGAGAACAAACAATGTCCGATGACCAGTTCCTTTTTTGGAAATTGCCAAAGTAGCTATTGTCAATCTCTCGGTGGTACTTGGTTGCAGACAATGTCTGTTTCACAATATTGCCTCTCTTGAGTAGGATTATTGTTTCTCAACATTCACCAAGTTCTGGACGTTTGCAGATAAGACCTAGGTTTACATGTGTTTGTGTACGTGTATCTGGGCGCCTCCTGTACAACACCCCAAAATTATCACTTCTCGAAAGGCAAAACGCTACTCTTTTCGTATGCATTCTGCTTTTAAGTAATTAAACACCATTTTGATACATCCAGATTTTCAGTTGTGAAAAGTGATGGTACAGACTGAATCTCGACTTACTTCCAAATATGAAAATTATAGTCATCTCTCGTTCTAATTAACGTCTTCATGGGCTTTAAGAGACGTTATACTGCTGATATAATGTTTGCATTCGTCCTCGGCAACCGACACAGCGTTGTCGAAGTTTGCTATCATAAATTACCTATTTTTCTTTGTATGAGATTAGCACATTCTGTTATTCTTGACAACAAATTTGACCTTATTGGCGTATGTGCAGATAACACACCTAGGTAGGGTGTACCTGTATCTCGAGGCATAGAGTACCGCATCTTTTAATTGTCATTTCTCGTAGGGTAGGAGAATGTTAATCGGTTGTGGCTGCCAGTGTCACCCACAAATACATGTCGTGGTTGCTGGTGCTGTGTCGGGGGCTGCCATTGCCCTGGGTCACTCCAGAAGGGACCATATCTATGTCAGTCCCAAGGGGATCAGACGAGGTCCGGTTCAGCAACAGTTCAGTAGGTAATGAAGTAGGAGATCAGTGACACCCACGACTACATTGCTATCGACATGACGTAGGTGATGGTGCTGTTTTCTGTGGCTGTTCTTCCCCTGGGTCACTTAAGGACAGTCTATATCTATGAAGTGAGCAACGGCCACTTATTGTGTGACAACAAAGATATTTTTTTAGAAATACGCATTGAAAACAATGGCTCACTGAATTGAAACATGTTTATTTGGTGACTTTCCGCTTTATATATACATTGATATATTATGTGTCGAAGACTGGGATGTGTCGAACTATGACGACATAGTCGAACTGGGATGTG